>NC_086364.1:18920647-19243147 GCF_036324505.1 Eleginops maclovinus | reverse complement strand
AAGTCAAGTCAAAACCAGCGCACACACACACACACACACACACACACACACACACACACACACACACACACACACACACACACACACACACACACACACACACACACACACACACACACACACACACATACACACACACACACACACACACACACACACACACACACACACACACACACACACACACGTGAGCATCAGCTTGCATAAACGGTATAAATGCAGTTTTCTGATTTAAAAAGCTGTCAACAAACCCAGCACTAAAGCAGACTGTAAATGTAACTCCATTCCTCGGTCTCAATCTTATCACAACCTTCTTCTGACCTCCCTCTTTCTCCCTCTCTCCCAGACAGCGTATTGTGTGAACAAATGTTAATTCAGATTGATTATGCTGTAAACCTCAAAGTCGATAATATTAGCTTCCCAGGTTGCAATGCCTCATTTGAATAAGCTTTTTTGGCTCAGGAGAACTCGTCGAGTGGAGACAGGAGAAGGAAAATAAAGGAAGATAACCTAGAACCTCTCAGGAAATATATTAATTTACTGATGTTGGTATTTCATTCACTGCGCAAAAGCCACGACTGAAAACAATAAAAACATTATTAAATCGGGTGATGAATAATCCCCACTTAATACAGAACAAATCTCAAATAGCTTATCTGCATCACAACACATTATGAGACATTTTAAACGTGGAGGATGTGGCTTATACAGTAAAATCTACCGCGAGGCACTCAAGTGGATGGTAAAAGTAAAGCACCATTAAAATATAAGGGCTTAACGCATTTTCCGTAATAACAACATACTGCCTAGTTAAAAGCACTGCACAAATTTCCTCTCCATGATCTCATTGGAGAGATAAAGAACAGACTAACAAGCATGATGAAACAGATCCACGCAGGTTAGTCTCATTCGGATTAAATAGGAGAATATGCAAAAAAATCAATACACAATTATTTTTCAATCACATTTCATGGCTTTAAGAGTCTTTTGAATCTTGGAATTTTACTCACTCTCTCTCCGTTCACACTACTAAATACTTCACTTTATTACAGTTCGTCTGGATTGCTATTGATCTCTATCATAACCGTAAGTTTGATTCTAAAAAAGACTAGCATTACACATATATAACAAGAATATGAATTAAATTACATTATATTTATCACTGCCAGGGAGTCGTTACAATTTCCTCTCCCTGGGGAAAATATGGAGTGAAAACCGGAGAATAATTACCTTCCACAGCTATGGGGCCGTGCACAATTTGTATTAATTGACAACAAACTAATGAAAAACCACTGCAAACACACATAATGGTTTTCCATTTTGCGGACCTGATGTTTTTGTTCCCACCCAACCGTCAGAGGTCACCATGACATTACACACACACACCAACAACATCACACACACACACCCCAACAAGTGAGCATCAGTTTTCTATAATGCAGACCTGATTTTTTGTCCCCAAACTGTCAGAGGTCCCCATGACGTAAGTGCGTGTCCAGAACGTGACGTCCATAAAAAGTGATAAATACCAACACACAAAACAACATACACACACACCAACAACAAAAAAACAAAAAACAAATTAATTTCACTCACACACACACACACACACACACACACACACACACACACACACACACACACACACACACACACACACACACACACACACACACACACACACACACACACACACACACACACACACACACACACACACACAGTAGGAGCATCTATCAGGAGACATTTGCTTCACAAAGGTCATTGGGCCTGAGGGCAGCTGCGACCACAGCCGCAGCAAGGCATTATGGGACACCACAAATGGGGATGGGAATCCAGTATGTGCAAGATTGCCTGCCTGCCTGTGTGTGTGTGTGTGTGTGTGTGTGTGTGTGTGTCAGTGACTCATGTGATTATATTTCTCCGACTGGACCCAGTACACTGCTGCTGACACTTATGTATAAACACATCTTCATATGAGCATGCACATGCACACTCCCTCACGTGTGCTATCTTTTCTTAGTAAGTTCTAAGCATATTTAGAAGGAAAGTACTATAAATAGAAATGTTAATAATCGCAGCTGTATACCAAACAGGCCTTGCTATGATTGAATATAGACTTTGCAGAATATCTCGGTAGTGCAAAACCTTAGTTTGAGTGCCAAACAGCCATGGATCATTAATAAAACAGCTCCTGTTTCCAGCTTTTGAGACGGGTTCACAAAAACACACATACTTGATTGTTATGTTTAAAAAAGAGTAGTACAGCAAGTGCTATGACATGAGAGGTGGAGCAGAAGCACTTTCCATTTCACCGACTCAAGACAAACGGCTGGCTGTTCTCAAGAGTAACATGACTACAGACACACTTTTATTATTTAGCTTTACCACACATTTTACTTTGTGTTTTTGCACCTCCAAGCCGTTTTTTTTTTCACTGTCCTCCATTTCTATCCTTCCCTGGCCAGCTTGCACTCTGCTTTCTCTCTTTTGTATGTTTAAACATCTCATTTAACCTTGAACTGAATGTGGAGGGTTGCAAAGGGACCAGAGGGAAGTTGAGTTGGGTCATTTTGCACAGTTTCTTCCAATTATTATATTGAACTTTGTTGGTGGGGAAAATTGTCATAAAAAAATACTATAAGGTCTTATTTAAAGTATCCACATCGACGATAATTTTGCAGCCCTTAACTGTATCTAAAACTATTCACATATACGTATAAGCACTGTTTCTGCATCTTATCAACAACTTACATTAGATCAATTAAAATCAATTCAGATTGACTCCAACGATGTATAGATACATTAGGAACATCAACATCACTATGTAGGATTTCAAATAAAACTAATATTGGCCTGCTGTTTGAGTCTAGTTCTACTTGTGAAAGGATGTGCAACTACTGCTGTTTGCTGAGTCAACAATGAAAATATTTTCCACTTAAAGAAAGCCTCAAACCAAGGTTAAAAAAGAGACATGAGGTGGCCGCAGTTTGTCTATGATTTAACTCTCTTTTTGTCACTCTGCAGATAGTATTACTCCCATAAAAAGGCACACACACACAAACACAGAGCAAATCATCGGCAATATCTGCAAAAAAACTAATCTACTCAATGTTCTATAAAATGCTGCTTTATAGGTGCCATAGAAAGCACCTATCTGGTTTCTTTATGATTTGGTCCTAGAATGAAACAAGCTGAATTGCCTTATTTGGGGCTCATTCAAATCATTATGACGAGCTCTGCTCTGATTGGCTGGTTTACAAGGAGCAATCCATGGCTGCCTCAGAGCCCACAGAAGTGAGTGAAGTTTGTGAAACTGTGAGAGATGAACCATGGAGGCTATTGGCATCCAACCCTACATGGTTGAGCCTTTATCGGAGGAGGAAACCGATGAATCTGAAGAACAGCCAGTTGGTCGGAGATTGGAGAGCAACGTTACGGAGTGGTCAGTGTTAGCGTTAGTGTTTCCAGCAGCTGGTGTATGCACATGTTGGGGCTGGACTACCGTGTGTGACGTCACACACAGGGATTGTTGTAATTCGCCCGTTTTACCGCTGTGATATGCATATTCATGATTTGTACCTGAAGGAGGAAACAATGGTGTTTGAGGTTCACGGTGTGTCAGTTCAATGTACTGAACTCTCCTTATTCAACTGTGCCAAGGTAAATACAGTTTTCCAATCTATAGTACCTTTAATGGACCTGAGTATCTTCCTTTGCTACTACATGTAGCTATACAGATTGTATATTGTTGCTTAACTTTATTCAGTCTATGTGAAAGGCAGACATGTTTTCAGTATGTCAGTAAAAGTTTAAGAACCACCACAATGACCTGACGGTGTAGCAGGAGCATAACCTTACAGTAACAACGAAGGCAATCACAACTAAATCACAGTAAAATAAACTCATTTTAGAAAGTAACTGCAGTTAAAACACACCATATGGTTTCCAAGCAACAGGTCCATTGTCTGATGTCATGTTTTAAAGAGCTGGGAGACTCTGTTAGAAATTGGCTTTAAAAACTGTTTTGAGCTAAATGCTAACTTCAGCATGCTAACGTGGTGAATTTTATCAGGTAATATTCAACATTTTAGTTTTGCATATAGTCCCTTGTTACCAACTCACTCTTTATAAGCTCAGCTACCCATCTCCACCTCATCCATACAAGCGCTTCCCGGTTTACGGTTGGTCAGTGTCAGTAAAACACTTATCCTCTCATCGCATATGCAACAACCCATACATGTGAGTGTACTGCATCATCCTCTGCTCTTGCACATCTGCAAACTGCATGTTGTTGTACTATGCGCAATGACAATAGGGTTGATTTCTAATGTAACCTAATGCGTGAACATTGTCGTTTTAGGCATTGCAACACATGCTGAAGTTATTGTGGAGAGAGCAGCCTCGTTCCTAGGGGAGCTGTCCCTAATCAGACGATGTGTACAGTCCTAAAGCTGCATATGAGCGGCCTATCTGCAGACACAGGCACACACTAACACATGCAGAATATAAAAGCGTTTTGTCAACTACAAAACAGAGAAGAAGAGGAGGGAGAGGAAAGGAAGTTGAAAAGCAGGGCAAATTGGACTGCTTGTTTCCTCAGAGCGCCTCTGACAGCTCGGTGTGGGTGACTGTGCCTCTTCCTCCCTCCCTCCCTCTCTCTTGCTCTCTGATTACCTCTTTCCAGGCGAAAGAGAGAGAAGATGGGGGAGAGGGAAAGAAAAGGGGAGAGGGAGAAGAAGAGGCTAGTTTCCACGGTGATGGCTGATGAAAGAGAATGGGACAGGTTCTGCTTGGTTGCACACCTCTCCTCTTTCCCTCTCTCTTCTTTTCCCCCCCTTTTCTCACTCTGCTCTCCCTCAGACACCCCTCTTTCTCTCTCTCCAAAAACATCTTCCTCATTTTCTCTGCTCTCATTACCAAAACATGTACTCCTTCCTTTCCAATCTCCCCTTCATCCCCTTCTCTTTTCACTTGTATACACGCTTATTTCCTTCAGCCACACTGGGTTGCCCCTGTTACACTTAGGGCTGTTGCAATTACATCTATATGGTGTTTGATTTTCTTAATATTGCAAAGTATCCTTCCTGTTATTGATGTAAAGGGACGTCATTTTCTGAACTCAGCAGATGATTCAAGCTGCTCTTGTTTTTCAGCTTTTAACCATTTGGTCATTACATCAACAGAACGGATGATTTTATCTAAAAATGTTTCATTATTTTACATTATTTGTAAAAGCCACTACTTTATTATCAACCATACAATATTGTCGCAATATGGATATCGATGTTTTGAATTGAAAGTATTGAGATTTGTTGATTTCCTCCCTTTCACCTAGCCCTAATTAAAGTTGTCCACAATAGTTTAAACTTTCTACATAATAATTACTTTTAGTTTTGGTATTTCAAGTGTATTTTGAGGGTAGTACATTTGTGCTTTCTCTTGCAACAAAGTACTTCGACATTGTGGTATTAATAATTGTACTTAAGTGAAAGATCTGACTAATATTTCCAACTCTGACCAAAAGCATGCAAAGGTTTGTGTGAACGTTTTTCCGTATTTTTGGCCTTACAGTGTCTTTATCCTTCTCCCCCTCTTATTCCCATCCTCTTACAAATATCCCTTTTCCCCCTCCCTTTGCTCTCCATTTCCGTCCATAATTCCTTCCTCCGCCTCCCTTTTTTCTTCCTTCTCTCCTTCCTCCCCGCAGCCACCTGGGTGATCATTTTTGTTCTCTGTGCCTGTTTAAAACCCACTTCCTCCTCTCTATTACCAGGTGATCATTTAGATCCCCGCCGTGGTCAAACACTCCCCGGAGATTCACCTGAAACAGAGGCCATGCACAGCTCATCCATCATTCCCAACCTAGCACCCCTCTCCCTTGCTTCATTCATGCACATTCTGCTCTCTCTTCATTCATGCTCTACCTTCCCCCTTCCTTCGCTCCTCATTTCCTGGCCTTCTCATGCTCATTTATCACAGTGGGATCTGCACACCTGCACCCACACAATAACACATTCCCTGCATGAAAGAAATTCCAACCCGACCGCACAGACTGGAAAGAAAACCTCTGTGAATTGCAGGTATGAGGCTCTGTGCATAGATAGGCTTTGCATTAAAGAAACATTCAGAAAAGAATACGATATGATTCATTATTTATACTGTGAGAATGCTTTATATCATTTGAAGTTTGTGCATATTATGATCCCTTCTCGTGGAAAGGCACAGAGAGCATTTAAGCCAAGAGAGCTTGTGAATGCTTTGTTTTGCATCCTTGGCATCAAAAATTATGCAGTTGCGTTGCATTAAATTGTCACTGATCTCAATTTAATTAGGCAGGTAAGGCATATTTCAAACATGTGTATTTTGTGCCTCCACTGTGACATGTCTCCATGCTTTAATGTTCAAAAAGGTATTTATTCTTCCCATAAGTCTGAGCTGCAGCACCTGTTTCACCCTCTGTTTGAAACCAGAGCCCAGTCTGCTCTGATTGGTTAGCTGGCCGGCCTTTCATGTATAATGTGTTGCTGTGCTAGCCAATACGAGCGCGATTGTTACAAAGTGATGTCACTATTTTCCGGAAGTAAGCAAAGAATCTCAGAGGAGGATTTTCAGGTGGGGGAGGGAGCATGTAGAGGAGAAACTCCCTCTGGAGATTTTAGCCTTTGCAGACCATTTACATGCACTAAATCTATACAATACACTACAGGAGAGGGAAACCCCCCAAAAGCTCAATAGGGTTCATTTAATAATATTGAATTGCATTCACACAAGCTAAACTTCCTTCATCCTCTGATTAATATCCTGATACAGATCACATTTCAGGGTGTAAATATAAGTTAGATTAACCATAAGCCCGATCTCTATACAGAAAACACTCATACTATTCCTAAGTCACCTTTAGCTCATGCATGAATGATGTCGGGTGCAATTTTCTCTGATTATATAAGATGATTCTAAAGGCTTTCTTCCTTTTTGCACCATATTGTCTGTAAGAGAAACTGTGTCGCTGTAAAATGTGCCGCATCCTTTATGCTGCACAGTTCATATGCATGACTGCTCCATACATGTACTGTAAGAACACTGCATACATGATGTTTTTCTACCCCCCTCCATCTCTCGTTCACTCACTCTCTGATGTCAGGCGGACTACAAGCCACATGTACACGAGTCAGAGACATCCATTTCCTGTCATTTTATGAGGCATTTATAAATTATAAAACCGTGACAACCAGGGACCCGGAATGAGCGAAGACGGGCAGAATGAGAAAAGAGACAAGAGAACATATTCACTTAAAATTGTGTTATTGAGTGAATGTGTGTGTGTGCGCATGAACGAGTGTGTTCGCATCTTCATGTTTGCGTGACGGTTGCATGTGAGCCTGTGCGTGTGTGCATGCACTGACATTGGCATGACATTGTGTTAACTCGCCGTACTGCTCCCACAGCTGTGCTTGTTATGTGGCTCGGGAATATCAGAGAATTTGTCTATTCATTCATTCAATTACAAGAGTGTGTGTATGTGTGGGTGTGTGTTCAATAAAGCCTTATACCTGCGCCATCTGGCCCTGTAATAGCCTTCTCTGCCCCCCAGAATGAGATGGCTATGACTGGCTGCATCTCACTCACACACACACACACACACACACACACACACACACACACACACACACACACACACACACACACACACACACACACACACACACACACACACACACACACACACACACACACACACACACACACACACACACACACACACACACACACACACACACACACACACACACACACACACACACACACACACACACACACACACACACACACACACACACACACACACACACACACACACACACACACACACACACACACACACACACACACACACACACACACACATACACACACACAGGCACAATGGATGCACATGCCTGCCTCCTCTTGAGGCAATGCATATTTTTCATGGTAATTGAAAAGTTTACTTGTCCTTATGCAGGATGAAAGTCAAATAATTTTCAGCTAATTATGTGTTAAGTCAAAATGAAGCATCTACAGCGACATTTCCAATTTACTCTGACCTTACACAGGCGATAGGACACTAAGAGACAGTCTTTAAAGAAGTACCCTGATAATTGTTGTCTTAAAGGAGCTGGATGCAAGGATTGATATCCCCTTCCCCAAGACATGCCAAAACCTGTTTAAACTAGCTTAGCAAATAGAATAGGAACAGGAGGAAACACAACTTCAAATAGCTCTCTTAGAGTATGGCTGCAAATATCAATTATTTTCATTATCGATATATCTGCAAACTATTTCTCAGATTGATCAGTTACTTTTTTGGTCTCTAAAATGTCGTAAAATAGTGAAAACTGTCCATTCTAGGTGCTGCCTATAAACGTCTTGTGTTGTCAGTCAAAACCCCAAAGATATTGTATTAAATATAGTATAAAACAACAAATAAAAGCAGGAAATCTACATATTTGATAGGCTAAATACAGCAATTTCTTTCGAATGGGTTCTTTATCTTTGCAGCTCTAAAGTATAATAGTAAAGTAAATGACACCCCTAGGAACAAACTGTACATAAATGCACTGAAACACATCCAAATAATTTCCTTATCTTGGAAACAAATCCAAATGATTTATTTTAGCATTCTGGTTGCCTGGGATGGTGTCCTTACAGTTACAGCGTCAGCAGCCACTAAAATGGTATGAATAACAACAACCTAGCAAAGTACGAGTTGCAAAAGCAACACATTTAGTAAAAGTAGGAGCAGAAGAAGTGAAAGATGGAAATGTTACCAAGCCATATCACATCTTAGAGTTCATACGTATATTGGCCAGGAGTCAATACATACGATTTTTGTTGACCCGATTTCAAAAATGTTTTGTAGGTTTGCATTAAACTCTTTGATACCTGCAAATTAACTCTCTTTTATGGAAAATAGACACTTTTAAATGGTATTATAGCATCTGTACTTCAACAGGGAAAGCAACAGAAGAGGTGGAAAGATGGACAGAGGACTACACACAGCCAAGGTCAAGGCACAGTCTCAAATCTATAATACTCTCACACACATACATGCATACTGGTTGTTATTTGCATTGAGGACCACGTTTTGTTTCATCATAACTGGCAGGAACCATCCTTTTTCCCGGAAGAAATTAGGTACACTTGTCATTACTTAGTTAATTTATGCACATAACAAAACTATTTTTGCGATCTTTTCCCATGCTTAATGGGATCACAGGATGTATATACTGTAGATTATAGATATACACACAGACACACACATCAATGTTGTAACCCTCAAACTCCTTACCATAGTGATGCACCACTAAGATGCCCCAACAACACGTTCATTTTCCTCCTCCTAATAGTGTGGGCACTCTGTATTCTCACAAGATGAGCTTGTTCATTGACTTTGTCCAAGCTTAGAGACTCATAAACATGCTGTAATAAAGTATGCTCTAACTGCATACCAATTAAAGGAAACCGGAATGAAAAGGGCCACTTTACCTCTTTAAATTGATCTAATCTATCATGTCTTATTTGTCTATCTGCTACAATTATCTCTGCCTCGTCTACCCTTGTCTTCGTCTAGGTTTAGGTTTCGATTATTAAGATCACCGGATAGCCACAAGCCTTGAGAATTGGAAATCAGATGGCTCCATGAACCAAAGAGCCAACTCAATACTGTAGTCAAGGAACATGCAGCTACTGACAAGAGGAAAGCCAACTGGAACTGGAGTGGCTGGAAAATGTGTGATTTATCAGGGTAGTTTTGGGGGTTTTATGATCTTACTTATAGGATTAAACGACGCAAAATCAGGACATAAACCGAACAAGAAGTGCCAGAGGCGATGTGGAAATTCAAACGGTAGAGGTTATACTGAACTCACTGTGGAAATGACACTAATTTAATTCTGATTGGCAGCAATAACCATGAAGTTGCCACTAACGTTGAAGCTGCAAAGGTGTTAGACTACTTCTGATTAAAGGAATTGCCCATGGCGGTTTTAGGGGGGGTCAACAGGGGCCTCTGCCTGAGCTTTGTCATGTGGTCCCCCTCCAAAGTGTACCCAAATGTTAAAATCTTGATCTTTTTCTCTTTTGTTCCGTATTTAATGTGCCCCTGTTATAAAATAACGGGCCCCAGCACAGCCCTCCCATTGAAATTGGTCTAGATCTGCCATTAGAGCTGACGGTCGGACTCAAATTGCAATGATGCAACAGAAGCAAGCAACACCCATGACATCTGTGTGATGAATGGGGAACTGTTATGCCTTATAATGCCAAATAAAATCCATCTCCAAACAGAAACCACACTGTCAAAAATCAATGAAAATTACCTTAACTTCTCTCCAAAATACAAATGGATCTCCCGCTTCCCACAGCACATTATGCTCACTATTCTAAATGGTCGCTGTGCCTGTTGCTCAGCCTTTCCTCGGATTCTTTTGATGAGATTTACGACTTCAATCAGTGTGTATGGTGGGTGTGTTCGACAGGTCTGTCAACTCTATAATTGGCAGACCCTATAAGCGCCAACCTGTGCAACGCCGCGCTGCCTAAATCTGTATTTTGTGTTTTCTCGCAACAAGACAACAAGATGGCTTCGAAAGGACAAATTCGTAAGAACACTGTGTGCAAGATTCCCGGCAACAGTGTGCAGGGACTTGTTGGTGGTGCAGCAGCTGACCGGCTAATAACACTGCCAGCTGTTTGTCCCTGTTGGCGCTTTATGTACCTTCAGCTATGCAGTGTGATGGCAACAAGCGCAGATCAATAAATATGGTATTGTGTTTTATCATGTTGCGGAGGAAAGGATGTGTGGGTGAACTCGGGGAAAAGACAGCTTCTTCAGAACTGGGAGATTATGGGATGCTGTCACGCAACAAACACACACACACACACAGAGGGGAGACAGGATTTTTGTGTGTGTGTGAAGATGCAGGGACAGAGAAAATATAACACACACATAGGAAAAGACAGTGAGGGACATATAGGTACACAAAAAGAGAGAGAGAGAAAGAGGGGTAAATGTGCACCCACCCACCCACCCACCCACCCACCCACCCACACACACACACACACACACACACACACACACACACACACACACACACACACACACACACACACACACACACACACACACACACACACACACACACACACACACACACACACACACACACACACACACACACACACACACAGTTCCTCCAGTAGGAGAGAGGATTTATGTGTGGAGATGCATGCAGGGGCAGAAAATTGTAACACACAAATGCAAACACACATAGGAAAAGACAAAAACAGAGGGACAGAGGGACAGAGGGACACACACACACACACACACACACACACACACACACACACACACACACACACACACACACACACACACACACACACACACACACACACACACACACACACACACACACACACACACACACACACACACACACACACACAGAGCAGTCAGACTGATCACGTACCTTCCAGACAGCAGGTTCGCCAGAGGCCGGAGTGCGTCATCACCTCCTCGTTCTTGCGGCTTGTGTCGTTGTCGTTGTTGCTCTTCGTGCGGCAGACCCCGCGCGAGTACAGCCAGTAGTCGGTACCGACGGCGATAGTCATGAGGCTGAAGGCGGCGAACGCGCCCACCGTCGTCACGAGCATCTGGACGCCGCGGTCACACATCAGCATCTTCATATAGGCGGTTCCTGTTTGTCTTAATCTAAATGTCTTCCTCTCTTTTCCCCCCTTATTATTTCCTTAATATCCCGCGAGATTTGGAGAGTCTGAGTGAGGGGGTTCAACAGACAGTCATTTTGGAAGATAAAATAAACATATGTGAATTAAAAGGATTTATGGTGCTGCCTGGTGTGTTGACTTGGGAAGGTGGGAGGGCGGCACGTCACTTTCTCGCGCATCAAAAACCGGTTTTACCATCCACCACCCTCACACACATACAAACACACACACCGGAGGTTTAGCGACCACCGGTTGTCCCCGTCTACCGACACTGGCCTCACTCAGTCAGAGTGGAGGGAAACAGCGATACCACATTCTGCCTCTCCTTCCGTGCGTGAAATACGCGTTATCCACCAGTAACCCGAGATATCTTCTTCTTCTTCTTCTCCTCTCCTCTGTTCTTAACTTTTGCCTTTCCTAAACCAGCTCCCCTATTAACAGCACAGCTCTGCGTGGGGGGACTCCATCTTTAAAAACAACAACAAAAAGGGGGGTTAGTTTGTTTTTTATTGACTGATGTAACCGCACAAGTCAAAGGGGGGAGGGTTTCTGATGTGTTTCTATACTAAAACATCACTGCTGAGGCGGCTCGCCCCTCACTCACTCACCGCTGGATGTGTTGACCGGCGAAGGATGTCCTCCTTCGACAATCTCTGTTGCAGCAGCGCCAAAATACAAGGCGGTACAGTGGTTATTCTCTCCGTTTCCTGCTGAATTACTGAATGAATGGACCGATGAATAAAGCCCATACGTCAGCTATGAAGAGAGCGCAGACGTTGACCGAGATCCGTCGTGTGTTTTCCTCTCCAGCTGTTGACTCACTGACATGTTTTTTCTGCTTCTTCTTCCTCGATGTCCACAGTAATAGGCTTACAGGAGCTCGTCCAAACACGCAGACGCTAATATAAATTCAGTGTTTTCCCTCCCATTCATTATCTGCAGTGGAGAGACACGCAATACGGGTATTTAACATAGGCACCAAAAATGAAACCTAGACGGCATTAATCACATTTCTCCTCGAAAACGGACGTGTTCTCTCTCTCTCTCGCCGCCGAAGTTGAATCAATACCTGGACGAACGGTCAGATAAGCCGCCTGCTGATGGAGCCTGTAGGACAGTTACACCCGCCTGGTTTTGCTCCCGAGAAACGTGCCCGTTGGTACAAATGGAAAAAAATGACAGCCGTCGCCTCCTCCTCCTCCTCGTCCTCCTCTTCGTCTTCCTCCTCCTCCTCCTCTCGGTCCAACCAACACAAACTAAAACTAACCGCGCGTCTCCTCAAACTCCGCCTGAGGCCGCACCGCTTGGCTCTGATTGGCCCCTTGCGTGACAGCTACCCTCTGGAGCCAATCATGTGCAGTCACTGCTGCATGTCCCGCCCACCGCCGCAACACCATCAGTATAAAGCATGGGGGGCTCCAGTCCACAGAGGAGAGCATATGTAGAGTTTCAGTGAAAAGGGGCGTACTTTTTATCATCAGAGACACATCTTAAGAATCCCTTATCAGAGTACATCGTTTCTGAAAGTGGATATTAGATTTATCTAGGGAAACGTGTTATAACAACATTAATGTTCAGCACATTTGTTCACAAACCACCCACTTCTAATATCCTAAATGCTGCATTAAGTCTTAGTTTTTTTTTTAAAGACAGCGCTGTGCCGCGCCTCTACCGCTGCAGGACGCTTCTGCCGCGTCTAGGGAGCTGTCTGCGGTGCTGAATGTTCGCTGTGCCGCTGTCCTTGGTTCTGAATCGAAGAGCAGCGTATTTCTCCCCTCTGTTTTCCTCTGTCGTCCGCCTGCGCGGCGCCAGCAGCCCCTGCACCGCACTGATTAGTTAGAAAAGAGAGAAAGACAGAGAGAGGGGGGGAGAGAGAAAGAGAGATTGGCAAGCGATGCATGAAGAATCGCGCCCGGGAGAGAGGCAGAGACGCCACTTAAAGAGCCACGGACCGTTTTTAATGATTCCACTCCAGCGAGGCTTCCACACAAGGCGGTCTGAGCTTCACAGTTCACTTAACACTCCAGGGAGTGCGCGCATGTGAGCACGGGGATGCACTAGTGTGTATGCATGTACTTGAAAGCGTGTGCCTGTTTATGTCTCTGTTCACGTGACTCTGTAGTGTGCAAATGTGTGCAATTATGAACATGTGTAAGTGTCTTTTTGAGAGAAAGAGAAAAAGTGAGAGAGAGAGAGAGAGAGAGAGAGAGAGAGAGAGAGAGAGAGAGAGAGAGAGAGAGAGAGAGAGAGAGAGAGAGAGAGAGAGTGTGTGTGTGTGTGTGTGTGTGTGTGTGTGTGTGTGCTGCAGGCGGCTGAACAGATCTGACTGTTTAAAAGCTCATTGTATTGCTGTTTAAACAGCAATGAATAAAAGCCTGTCTTCGTCACTGGAGACAAATACAAATGATAGGATGACAGCACTGCAGGGATGAATAAATGCATGGAGCCTCTTCTCTAGTTGTTAGTTTTGATATGTCTATTTACTGGTTACTCTTTCTTTCTTTCTCTCACAGCATTCAGATCCGTGTTCATTAATCAATGACAATAAATGAGTGTGTGGCTCTGTAATACCCAGTGTGAAAATACATAAAACAGACGTTTCTTTCTGTCTGTTTTCCTGTACACGCCTGTCAAGTTATTGGGTTAAGTGTTGGTATTTGCAGTAACTACAGCACTGTAGGATTCGCTCTATGTTGATGCCTTAACTGAGATACTGCTGGATTTACTGACTGGCTATCAGGATGTAAATGACTGAGGTAAAGTGAGTGATGAACTGACTGACAGTTGTAAAGCTGCAGTGTGTGGTTGTGGACACACAACAGAAATAAACAGAATAGAAAACAGAAGAATTAAAGCGATCAAAAACAAACACAGAGAAGGAGACAGAAAAGTGACGAGTGAGAGGGAAGAAGAAGGATTACAGTTAATAGTTAAATAATTGCATGAACTGATCAAAAGAGAGAGCAGTGACAGGTCCTATCATCCTTCTCACTTGCTCTGTCAGTTTGTGTGTGTGTGTGTGTGTGTGCGTGTGTGTTTGTGTGTGTGTTTTTGTGTGTATGTGTGTGTGTCCGAAGCCCTTGCTGCCTGCGTTATCTCACAGGGAGACTCATTAACATAGAAATGACTTCAGGAAGAGAAGAACAGCGTTTCACCTCTGGTGAGAGACAGGAGGGAGGGAGGGAAGCCAGAGCAAGGAGGGAGGAAAAAGGGAGGAATGGAGAAAGTGATTGTGGGAGGATTTGAAGTGGAGGTGGTTGTTTGGTGTAAGTTTTGGAAAACAATGTACGGTAAATACATTGAACCCCGTGCTAGAACTAGTTGTGTGAACAGATTTGTTGTAGTGATTTAGGAGAACTTCCACACTCTGCAATTTTCTTTTGATTTGTTTGTCTAGATGTAGTTTAGAAGTCATGTGGGATTCCTTTCCTATCCAAACTTCCCTTTTTTAACTTAACTGGATGGTATTATTCATTACTTTCATGCAATCGTATTAATATTACACTTATATATGTGTATTATTTAGATTCTGTGTCCTTTCTTAATTTGAATTATATTGGTACCTTATTGTATCTTTTAAATATGTTTGCCTCGTGTAATGCTCGTCAATACTGCTGTTAAATATAAATAAAGTATCTATCTATACATTACTTATATTTCCCCCCTTTCCTTGACTTCAGCAGGCCTCTTAATTCTGAGGCTGTTAAAAATGACAAGACTTACCTTTATGGATCTCCAAAGCAAGACTTTAATCTTTAAACTTCTGAAGTTGTTGTTTTCACTCTGTGGTGCCTGCGGTTCACCTGTGGTGTTTAACCTGGCTGACGCGTTACCCTGTGTGGATACGTTTGTGATGTTGTTTCAATGTAGAATCGGTAGGCTGCTTTTTACGTACAGCATGAGACAATCCATTTATTGTCTATTGTTGTTTATCATAAACGTAGAGTCCAAATCAATGCATAATTCATTCATTCCCCGAACAAACAATCTGTGGTACTTGCAACACTCGCGCTACGCTGATCAAAAACCATATGCTTTTCCGGGGTCAAACACACCCAATCATGTGACACGACACACCTTAATACCTGTGGTAATAGGACAGCGACACCCTACGGCCAACACTGTGAATAACACCCAGATGAGACAGCTTGAACCCAAACATAAAATGGCTCTTCTTACAGAGCCTTTTTCTCTGAGGTTAAGAAAGTTGGTTACATTTTACGTGGCAACCTCGTACGAGCCACACAAACGAAGAATAAGTAAGAGAAAGTTCAAATAAGAATACAAAAATGTTCTTGCATGAGGTCCATTGGGTCTAGTAGTACAAATCAATATCCAACCAAGGCCACAATCTTATCCCTACCTTTAGTTGTTATCAATAATAATAATAATGGAGTCAATCCCAATTTGTGTTTAAATGGTCTGCGTTTTTATTGCAATAGGCATTTAAAGTTTTTAAATGTAAATGTTTCCTCTCTCATAGTGTCACGGACAAGGAAATGGCTTTGGTGCAGTGGTGCATTACAGGCAAAATAAGGGAAAATGTAATAATGCAAGAATCATAATCAAGAAGCAAATACCGTAAAAAAAAAAAACATGTACAAAACATCTGTAAGATATGTACAATATATCTGAATTCAAATGAAAGAGCAGTGCGTTTCAGTTTCCAGGCAAAAATGTGCAAAATTGTTCAAATATTGTGTACAGTTTGACGGTGCTATTCACAAAAATAATATGCGATGCACAGAGATATAGTCCCAGAGAGTTGCATGAACGTAACATAAACAACTTAATAAATGTTTGCAGTTTTTTCCTTCTTATGTTTTTGTCATTTCCTGTCTGCCATTCTGTCTTTCTGAAAACGAGCACAGTGTAGACCGCTGACAGCTGAGAGATACTGTATTAACTTCTATAAAAAGCCTGATTACCATTTCACTTATGACCCTGGTGTTGCTAGGCAGCGGGGTGAGGAGGTCACAGGCCCCTGAGTAGAAAAGCATTGTGGGAATTGTAGTTTTAAATCACCCACGTGTCCTGCCTTTTCTCCATTCTCACTTTCATCTCCTCTCCGTTATTGGCTTTACAACAGGAGGATGAAGAGAGGTAGACGCCGTGGTTCTTGAAGAGAGGAGGAAGAGGAGGAGGAGGAGGAGGACTGCAGGGTTTCTGCTCACTGAGCTGGAACCTTCTCACGCCTCTGGCCAGTGCTCAGAGACTGAGAGGAAGAGAAGGAGGAGGAGGAGGAGGAGGAGGAGAGGGAGGAGGAGGGCAGGCAATACAAGAGGAAGAAATCAGAGGAAACGAAAAACCACAGAGAAATCAGAGAGTGAAAGACAAACTGTTTGGAGGAAGATCGAGGAGGAGGAAGTGCAAGATGACTGACAACACAAGCACGCTGTAAAGTGTGTGAGTTGGATACACTCAGAGTTAGAGGAGGACATCACACACTCATACACATGTGTTTTTATGCAATAAAGACTAAGGATCTAAGAGATATTACAGAGTATGAGTGTGTATGTTTGTGCATCTGTTTTCATGTTTGTGTATTTGTGTGTTTTACCAGATGGGAAAGACTCCAGGGCGGAGAGAGGACATATGGTGATGTGGCATGATTCTGGCGTAATGCTAATATGTCAAAACTTAGATTTATGACTTGGATGTCCCCAGAAACAGCCCCAGGAAATGCTCCATGAGAGAGTGTGCAAATTGAAAGTGGGTGAATAAAAAGAGGTGTACTGCTTCATTTGGCAGAAATGTTCTGACCAGATTTAAATTCTAAAATGTTTACATTTAAACATTTTTTTTAAAGCTAAAGATCCTTGTATTTAAAATGTGTGTTTGTGCAACACAAGGTCAGCGATTATGTGAATGCGTGTCTAATGTGCGTACATAATGAAAACGTGTGTAAGGGGGTTTGTATGTGTGTGTGTGTTGGACACTGATTTGGCGAAGGACTGACAGTTGGATTGATTGATTAAGAAGGAGAGGAAGTGGAGAGTGAATGAAGGGAAGACACAGAGAAAGAGATGTATCTTAATTGTGAAGGCACATGTCTGATGGTGTGAAAGTGTGTCTAATACGTTGGCCCTAATGAAAATGTGTGCAGGGCTGCATGAGCGAGAGAGGGTAAAAGAGAGAGGAAGTGCGCGAGAAAGAAAGATAGTGTGAAATAAATCCAATAAGCTCCTCCGTCATGCTCCCCTCTTGAGCGTTTTTTAAGATCCACTGAATGAAATAAATAAGAGATTCTTTTGCTTTTGTCAGTTTTCCTTTTTCATCTCGCTCCAGTGTGCTGCAGTGCCCTGCTGTCGTTCACTTCAGCCTCCATCTTCCTTTCATCCTTCTCTTTCCATCACCAAGAGCAGATAGCTTCTTAGCTAGCTAGTTAACCTCAGGATCAGTAGCCTGAAAGATCTCTACCATATATAACCCATCTAATTTATATATTAACCCCGCCCCCAACAGCAATTGTCCAATTATAGCACAGGCCTGTCCAGCTTTGTTGTTAAGCACATACTTAAGGACCTTTTTACAGGGACACTTGCTGTGTCTCCATATGCATGCTTGTGTATTAACATGTGCTATTTTGAGTGCATAAGTGTGTCCCAATGCTAAATTTGGCAAGAGGCAGTGCACTCGGATGTTGCAGTCAGCATTCATAACGTCCAAAAAGTTAAGTGTGGAAGGCTGGACACTTCTCAACCACACCGATTGCCATCTTGAATACATAGAAAAGTTGCATGACCAGCTATTAGTGCAGATGCTACGATGAACACAGCAATATATAAACAAAAGTGACACGTGGGTTTTTTCAGTGAGCAATAAACTGAATTTGTAAGGACGCCACAGTTCATTTTATTGATGTTAATTGTAACAGCGTCAATCAGCAGCCATATGCAATTTAAGACTTCATCACCTCTTCGAAATGTACACACTGCACACGTTTAGGGAGTGCACGGCATGCAGCGTTCTCTAGAAAATCCCTCAAAATATCTCAAATTAACTTAAACTCAAATTGTCAAATGTTATGTTAAGACCTAGCATTGGTTAGGTTGCCAATCATCTGTAATTTTCAGACTTACATTTGTAAAATCACTTGATTAAAACTAACGAGTGTTTCCAGAGGATGTAGGAACTGTGGATTTTAAAACCAGTGTCCACAAGAAACGAGACACTGTGATCTTTCATCATGATTTATTATTCTACAATCAAATAAAACATCACAATACACATTTTCTTATCAGCAAACTATCTCACAAAACACATTCTTACTTTTCCTTTGCAGTATATTTTTGCAGTTGTCTGCATGTCAACGTTATCTTCAGGTTATTGTTAAACTATTTGTCGATTATAACATAAGCCTGGTTGATGTAAAAGCAATACTATTTTCGAGAGGCAAGCGTGTCATTTAAAAAATACCTATCATATTTCAAGTTTAATGTCAGGTAACCTTTTCAAGGCTACAGATTGCAGGGAAGAACATATATAGGGAATAGCATACAGGACAATTTAGGGATAATGAGAGGAGAAGGATAAAGAACGGATTAGAGACAAGAGGAAGAAAGAGCGAATGAAAAACAAGCAGGAAATGGATCTGGAAGAGAATAAAGGAAAATAGTGGAGCAGGTGAGCCAAAAAGCTTATAGAGAGGGGTAAAGGTCAAGAGAAAAGAAAATGAGGTAAGAGAAAGACAATGAGGAAGCTGAGTGGGAGAGGAAGAAGGAGGAGGAAAGGTCAGAGGAAAAATAAAATGACAGACGGAAAGACGTGATCGAATAAAAGGTCGGGAAGAAAGAAAGGAGCAGAGGAAGGAGGAGTTGGTGCGCGTTTAGGCCATTACTGTTCCACCCTGCAGAACCTATGTGAAAATGTTTGTTTTCTCAACTATATACATCATTTTACCACTAAACACATCTATGTATAAATGTAATCATGGAAATGGAAGACCCCTTAACACTTTTAAACTATTTATATATGTACAAACGTAGCTCGTATTTCCCTTTTATGCTATCTCATAATTATGCCACAATAACGTGAGACATGATTTAACCATAAACCAAGAAAACAAATACCTTATAAATGTCTATTTATCACACACCTGTCCATCAAACAACACTTAATATAGGATAAATCCATATCATATAGAGCAAGATATGTAAGAGAAAGAGAAAGATCATCACATGCATGCATAGTATAATTATTTATAGTCCTGATGCGGGATTTTTAACATTATAACATAACAAGTAACTGATGATTAGGTCACAGGTCATGTGCTAAAAAAGACAAGAGATTCCTTATAAGATTTAAACACTTATATAAATTTGTACAGTACCTAAAGGGGCGCTGTTATGCTAGTTTTCAGGTTCATATTTATATTTAGTGTCTGTATTGTGACATGTCCTCATGCTCTAATGTTCAAAAAGCTCTTTATATTTTCACCCTCTGCCTGAAACCAGAGCCCAGTCTGCTCTGATTGGTTAGCTGGACAGCTCTGTTGTGATTGGTCAACCGCTTAGAGATGTCCCGCCCCTTAGCCTATCACGTCCAATGTGTTGGAGCGTTAGCCGATAGAAGCACTAGTGTTACACGTGTTAGTGATGTCATTATGTTACAGAAGTAAACAAAGGAGTCCAAAGGAGGTGTTTCAGGTAAGTGGGGGGGGGGGGGGGGGGGGGGGGGTGTAGTGTGTGGGAGACAGACTTTGGGGTTTAGTCTTTGCACAAAAACCTATATAAACACACTACAGGAAAGGGAAAACCCCAAACGCATAATAGGGCCTTTTTACACGTCTGAATAACACACACACACACACACACACACACACACACACACACACACACACACACACACACACACACACACACACACACACACACACACACACACACACACACACACACACACACACACACACACACACACACACACACACACAGCTTTTGAGTGCTTTTAAATGCTTCAGGGTCTACGACTCCCCACAGCAGGTGTTAAGGGTAGGAGTGATCAACATTTGGAGACATTTAAACCCTTGACCCGAGCAACACACAGCTCAACGCTTGAGAACACACACGTTATACTTTAGATTATACAACATCTAACTACAGAACAGCAGGACTGCAGAGTCAGGAAGGATGCTGTGTGTTCATGTATGCTCATATATATATATAAATATGTACAATGTATGCATATGAACTGTATATAGTATACATGAGGGTACTGTTTGTGCTGATTAAAGAAGGGAAAAACATTCTAGGCCTGTGTAATGGACCTACAGTATATGTCTTGTGTGCCTCCAGGAGCGAACATTTCACATTGTCCGCCTTGTTACGCTTCAGCAAATAATTCCAACCCTCAGTCATGGATTGGACTGTATAGATGTATGTATGTATGTGTGTGTGTGTGTGTGTGTGTGTGTGTGTGTGCGTGTGTCTACAGTACACAGAGCAAACAAGTCGCCATTATAGTCAATGTAATGTGGCTTGAAGCTGGAAGGCCGATTTGTTGAATTTGAGCTGAATTTGAAATAAGTGGCTTTATCCAATGAAGCCTTATAAACCACACACACACACACACACACACACACACACACACACACACACACACACACACACACACACACACACACACACACACACACACACACACACACACACACACACACACACACACACACACACACACACACACACACACACACACACACACACACACACACACACACACACACACACACACACACACACACACACACACACACACACACACACACACACACACACACACACACAGATGTGTGAGAAGGAAATGCAAAATAAATAATTGAGAAAAGCAGCATTGCTCTTGTTATTATTGCTGTTTGTGAAGTCGCTCTCTTGGGGGTTGTCAAAGCAGCTCCTCATTCACTCTGTGTGTAACAGCATGTGTGTGTGTGTGTGGGCAATGCTCCACTAGTGACTGCCGCATCGCCAACCCTGTGACACCACGTCATAACAGGCTCCCAGTGAGGCCTTGTCAGAAGTATGGATTAGAGAGAAAACAAAAAATAAATAAAAAAATAATAAAGCAAAGACAACGCGGGCAATAGGGAAAGGGGGAAGGGAGAAAGAAGAAGGCAAGAGCCAAAGGAGGAAAAAGAAAAACGAGAAGGACGAAAAGATTTGACAGGCTGTGAAGTTCGCTCATTAGGCATACTCCTCCGCGATTGCTCATTGTGAGGCGTTCAGTCTGACTGTGTGTCAGCACTTGCACAGCTCATGACAGTGCAAAGGCTGGCTGAAAGAGGCAACAATGGTCAGGACACACACATAGAACTGATACACATCACTACTCAGTGTGCGTGTTAAAATGGATACCATTGGAGGCACGGCCTGTGCACTCAGGCCTCTGCAGTGGACAATGGAGTCTGTTGGCTTCGGGAAGTTATACAGTCATGAGGGTAACACATGTTAAACTATATGAAACATGATGGCAAATGAAAACAACTTTTTACAATTAGAATTTGATCTGCTCCTGTGCTGAAACATCTGCTGATCTAGAACAACCAGGGTACATTTCCTTTCTTTTGGTTAAAAACGGGAACGAGTCTTAAACCTGGAAATGCATTTGAGCACGTCCGGTTCCCTCATCTCATAATCAATATTTCTCTGAATGACTTTTTGGTTAGATGCCTGACATAAGGTCTGAGGTTAACACACGCAATGTTCATGCTGTTCTACGAGATACGTTAAATACGTTAATAAACGACCCACTCGTTAACCTAGCTAGCTTCCATGCCTCTTAAAAATCTGGTTGGTACTAAGTGGCTAAATGAGACGACTAAACGTCACTACGCCAAACATTAGCCACCTTTAGCTTAGCAGTGGTGACATGTAGTCCACGATGTAGTTGGCTTATAGCATTACAGTACGTTAGCTATATTTACTTCCCTCAATTGCATTCAACTATTATAAAAGTGGTGTCAATATGTGGGGATTAATATGTAGAACAAGACATGTAAGTATCACAACTTGTGTTAGCAACAGATCTTATTTTCTGCAATGATTGAAATCCAATAGATAAGTCCCCAATTGAAAATATGTTCTCCGACAAGATAATTGTCCCTTTCAACATTACCCATCAATGGTAGCCATTTAAACTGCACAGGGCAATAAACCCCCCCAAACTGAGACTGCTGCTTGTATCCATTCAGATTTGTTAAACAGGGGTTTAAGCCTTGTCACATTTCAGTGATGTGAGTTACTCTGATGGAGGTTAACGTTTGGAACAACACTAGACAATGAATCACAATACATTAAGAAGTGAAAAAAAGAAAAAAGGGGGCGCTTGTTTATCTGGCAAGCAGGACGGGTGGCGTAGTGGGTATGGGAACGGGACTTCACATATCATTGTTACACATTGTTTTGAATAGTAGTCAATTGTCATCTTTTGGAAGTGATATTTTCCAATCAAGCATGTATTTTGTCCTGTATAAAAAGCATATTTGACACGTAGGGCATTTTCAATACTTCCAAATCTTTGGTATCCAGTCTGTTGTGCAAGTTTGGTGTTGTGATACCTTTCTTGTGCTGAAGTATTGGATGAACCCCAGTGTTGCCTAAAACAGATGCAGACATTTACTAAAACATAGACAAAATCTGATGAATTTGAGTGCCTTCCTATCAGCTCTGAAATCAAATTTTCTACCAGTCCATCAGTGAGACAGTGCATGTGTTATTTTCCAGGAGCCACGTATTCAGGGTTAGTGTAGGAGAAGCCGAGGAAGTCCTCCTCGTCCAGGTTCATGATGACGAGCTTGTCTGTCGGCGTCAAGTCCACCGGCATCTTGGTGAACTCCTTGTCAAAGTTACAGGTGTCCTTCTTGTTCTTCTGCAGGTGGAGTTTATGAGATTATGGAGAAGTGAAGGTTTAACAAATAAAGACAGGAAGGAAAAACAAAAGTGGTTGTAGAAGGAATGGGATGGATTGGAAAAGAGAAGAAGAGAGACAACGACTGTTAGATATATAGTACAGTATCATCTGCATAGAAGCGCAAGTCATCTTCGTTTGGACTTTTTCTTTGTTCAAGTTAGAGGTACGTCTTTTTATGTTTAGTTATACCTTGTTGGATCAGTTTCAGTTTACATACAGAGAACCTTTGTGGTCCTTTGGGTACATTTTTCGATGCAAGTGAATGCTGTTTTCAATGCGTGCGATAGAAACTTCATCTGGAGGAAACTTTGGGATTTTAGCCTTTGCAGACCATTTACATGCACAAAAACAAGGGAACCCCCCATAAGCATAATAGGGCTCCTTTAACAGTCCCCAAATAGCACATGTATGAAAGACTACATATAAACAGAAAAATAAATAAAGATATGATGAAACAGGAAAGGAGATAGTCCGACATCATGCACCTTGAATAAAGTGTAAGCAAAGTAGTAAAATGCGGAATTGTGTCATGAAACCAATACTGAGAAGATCCCGAAATAGAAAAATATTAAGCATATTAAAGTTAGTCCATCTTAAGATATAGAACGAGAGAAAGATGCCAGGAGACATGAATGAAGACAGGAAAAAGAGAGAGGCTGGAGTACAGGCAACTGTGACTTTGTGTGGAAGGTGAGGGGAAAACTGTGTGCATGTGTGTGTTTGTGTGGTAGTGGATTGAGGGTTACTCTGGGGCAGGGCATTGTTAATGCTTGGCTCAGTGGGTGGATGGACAGAGGAAAGAAAAAGAGTGAGCTGGGTGTTAAAGATGGAGGAGTGTATGTCTGTGAGTGGGGGAGGGGAAAGTTAGATGCGGTAAAAGCGAACGGCTGCCATTTGACTCACTCACACTGACACACTGTGTTGGCGATTTCGTTCTCATTGAGGCTTCCCATAAGCGCTGATGGTGCTGTAAAGCTCTGCATCAGAGCACACACTAAAGTAAAGATGGCATTCACATATCACTGTGTGGCATATATGGCCTGTAGGGTGTTCTCCAAAGACTGAGGAGTAGGACAGATTGTGTGTGTTTGTGTGTGTGTCACAGGATATTT
Source organism: Eleginops maclovinus (assembly GCF_036324505.1). Classification (NCBI taxonomy): domain Eukaryota; kingdom Metazoa; phylum Chordata; class Actinopteri; order Perciformes; family Eleginopidae; genus Eleginops; species Eleginops maclovinus. The sequence continues at coordinate 19,218,356 of NC_086364.1, read as the reverse complement.
AAAACTCCTACACCACGATTGGTTGGGGGCATCCATATACTTCATGTCCAAGGCACGTACAGATTAGTGACAGGCATCAATCAATTTCGTTTTGGTGTATTAAAAGCAGGCTTTGGGAGTAACGGATTACATACTTCACTGAGTGTGGCAAAAGATTGTGAGCAGAATAAGCCCTTTAAAACAAAGTGGTACATTTGTAAGCAAAGGACAAGTCTGTTTGTAGACTGTTGAAGACGTTTTAGGCCCTTAAGTGTTTTTCTTTGGACTCAGAAATGACCTTATCTGGACGACAAGGTGGAGCTGAAAAGGAGCAGGCCACGTGTGTTAGCAAGTATCAGTGAAAACAACACATAATCCCAGATAGAGAGATAGATTCATGAGGCAAAGAGGGATGAAGAGAGCAGCAGAGAGGGAGAATGATCAAATTAAAGCTGGCCACATAAATATTCACATCACTGAGCAGCGGTCACAGAGAAAACCACACAAGGGGCAAACCCAGAAAATCCACAGCCATAAATACATCCACAGAGTCTGAACCTCTAACACCATGAGTGTTTGACAAACACGAACAGCTGAAACCCCAGTACGAGGAACAGAAAGGAAAGAAGTGAAAGAAAGAAAGAGACAAGACCAAAGAAGAGGAGAATCCATCAAGGTAATAATGTGGCTTCTGAAGGTAGAAAATCCAAGATACAAGCGTTCTGCTTTTTGAACAGGGCAGAAGAAACAACGACCAGAGAGACAGAGAGGGACAGGAGAGCGTTCAAGATCACAGGAACTTCAAACCGGTGTTGCATCTCCTACCTTCATCTGCCAACTCTCCTCCGCCTGAGAGGAGCTCCCCTCCATCCACAGGGACACACTGGCCACAGCGGGCCCAGATCCACCTCACGTTCCCGGGCATGATATCCACTCTGAACGCCACATCTCAAGAGAGGCCTGGTTCAACACTCAAATGCGCGCGGTTGAATTGAATTTCAAATATTATGTTTTGTTAACTTTAGTTTTATTTAAGCCCTGTCAAGATGAAATGCAATCCCAAAGATGTGTATAAAATGATGCAAGATGTATAAAAATGTGTCAATTGTAAAATAATGTCTTTGGTTTGAGTAGTGAACTCGGTTAAATATTAAATGGAGACTAATACAGAATGTATGATGTCTTTGAGTGCGTAATAAAGCTATATTTATAAGGGTCAAATGGTGGATCCTGTCCATGCTCAATCATAAACATTATTGGGTAATTAGACTTGAAGATGTGTAGGCTTGAATTAAAAAGATAGTATGAAATGAATGGTGTGTGGTGGTCATACATTTCTCTGCATCGTATAAGAAACACAAGGAATACTAGTTCTCCATTACAAGAACATTACTATTTCACCAACTAGCGAATACTGTTTTCTTTTTAAACATGCAGCTTCGGCCTCCGTGTGTTAGCATGCGTGCATCCATTAAGATCATTGTTACAACATGCATATTTAAAACAACTCAGTGGGAAACATTGAAATACCATCCAGAGACTCTCAGAGAAGCTCATGCTTTTAGGATTCAGGGGGATTTATTGGAAGAAATGGACCCATAACTAGGTTTACATGAATTTGAATCTACTTTGGTTCAACTTGAATTAGCACGTTATATCTAAATAGGAAGCGGGACCTCAAAAACAATTTACAATTTCATCAGCAAATGATCAGTTAAAATCACAATCACTTTAAACCTAATGGAAGGTATCCAACACATGTTTTCATTTTTATATCCAGAGGAATATTCTAGGAAACCTTTCTAATCCACGTCAGTATCACTGTTCAATATACTGACAAACAAGGGTACCTCAAGGTAGGGCTTGCAGTTAAGGGAATCTTTCTGACTAGAAAACACAGATTTGAAAGCATGTTTATGTTTCCAAAACCTTCTTAATCTAGTGCAAATGGATGAGGAGCTTGCATGCAGTTTTTTTTTTAACCAAATATACACATGTTAAACTAACACACACGCACACACATGCACACAGCTGCCAGCCATGTAGGCCAGCTCATAATGTGTTCCATCTCAACACGCTTCAATTGCAGCTAATGCTGTGAGGCAGAGAGACAGAGATATGGAGAGAGAGAAAAAAAGAGAGGAAGAGATGCAGCAAAGGACAGCGAGTGAGATAAATATCAGTGGCCCTCGGTGTAGATGTATAGATAGAAAGCTCGGAGTATACAGCAGCATCAGGGCAAACACACACGACAGTTCTTCAAGTCCCTCTGCTCCAGAGGCTGGGGTTTTAATAGAGGAGTATTTAATTTAGTCTTTGCCTCCCTTCCTTCTTCCTCTCCTCTTCCTCTCTTTCTGCCTTCCTGCCTCACTCCCCTCCACCTCACATTTTCTCAACCCCATCTCTTTTCAGTAACGAGAGGATTAGCGGGAGACGAGCCTATGTCAGCTGAGGATGCGGGGGGAGTGGGAGGCACAGAGGATGCGGGGAGGTGAAGAGGAGACGAGGGTGAATGAAAGGCGGTATCGAACGCTGACCTGTTTTGGGCTGATAAGCGCAGGCTGCTTTGTGCTGAAGCCACTGGCTTTAATTTGGGGGCCGCAACATTTGGAATTAATTATCACACACACTCCAGCACTGCCGCGGCTTACTGTGTACATGGCTATTACATCCACTCCAGTACAAACTTTATACAGCTTGTGTGCTGCAACTCACTGTTACACAGGAGCTTGTATTGCTGCTATGATGAAGTTACATAAAATACAGCCGAAACCACAATGTTAGCATGCGGTTAACAAAAAGGAATGTGGGGTACGGGAAACAGGAAGCTGTGCTTTTTCAACACATATCAGGAACAGCATGTACAATGCATAAGCTACAAGTTGAAAACTGTAACTAGAGAAAAGTGTTGCACTAAAAATAAATCTTCCACTTTAGAGTTTGAGGTATTAGGAAATCCTAAGAATTTGGAGAGAATTATTGATCTATCTATCGTCTGACAGTACTGTATATTTATTCTTAATGTTAGCTTGGGTGGTAATCAGCTAGCTAATTAGCTAAAGCTTTCTAGGAATAGAGGTTCATCAACCAAAGCAGGGACAATTATTTTGCTCAATACAATGAAAATGAGACACAAACTTAATCTCAACAAGAATGTCAATGAGCAGATTTTTCAAAAATATCTTGATTAGAAAACACACATAACATTTCAACACAGGGCTGAACCATTACCCAACATGGAGAACATATGCAGTTTCCTGCCTGTGTTAAAAAACAAACATAAACTGTATAGGAAGTGGATATAGTTCACTTTGACAACAGCAATTGGTTCATAGATTATCGGTTTGAAGCCTAAAGTTGCACCATCTTTGGAAAACAGGTTGGAACTGATGAGAAGCAAGGCCAAGCACCGTTAGCACACAACAAATGCTAGCTTAGCAGCTAACCCTTTTGCTAGCTTGCTTATTCCATGTTGCATTTGTAATTTATCTTAACAGAGATATTAATTGGGACACTATCTATGGTTGAACTGGCAACACCTCAAATGATGACTTTAAGCCTCAATATAACTCAATGGAGGGAGGGATATAAAAGGTCACGAATGTGAATGTGGGAATAACATATAGAAACAGACATGTTTTTTTGAACCAGGCTGTAAGGATGTTTATCTGTGCTATAAATGTGTGTATTTAAACATCTGGGTATATTGGGATTGTCTCGTTTTGGAGCCAGCTTCAAGTTGCCAGTTAAAGGACATGGGCGAGGTTTGTCAAGCAATACAAAATGTGTGTTTTAGACAATCACAGACAAGTATCCTCATTTCTTTCTGACAAAAGCTTAAATAGTTCATTTAAAACCGATGTCACACATGCATCTACAATTCTCCCTAGTGTAAATAACTTAAAGGTCATCTCAACGCGTCAGCCAACTTTCATTTAAGTGAAACCTCGCTGGCGTAGTTTTCATTTCCCATCCATGGATTTTGGACCTCACTTGCTTTCCTCATTCCTTTGATCACACACCCAAGCATTGCCTAGTGCGAGATTGGTGTGTTGTAGATGCCGTTTTCAATCGTTAGTTTCTGTAAATGCTTGCAAACATTACACCACGGATAGTAACTGGTGCAATATCCAGCAACCCCTCTTAAAGGTAAATGTGCAGCCAGTTATAGCAGCAGCGACTACAGTGGATTGCGAGCAGCTTTAGAGGCAGCGTGAGGCGGCTGAGTGGCTCAGCAGGGCTGTGTGTATGTAGGCCGTGTTCTGCATGTTATTTCCTTGAAGTCATCAGACCTACGCTACCCCATCAAGGCAGGGCTCTTATGATAAGTGGCAGCCATGAAATATGCACAGCCTGTCGTAGTCGCCTGCCCCGCTTCAGAGCCTCGCTTTGCTTCCTCCTCTCCACTGTCCCTTCTTACTCCCTCTCTCCGCCTGTCATTGTTAAATTACTCTCCTTATGTCTCACCTTCCTATCCTCTTTTACTCTAATTTCTCTTTACCTCCTTTCCTTCATTCACCACAGCTAAATAACGTAATTTAAAAGAGAAAAACAACAGCAAACGTCCTCTAACACAACTTTTAAATCCTTTATTTTGTGTATGCCTGTCTTTGTTGGTAAACAAACAAACAAACAAAATAATTTTGGCACATGGAAAGCATTTTGAGAATCATTATTCTTTCTTTTTTTTTCTTGAGGTGTATTACTTTCCCATAAAGCACACACAACAGCAGCTTTGATCCCACTTTGAAGCAATGCACACACAGAAAACATGAATCACCCTAATATGTTAAATGTATATAAATCCTAACTAATAAACAAACAAAAGCAATCTTCATGCAGAGTCCATTTTGCTTCTCAGTAAAGAGTCGTAGAAACAAAAAGAGAAAACTTCTCCTGTCTTCTTTTACAATACTGACCACATGGTGTAGATATCAACATTTGACACAGTTTTATATGCTTATGTATAACTATATATATATATATATATAGGTATGTGTTGTTATAATACAGGAGACACTGACTGTATAAATACCAATGAAGGTAAAATGCAGATAATGGAAGTCATAAAAACACATTCACTTTCAGACTCTTATCGGGACGACACTTTGAAAATGCTAAAGCTGCTCTTCTGTGCTGAACTCATCAGCAGTTAAATGTTTAGGACTAAGAAAACAGACCCAGACTTTATCCAGATGTGAGTAACTAAATCAGTGACTTTCCAGCACCAATTAAACCAATCTAACTTCACAAAACAGGTCTCAATGTCACAAAAATGCAGTGGCATTCCCATCAGGAACCAATCCGTAGCTCTCTTAGCGTTCTGCTGACCCTTTATCATCTGGCCCACATATTTCCAGTGCCTGTTTTTTGAAATTATTTTAACAATGTTGCATGATATTTTTCTACATGTGGAAATCTAAGAGACTCCCACGCCTGTTAGCATGACAGAGAACCGTTTTTTTCCCAAGTGAATTAACTGCATGATACTGCAGCGTAACCGTTCTTCGCCTGCAGATACTGTAACATGTCATGCCAGTTGTACTGATAACCACCAGTGAACCTGCAGAGAAAACTCACCTGATGTCCTGAGGAGTGTGATATGAGGAAGCACTTCAGCCACGTCCACACTATGTTAGCTGCACTGAAAAGTCTACAGCTGCCTTTCTCTCCGGCCACATAAATAAACCCACCAATAAGCCTCATAACCTCACAGCCTTTTGCATGTGAATTAATTACAGTCCTAACCTGAGCCTTCTGAAGATTGGTTCATTACCAATTTGGCCTTCCTGTCAACAAGATTATTGCTAGCTAGGGGAAACAAAACACACACACACACACACACACACACTTGCCTGCTTCAGAAGGCCTAGCTTTAACCTGTTCCTCATTTGCTGCTGCTGTAGTTCGGATGGATACTTTGCATGCAGAGGGCTACTTGAAAAACACCAATCACAGTGAGGCCTTATCCCATCCAAAAAACTAGATCAGAAGTCAAGCTGCATGATTGTAGGTCCGCTGTTTGATATCTAGCTAGTGGCCTTTATTCAGACGCATACACCCTCGCCAGGCCTAGGAACTTTTGGAGATTGGAGGTACTTAACCTGCATTTCAAAAGCAGAATCTGGCTTTAATTACATTTCCAGGCCATCAAAAAACATCCCTAGTACAGAGGTGCTGCTTTCCACGAATTATGAAGGTGTAATTTGCAAGACTGGACGTAACTGACGGTGCTTGTTCCCTTCTGCCACTTGTGGAGCCACTGGTTGGAAGTCAAGTGGATATTCACTATAAATAGAAACGTAAACGCAAGGCCAGGCAAGGCATGCATCGACACACGTACAAAAATGCTAATGCTAACGTGCGTTTTCATTTCCCGTTCACACACATATAAAACATTCCTGTGCACACACACACACATACGTATGCTGTAAACAAACACCCGGGTATCTGTATCATGCTTTTGTAAAACACAAAGAATCTATCTGCTAGTCTCTTTCGTTGCTTATATACTAGTAAACAGAAAAGAAGAGTATACAAAGTAGTATTATCTATCTATTCAACGGACCCAAAGCCTATAGGACTACATTTCCCAGCAGCATTTCACCAACATGATCTCAGTGCTGCAACAACAAAGAGGACACAAAGAAAATCCGATGTATGTGGTCTTTTTTGGCATAAATCTTCCATATTGGGTAAAATCATACACCAATTATCTTGAATACGTTTTTTGAAATCCCTGAAAAACAGCCACACACGGCAGCAGAGTGGTGCAGAGATACGATGTTAAAATGCTGCTGGGAGACTAAGTCCAGGGCTGTTATTGATATAGAAACTCATGCACAAGTATGTGAAGCATTCCAGTTTTAGCTAAGATAAAGATAAATGTACATACGCCGTTATTATTACACATTGAATAATAAGCACATCAGAAGTACAGGTCCAACTCTGATTGCACTGGAATGAACAAAATAAATGTTAAATCACAATTTCCACCAAAAGAAAGTTCTAAAATGAAATGCTGAAGCTATGTTACGTGTGTGTGCGTGTGTGTGTGTGTGTGTGTGTGTTTTGCGCATATCATGACTACTGTGTATAAGGTTTAAATTACCTGCAGTTATGACAACGCAGAAACATTTTGATTTCAGGGACATTTTAGGGGCACCATTCATTTTCTAATCCTTATTCTGATCCTGGTAAACTATTGTCCTTCGTTCACACTGTGAGCCACAAGTTGATCAACAGGCTTGGGCTGAGTAAGGTGTCTCAAAAATGAAGCTTTGAGAGAGTCAACGGCTCATATTTATCAAAAAGATTACATTTTGACCATGTCAAAGCATGGAAAAATACAGAATTGGTCTAATCTAACATCTCAATTTCTCAGTTTTAATGATAGTTTTGGCGCTGCACTAGAGTGACAATGCATAAAGGTTGCAGCCGTGCGAAAAACGTGTGTGTAAAAATGTTATTGTGTGTATGTTTAAGTCATGGCTTCTTCCTTTAACAGCACACATCATTTCCAGGATTTTTAAGTTGATATGTAGGGGAGAATAATGATGTATATATGTGTGTGCGTGCATGTGTCCATGTGTGCATGAGATGAAGTCAAGCCTGCTCGGCGGCAGGTGTGGCAGCGTCAGCTCCGGGGAACTCCGGGTTGATAAAGGAGAATCCCTGGAACTCGTCCTGGTCCAGGTTCTGAATCACTTCCTCATCGGGAGGGGTCAGCACCGGCGGGTGGCGCGTGAAAAAGCGATCAAAGTTCTCGGCATCCCGGCCACACTGTTGAGGAGGGTGGGGAGGGGATGGGGTACAAGGGAGGGGGAGGAGTGGGGATGGAGAGGAATGGATGCATTGGGGTGGGAGGGAGAAGGGGAGGAAAACAAAAGAAGGGGAATGGTGGGTTGAACCAGGGTGTGAGATGACATTACTTGAACATGGTTTCAAATATCATAGAAAGGTGTGAGTACCTGCGGTGCGCTTGATTTAACTCTCCATGTGTGTATTGGCTAAAAGCTGATACACTGTCAGGAGAAGAAATCAAGCACGCCTTAGGCGTATGACTCCCTTTTTTGAGATATTTGAAACATATTCAACTCCAATTTCAAACCAAACGGGGTCATTGAAGTCTCAAACGTCCTGTGGAAGAGCACTACATTGGACAGTTTAACGCATGGAGCTTTCACTTTTTATAATTTAACTAAAAGAAGCATCCCACCACGGAGACATGGAGTAAATAATTACTCAGTATTGCATTTCCGTTTTTTTGCTTGGATTTAATTGGAATTTCTAAACAGTCCTGCAGGACAAGGCTGAAAGCCATGACACGACTGTGCTGTAATTGTGGGTTAATTATATGCTGCAGCTGTGGAGACCTGCTGGGATTTGATAAACCATATCAGACAACCAGTATGCAAAATAAAACTGGGAATATATTTAGACATTTGCTCACAATTTTTGAGAATTTATTTAATTGACTTTCAAGATGTTCTTTACAAGATGTTTTTATCATCAGGATTTTAAGGTATTCCTTTGCCTTTATTAGAGATATAGTGTTGAAGGGGGGAGATAGAGGGGGGGAGATAATTGGGATGACGCAGTCGGAAATCGAAGCCGCATACTTTGCAGCGGACACTTCGTATGAGCTCAGGTCTCTAACCTTTGAGCTGCCCGGCGGCCACAATGATGTTCATTTAGTAATATGTTTTATTTAACACACAACTCCTATTGCATGTCTGTTTGTCCTGGGAGAAGGAGCCTCCTCTGTTGCTGTCCCTGAGGTTTCTTCAATGTTTCCCCATTCATTTGAGTTTTATTTAAAGGTAATATTTAAAGTTTGTTGAAAGCATTTAAAGGTATTATTAGTAGAAGATCAACTCCCACTATCCAAAGCAAACTCTTGGTAAACGAAGAAGTTGCAAAATGAAATCATCTCAAAGAGTTATATATTGTGCAATTCACATTACGTTTTGTTTTCTTGAGGAGCAATTTGGAAAAAAAGTGTCATTGTGATTTCAGTTCCTTCCTCCTTCTGACTACTGGGAATCCAAAAAGAGCTTTACACCCGCGAGATGTGCGCCCAAATCATACTCCAGTGGAAGTCCATTTCCTCGCACCAGAGATCCGAATGGGCTTTGGTTTTTTCGTTGTTTGCATGAAAATTGTTAAAACAAGTTATTAACTTGAAAACTATATTTTCCCGACAGTCTGTCTCATGGGGACATTAGGCCGAGCTATTCCTTTTTTTCACATCTCTATCAGCTTTAATTAACACAACAAGGATTCAGTGTCCTCTGACAACATCACCCAGAGGAGAACTACAAACTCATTAAATCTCCAAAAACTTGCTAAAACCAAATGAAATTAAGCCAGACTGTTTATAGTTTGGGGAAATATGTGAAGTGAGAAATACACCAGGGTCAAATTGTATTTGCAGCTAATTACTGGCATTGGTTTCCACCTGTTTGGCAAAGCAGATGGGAAGAAATGTTGCCTCGTAGGAAATGAAATAAGTGTCACGAAGTTTATGAGTATCAATTCACGACACAACACCTTAGCCAAGACATTTTAATTGACGTGGTAAGCATCTCCCAAATCATACTCCAGTGGAAGTCTATTTACTCGCACCAGAGATCCGAATGGGCTTTGGTTTTTTCATTGTTTGCATGAAAATTGTTGAAAACATGGTGGAAGAATTATTCAATTGCAAGTAACAGTACTGTACTGACAATGGTTTCTTAAATGAAAAGTATTAAGGTATGATGAGGAAAATATACTTAAGAATTAGGGGAAAAAGTCAATAAATACAAAATTCTGAATTAGTAATACAAACTAAAATAAAAATATATATATAAAGGCAAAAGAAACAAATCTTTATATCTGAGAAGCTAGGAAGTTTTCTACACAAACAAATACTTAAAAATGCTGCCAATTTTTGTTAGTTTAATTGAATCCATAGTTCTTCGTAATTCTTCATAGTTTTTATGTGTAGAATAGGAATCTATAAAATAACTAAAGCTTTAAAGGACTCCTATTACGCTCTTTTATAGCACATCAAGCATTATTTCTGAAACACTTCTCAGTGGTTACCACCTGAACAGTGACAGTATTTGTATTATATATACAACAACTCTCAGTCCCTCCTGCAGACATCCTGCATGGAGTCAGAGAGGTGCTGCGGAGGGGGATTCAGCTCGCGACTGTATATTGCGGACGATACGTTGGGACTTGTCACGTGGGCGGGTGTTCAATGTAAAGCCAGCCATCATTTCTGATAGGACGTCATATCGGCAGCAAATCTGGATCAGCTCGTTTGTACCCCATTTTTTAGAAATGTGGGTGAGGAGGAAAAGAGAGAGGGTTGTATTTTCTGACACTTTTCGAGTCTCCTTACACACCGGGCATACATATTTCTGTATAAAAGACAGCAAAAAAGCATTTTGCATAATAGGGGACCTTTAAATTAAATTTAGTAAGTAAAAAAGTACAAGGAAGATACTTCAGTAAAGTCGAAGTACCTCAGACTCGACAGGGCATTTAGGTCTTTGCTCTCCAGGATTTTCTAGTTTTAATTGTTTTGGGAAAACATTTTTGGGGATGTTTCTATAAGATTTTTAAAAGTTGTTTTGATTTTAAATAAAAGCTATTTAACATAATTTTTAATGTGAAGTTTAAGTGAGGTTAACGGTAGTGCACTCCAGGACAGGTTTCATTTGAGACTGAGCCCCGGAGCATGCAAATAAACAGAAACAAACATGAGAAAACACTTAGAGGACAAATAAAAATGAGTAAGGACAGATGGGATGATGCATGGCAGCAGTGGAAGACAGATGGATGGAGCAGTGGTGGATGGATGGAGTCTTCAGGTGGAGGATGGGTGGGTTTGACAAAAGATTGCTCGATGGACGGACAGATGAACAATGATAACTCAAGACAATAGCTGTAAAAGACCAGGTGAATCAATAAAACACTTGTCAGCCAACTTGTTCGATCTGAGAGCTCAGCTGATCAAAACGCTTCAAAAGCATTCATAGGTGAGTCTCTGGGAATGTCCATAGATTTGCAAAACATCGTGAAAACTCCCGAATAACTCTTGGAGGTCAATGCTTCACATAAACCATATTCTATAAGTTTTGCAAATGTGTGGTTACCTTCTAAACAAGACCCATCACATTGGGAAACCACAAGCAGACAAACAAAATGGAACTGAATAAAGCGTGACCTCAGTCAGTGATAAGGACTTCAATCAGCATCAAAGATCCTTCATAGACAATTACCAGCTCACAAACAATAGGAGCAAAATGGTTTTAAATTTTCTTTGTCCCAAAATACACACATTCCTCACCAGAACAGATCAAAGGACCACCTTCAGATGTTCCACTGAACTCCAAACTTTTATGCGGGGAAAACACAACGGTTCTTCAAAAAAAATCTGAACCGTTGTTTGTCCTCAGAAGGAAGAAGAAAGAGCGAGAGATGGCAAGCGACAGCACGGAGAGGTGAAAGACAAAAGATGTTAGAAAGACGAGATCAAACGGGAGAGAGGAGGCCGATTCAGAAGCAGAGAAGAAGAGATCAGACAACATATGTTAGCAGTCACATCAGAGGAGTCTGCAGAAACACACTTCAGAGTTAAAACCCAGCCCGGTACCAATGGTGACCTCTAACATTGGCAGCATTACTGATCCATCGTCGAACACACACACACACACACACACACACACACACACACACACACACACACACACACACACACACACACACACACACACACACACACACACACACACACACACACACACACACACACACACACACACACACACACACACACACACACACACACACACACACACACACACAAGGCTAGCATACACACACATTGACACACACACACTAACCCCAGCGGGCCGAGACAGCTGCAGAAAAAGCTCAACTTGGAAAAACTCTTCAGCAGCAGTGAGGCCTAAGGCTGTGAGTATGTGTGTGTGTGTGTGTGTGTGTGTGTGTGTGTGTGAGAGAGAACAAGAGATTTAGTAGAAGATGACATCATTCTGACTGTAGTTATGATCAAACTAATTTTGTAGAGGAGAAAAAGCACACAGCAGAAGAAAATCACAAGTTGTTTCAGGTCGCTGTGCGGACGTCCACTTATTCCCTCTAGGTTTTTCTCTAAACTCAGTCAACCCCAAACAAGCTTTTCCAGCGACTGCACCAAAATATGGAGACCAGAGTATGTGTTACAAGGATTCAGCTCAACCGCCGGAACCAATGAAACAAATGCAAACTAACAACTGGTCTCCAAAATCTGTAAGTCAGTCGGTACGGCGGTCAGTAGCGTTATCTTCATTAGTGTGCTTTTCATCATTCAGGGCTGTCGGTCACTGAGAGACTAGCATGGATCTAATCAGCTGTTCAGCAATGACATCGTTTTTTACACTATCAGCATCAACCGGAAGACTCTTGCTCTCACACTTTGTATGAATGAGCATGTCCCTGCTCAGTCTGACAGCCATACAGCGAGGAAGGAACGTCACACACTCACTGGCAGCAAAATCAGGTGTCCACCCGGCCGATCTGCTCCAACATCCTGGCTTTTTCGGTCTTTGTTATGTTTTTGTCGGACCGACCAAAACAAGTTTTACATGCACTGTCTACTGCGCTTTTTCTCAAAAGTTTTAATATTTTCAACTCTGAGCTCCCGGACCTTCTGAAGGCAGGCGCTCTGTTCTCATTTGACTCAATTAAACAAGGACTCTGGCTCTCAGAAAAAGGGCGCTTTGTGAACAAAGGACCTAATGTTGTTCTCTTTTGTCAACGCCTTCAACATTTTCTGTGTCCTTCTCATCCAAACGGCACTTTCCTCCTTCTCATCCTCTCCACAATAATCCTAATCTACTATATAATAGCCCCTATTACCACACATTCTTCCCCATCATCATCCTTTCCAGACTTACCTGGGTGCATTGTCCCAAACAGAGGAGAGGAAAGAGACAGAGACAGTCACATTGAAAGTGAGAAGATGAGTAAAATAACAGAAAGAGAAGTCAGGTAACAGTAGAAGTAAAAATAGAGAAAATGACGTCTTCAACTTGCAATTTAAAAACCTGGTCTCTGCTGTTTGGGGATAGATAACCCTGTGCTCGACTCAAGAGATGATAATTCATTATTCGTGGTCACGTTGGGTTCAGTGGGGTCGGACTTACAGCTCTAGGTTTGAAGGGCGGCTGAACTTCCTTGTTCTCCAGTTTCTCCCAGTCCATGTAGCGGAAGAAGCTGTGCTCCCGGATGTCCCTCTCGCCCTCCGGTGCACAGCCCAGTCGCTTCGCTGGATGCTTCGTCATCAGCTGGACAGACAGTCAGAGAGAAAAGAAGAATTACTATAAGTCCCTCTTTACTCTCTCTCATGGCAATTGTTATGGGTTCACTTTGTCAGCTGTTATTTTATTCGTATTCTGTCATCCTAATCCCATTTTTAGACAAGCTTTGCTTCACTTTCTCCATCCTGATCTGGAAGTTAACAAGTTAAGTTAACCATCTTTCATTAGCAAGCTAAGACTTGCTTATAAAAACTAAATATAAAGTTCAGCTGAGGCTAATGGGAATGTCATGCAGGTGCATGCTCAGGTAGGCCAAGAGTATTTGGTCATATTAAAGGGGCCCTATTATGCTCATTTTTAGGTTTGTATTTGTATTTTACAGCTCTTATGTGACGTGTCTCCATGCTTTAATGTTCACAAAGTGCTTTAGTGTTTGCCTTTGCAGACCATTTACACGCATCAAACCTATAAAGCACACTATAGGAAAAGCTTGCAAGAACATCACAGACTTATAACGTGTATTATTAGAAAAAATGAATAAAGCAGGCTGAATGCTCAATCATATGCATTGGTGTAAACTAAAGGAGAGATCTGCATCTGATCTACACTCACCAGTGTGCCGCTGCCCCAAATCTCCCCCCTGGCATCATTAAAGTTTCATCTCATTTATTCCTGTCTCTTTTCCCCAGCGTTTCCTTCTATGATTCCTCCTTTCATTCATCTCTGTGTATAAATAAATGTCACCCCTTTATTTTTTCTCGCCCTCCTTGTAACCAGCTTTCAGTTCCACTATCTATCATCTTAAACGCTCTTTCCAAAAGACCAGATAGAAGCCACCAAACCCCCGCCTGCAGATGAATGAATATGTTTTTTCTTTTAACGCAGGAGTTTTCCAGAGGCACAATTAAGGACCGTTTACTGTGTCTGTCCACACAAAAGCTTAAGAGCAGCATCAAGGCTACTGACGTCAGAATGAGTGTGTGTGTGTGTGTGTGTGTGTGTGTGTGTGTGTGTGTGTGTGTGTGTGTGTGTGTGTGTGTGTGTGTGTGTGTGTGTGTGTGTGTGTGTGTGTGTCGGTGGGTGTGCCTCCCTCAGGAGAAGCAGTCATAACTCATTACATTAGAACTAAAATAACATTTTCCACGGGTCAGTCAACCTTACACTGAACACACGGACGCGCAAGCGCGCACAAACAAACACACACACACACACACACACACACACACACACACACACACACACACACACACACACACACACACACACACACACACACACACACACACTCATACCTTTAGTTAACAGGCGTGCAGAAAGTCATTGGTTGAGTAATTTATATAAAAGAAACTGTTGGTTTGGAATAACAACGTTTATCCCTCTTTCTGTATCCTTCCTCCTTCTGATTCTGCCTCTAACCTCCCTCGATGTCCACTTTTATGTCTTCCCATCTCTTTTTGCTGGACTATGGCCTCAGAGAGTGTATATTATTAACTGACTGGCACACATTTGTGTATAACTTTTATTCCTTTATTCAATACCTTATCCTATTTTGGCTTGTTCTATTTTTATTTAGTTCTCTCTATTTTGTGATTGTTTTAATGTATGTAAATGTCATTTTACAACGTGTTTCTGTTGTGTCTCTTAATGCTTTCCATTTTTTATTTGTGAAGCACTTTGAATTGCCCTGTGTTGAAATGTGCTGTATAAATATACTTCTTCGTCTTGCCTTGTAATTTTTTTTACAGTTTCAAGGTGATCCCGTGTTGTGGGCACACTGAAAACCACACCTGTGCTACAAAAGAACATTTTCGAAATACATTGTGTACAACAGTCCCAATAGCTGGCTATAACTTCTAAATAAAACTGCAAAAGGTTCAATAAGGAACGCTTATTGACTGACAAAAAGTGCGGTCATGTGCTGTATGTAACCGCTCTACCTGGCGCACTGGAGCTCTGCATTTGTGCCCTTTTATAGGTACATGGAAAAGCCCCGAGCAAGGCTCAATATTGGCCTCTACAAATAACCATTAACTTAAATCAAAGGCAATTTACTGAATATACTGTATAACAAAAAGCCACAATTCATCAAGTCTTAAACAAGTCATTTAAAGTAAGACATGTTGGCTCCTACAACATCTTGTATTTGTCTCTATTTTGAGAGTCTGTCAACAAATCTGGAGACTGCAGCTAATCTCTTTTGAAGGGAGTCTTGGTGAATCCTCACTGCGTGCATTAAATGAGGGAGAACGGAACATTCAGCGGACCGCAAAGCAGCCGGACCGAAAACAGGTCACTGATTGCAGGAAATAATGACATGTTTAAAAACGGCATGACTGTCTTCCTCTGGTCACTCAGTGGTAACAGCCTGTACTCTCCATCTGCTAAAACTGGGCTTAGTTCCTATACAATCAAGTTAGTTTTTGTTGGCTTTATTTCATGCAGGTTGACAGAGGACCATGTCATTGTTTCAAGGACATTTTAATCTTTTCAAAATAACCAATTTTGTGTCAAGACATAAAATGTTCTTATGTCATTTTGTACATTTTTGCCTCCACTTGCACAAAGGTAGGTGAATTATTTTGTGTTCTTGCAGAGCAGATGGTGAAGGAGGTTTGGTACATTTTAGCATAAAATCGCACAGCTAATTAGCATTAAAGAGAACAAAAAGTATTGTTTTGATTCATATTATTGAATCACTTTAAGTTGAGGTATTTTACAACAGCATATATGTTTCTGCAGTCTCTAATTTGAGGTTTAAAAGGGTGAAACAGCAGAGTTTTGTTAATATTATATTATTTAAACTATATTTAAGTGTGAGCTGTAACCATCTAAATCATTGAATAATTATAAAGTCACAGTTATTGTTTAGTGAAGTTATAGCTGTCATGTTATCATTGAAAAAAAGGTCTTTAAAACCTATTTGGTCACAGTTTTCGTTATGCACATCTAACAAAACATCTGTAAAATCTTTTAGGGTGGAAATACTTCCCGTATGTTGTATGTTGCAATTACAAGGGTCCTCCATTGTCTAGCACAGCAGAAACACATTTCTTCTTTAAGGAAAACACTAAACATCCCTTCCTCTGGATAATCAATACACTGCATTTTCACCTAAATGACGTCATACTGGTGATTACACAACTTAAAAACTGAGCCACGCTGAATGCATTGCAGAACACAATAGGGAACTAGGTTGGATGGAAAAAAGCTTTGTGTGTAGGTGTGTGTGTGTGTGTAGGTGTGTGTGTGTGTGTGCCTGTAGGTCTGTTAAAACATACTTGCACAATTACTCTTTGTTGTAGAATCATGTGGTTGAACACATCATGATCCTAACACTCCAGAATATACTGCAGAGGCAGCTTAAGCGTGTATGTGTGTGTATGTGTGTGTGTGTGTGTGTGTGTGTGTGTGTGTGTGTGTGTGTGTGTGTGTATGGCCATTGCTGGCTATGAAATATGGATGCTGGCCAGGGCTGAAGCATGGGAGTGGAAATGTCTCTGATCACTCCCTTTCCACACGTATGTTCAACACACACTGGCACACACACACACACACACACACACACACACACACACACACACACACACACACACACACACACACACACTGCAAACACGACATGACCTTAGTGCCGTTCAGTGTGTTGCCACTGGTATAATAAAGGAAATAGGCGTGTTGAAACACATTTAACTGATGAAAAGATGATGTTACGTTATGTTTAAAGGCTTGAGACTACAGAATAATTTGAGTCAACAAAAACATCCACAGAACTTATCTTAACATGCACTGATGTCAGTCATTCAAACGACCAGGGCTTCTTTCTAGACTTCTACACAATATCACACTTTAAAATTCACAGCATACCTGGCATTGTAACTGTACACACTAATAATGAGTTAAATATTAGAGGTGTTATTCTTTTTTTACACCATAATGTGTTTCTATGTTTTGTTTGTAAGGTCAAGAGGCACACACACACATGGTCACCATACAGTATGGACACATATAGACATACACATGCAGTATAGCGTGGACACACACATGGATGAATTATAAACACACACACTCGGACACACAAGTACACACACATTCAGTATAGACACATACACACACATAAATAAAGACACTCACACTTACAGTAAATACACACACACATGGAAAAAACCTATGCAGTAAAGATACACACATACGGAGCTGTGGGGGCGGACGGAGGCTTTCACGCTCTACTGAACATCCACTGTCGTAGCACTACAACCCAGGAATCATCACTAATACATAACACAGCGTGTGTGTTTGTGTGTGTGTGTGTGTGTGTGTGTGTTAATATACATCTCATCAATCTGCTCATGAACGCCTTAGCTTTATATTAAGCGTAACAAAGTCATGCTGGCATCGACGAGTGCGTCTTAACTCACGCTTGAACTGTACGTTGATGGTTATACGTGTGTGTCTGTGTGTGTGTGTGTGTGTGTGTTCATATCTTGTTAATAAATAAAAATCTCTGTTTGTGTTTACAAATGAACTTAATGATGTCAACATTTTGTTTGTTTATTTGTGATATATATATGAAGAGGAATGACAGTGATACTGTAGAGATGTAGCAGAGTGCGATTAAATCCTGAAAGCAGATGAAACCATCAGAGGGAGGTGACCTGCTCTGGGTAAAAAAAAAAAGTATGTATCTAAACATACTGTACATCTCCAAGTGTGTGTGTGTGTGTGTGTGTGTGTGTGTGTGTGTGTGTGTGTGTGTGTGTGCAGTTAGTCATGGTCAGTGAACCGTACAGTTTGGATATGAGAGAGAAAGGTGGTGGTTTGATAGAGAAGACCCACTCCGTTTATAGCAGTAATCAGCTGTCAGATACACACACACACACACACACACACACACACACACACACACACACACACACACACACACACACACACACACACACACACACACACACACACACACACACACACACACACACACACACACACACACAGTAGGGAAGTGTCAGGGCATAAATTGGTATTGGCCAATATTTCTGAACAGAAGTTTCCACAGTCAACTGAGCATACAGCACAGGCTTAGCCTATTAGCGCATTTCTGTGTGTGTGTGAGAGAGTGAGTGAGAGAAAGAGAATGTGTGTGTGCTTGTCTGTGTGTGTGTGAGAGAGATAGAGAGGATGTACAATGAAAAGAGCAAAACAGCGGCTTAACAATGAACACTGCGGAGAGAGAAGGACGAAAGAGGAGAGCGTTATAACACACAGAGGGGAGAGTGAAAGGGGTGAGGGAGAAAGAGAGAGGGGGGAGAGAGAGGGAGGAAGTGATGGAAGCAGGATAGATAACGACAGCGGACAATGTTGTTTCACTCCAAATAAATGTTCCCCAACAATGGTTTTAATTATGCTGATTGTTGTGATGTCCTTCGCTTCCTCCTTCCTACTGCATGTTCACCTCCTTCTTCCTGGTACTGCCACCTTTCCTCTGACAAATGTAATACCCTAACAACTCTCTTCCTGTGTGTGTGTGTGTGTGTGTGTGTGTGTGTGTGTGTGTGTGTGTGTGTGTGTGTGTGTCACAAAGAGAGGGAGCAAAGCCAAAAGGAAGGGAGATTTTGTGAGAAGGGAGCAAGGTTGAGCTCATGAGACGGACAAGGATTTGTGTTTTACAGTGTGTGTGTGTGTGTGTGTGTGTGTGTGTGTGTGTGTGTGTGTGTGTGTGTGTGTGTGTGTGTGTCTGTGTCTGTGTGTGTGTGTGTGTGTGTGTGTGTGTGTGTTTGTGCACTCACCCCTTTACAGATAGCGACAGCCTCTTTGGACATTGACTTGGGATAGGAGACGTGATGCTCCATAATGGACTGAAATAACTCATCCTCATCTTCACCGTCAAATGGAGGCTGAAGAGGAGAGGGGAGAGGAAATAAGGAGCGGATGAAAAAGAACAAAAGTGGGCAGGACAGGACAAATGGAGGGCATTTAAATTGAATCATTAAACCTTTTTTTTCCAACCTCAACACCACTCAGTAGTACTCACAAATTCACAATATGCACTCCAAATGAGATATCCAGGATTTGGAAATGTCACATCTACGCTAACAATTATTAATGCCATGAGAGGAAAACTCATCAAGGGGTTTAATTTAATAGCTAACCTTTCATTAGCACAATGTCACATTTTAAAGGCTAAGATCATGAGTGTTTGTTTTTTTTCACATCCAGTATTGAATACAAATGCTGTAATGGAAGGAGTTTTATTGCACTAAGTTTCTATTTATAAAACTTTATATAAGACACACAGACACACACAGACTGACCTGTCCAGCTAGCATCTCATAGAGCAGAACTCCAAAGGCCCACCAGTCCACAGACTTTCCATACGGTTGATAGGCTATGATCTGAAATAAAAGACACTTTGTTCAGGAAAATTCATCAATTCAATCTGTAGCAGTACAGGGGTGCATGAATGAGCCCTTAACTGGGAAAGTAGTTAGCATTTAGGACTTCTGGTTCCCTCATCTCAAAGTCAATGGATTTCTGAACATGTTTGTTATTAGAGGCTTCAAATAAGGGCTGTGGTTAACATGTCTTAAGCACTATCAAATGAGGCTACTAAATGTCATCACCACAACATTAGCCGCCTTTAGCTTAGCGGTGGTGTGAGAAGTCATGTGACCGTCATTAAGTATGTGTAGCATTACGTTAGCTACAAAATGTGTAAGTATGGTAAATCTGTGTTTGCCCAGATCTTATTTTTAAAGTCCGATGAAGAAATCCCATTGCTTTTTGTTAGCCCTTGTGATGCTAATTTCCCGATTGGGCCTAAAACAATACGCCATCACTGCAATGCTCAATGCAAGGCAGGAAAGAAAGAGAATATGCGTTACAAACAACCTCAACATGCATATTAAATAAAACATAGCAACAGGCCAGACACACACACTCCATCACACACTCTACCTCAGGAGCTATGTAGTCCGGTGTTCCACAGAAGGTCTTGGTAGTGACTCCGTCGTTCATATTTTCTTTACACATGCCAAAATCTGCGATCTTAATGTGACCCTCGCAGTCCAGCATCACATTGTCCAGCTTCAAGTCTCTACAGGAGGGAAAAGCTACGTTAGCAACACACGGGGACCCAATATGGACCAGGAATGCTCATCACAGCACCATTTGCTTTATTCTATGGTACAGTTTTCTTCTCCTCTGCATCTTTATTGGTTTTTTTTTCATTGGGAGTTTAATAGGGAATGATGCAGGGCTTAATGCAAGAGGTTGAACTACGGTTACACTAAAGCTAGATGACAGATCCTTATTTGCAGTTGGGAGGACTGCATTATTTGTGGGGGTGGATTCTCAGTGTGATATTATAAACAGCAGGAACCAGTTGATTGCAGTTGAAGTCTAAAGGTCAGAACATTTATTTTTCTTCAGTGCCAACCGAGGAGGAGTTTAGGTCAGAAAATATGGTGAATTCTGAATTTTATAGATTAATATCCAATGAAAAAGTATTTTTTGTTTTGTATAAAATGTGCAAATATAACAAATATGAGTGTGCTGTAATAATACTTTTAAAGTTCAACGTATTTAAAAAAAAAACATACAAACTGCAGTGCTTCAATGCTTAAGAGACACACCTCCTGTATCCATTAACTCATTTAAATCCATAACTTCTGTATGTTGTGAGATGGAGGTTACCTGTAGATGATGCCCTTTAGATGCAGGAAAAACAAACCAATGGCTATCTCCGCAGCGTAGAATCTACACACAAACACGGAGAGAAACAAAAGCAGTAATTAAAAAGAGTCTGAGACAAAGGACAAGAGGAAAACAGATGGATAATTTGTGTGTGTGTGTGTGTGTGTGTGTGTCTGTGCAAAGGTCAGGGCTGTCTCTTCAAGGCCAGAGAGCGGCTAATAAGATCAACAGGAGGAGTCTGAACACTGACCACACAGTCAACTGTGGTTGTGTGTTTGTTTGCGTGGGCATGCACAATCAGTGTCCGTTTGTAGAGTGCACCTAAAAGATGTCAGGAGGCATTTCAAAGGCGTGGGGAAGCAGTGTGGGAGAGCTAGTTGGACGTTATGTACGTGATCAGAGGGGAGTTGCTGCAACAGGAAGCTAACACGGCTTTAACAGTCATACACAGGAAATACAAGACAGTGGGAAAAAAGTTCAAGGCATCTTTATTATCCAGGCAGCGGCCTGTCCTGAGTTGTGCAGTGATGACATATTTTTGTAGGCCATCACTAGGGCTTACTTTCCCATTGGGATTTTTCCTGTTACTTACATATTTTGTCCAGTAGGATAATCTCCACATAATACACCTAAATGCAATTGCTAAAAGTAAAGAGCTAACATGATACTAAAAGCATACTACTCATGGTGGCATGACTTGACGCCAACATCGCTAAGCTAAAGGAGGCTAATCTTTGGCGTGAAGTTTTGTAGAGTCATCTAGCCATTAGTTAGCAACGGCCAACAGGTGAGGCAAACACACATCTGATATTTACATGTTTCGTTCAGCAGGATGATCTCCACATATTAACGCAACTTTATTATAGTTACAGCATACTGTAAATGCAATTGCCAGAGGAAAACTGTTAATGTAATGCTAGAAACAAACTACATGACCATCACATGACTTCCCGTCACCACTGCTAAGCTACAGATGGCCAATGTTCGACAGGATGACATTTAGTTGTCTTATTTAGTTACTTAGCTACCACTCTTTTAGGACACGTATAGGCCTCAGACAATCACCAGTAGGTTATGTACGGAAGTATTTAATTAAATAAATGTGAAATATCCGATGCTTGTATCAAACTTATTTCAGCCATCTAACCAACAACTCATGGGAGCACAGAAGTGCTAAAATGCTAACGCGTATCTGGGTTTAGGACTCATTCCTGCACCACTCTATTGTCTCGTAAATAAATTAAACAAGTCGATGGCCTTAATTAAAAGTCCACCCCCTCTTTCCTTTTAACTTGCCTTTCAGCAGTTTAAACCTTCAGCCAGAGGGAAGAAACGCTATTTCCCTATAAAGCAGATGAAGGGCAAACTCCACCACGGCTCTTGCTTTCCCGACAGCCTGCTTGTCAAATATGTCAACTCGCTAGTTTGACTTGACACCTGCGATCTCGCCAGCTACCTAAATTATACTCTGCAGCTTTGGAGGTATTCTACCGCACGCTAAAAGTCACAGGAGCTCCTGGATTACTTTCAGTTCTTTCATCAGAGCAGCAACTTGCATCGAGGCGAACAACATATTTCCCCCCCAGGCTCTGCTGGGATTGCTCATCCGTCACCTGAGCCCGTCAAACTGCTGATGGCTTATTCAACATGATTTAAAAAAGCATTACATCTCTAAGCATGGGATTAAGATTTTGTGTTATGATGCTTTTGTGTGTGTGGGTACTTACACAGCGTGGGGCTCTTTGAACTTGCCGACCTGCTGGATCTGATACATCAGATCTCCTCCGTTTATATATTCCATGACAAAATACAGACGGTCCTGAAGAGAGATAAAGGTGAGACACACACACAGGACTTGTCAAAAAGTGTGTGTTCATAAAAGCAGGTGAGAGGTCAAAACGAAATAGAGACAGTAGAGAGAAAGGATTGCTAAAGAAGATAGAGTGAAGGTTTAAATAAGAAAAGACTAAAGGACTAAAGATGAGATAGGGAGTAAAAATAGAGAAAAAAGAGGAACTACAGAGTGAGAAAGAGGTGACCGGGTTGTTGTCCACTGCAACTTCAATTTAGAAACATAATTCTCCTCCATTATCAACAGAAATTGCCAATAAGGTGCAGAAAGTGACGGGAAGTGGAGGTATTTTTGAGAGTGGCCATGTGTGTGTTGTGAGTGACTCTGTTGAGTTAGGGCTGTTAATATGTGTGAGTGTGTTTGAGATTGTGCTTGGGTTTTATTTTCTCGTCAATTAATTAACACGTGAATATATTGTTTTGTACTTCTGTTTTTGTCATGAATGCATCGGCATAAAGGCTTTATCCAAAATCACTCCTCTGTTGACTCATCGTTGGTGTAGTACGGATTAAGCGTCAGAAGAAAAGCATGAATCAAATATGAATCCAGTGTGTGTGTTCCAGCTGTGAGCTGCTGTTAAGACCACAGCGCTCACCAGCAGTGCGGTGGCGTACTTCAGCGCCCCCCCCCCCCCCCCCACCCCTCAGATCGAACACAATGTGAAGGTGTGTCAGTGTGTCAGATTGCAAGGAGTGTTAAATAGATAGGTATTTGGATTTTCAGCGTGTTTTTGTGGGTAAATACAAAGTTTTTTACAATGGTTTTAAAGATTTATGACTATTACTAGGTACTTATTCCTTCAATTATACATAGCTATGAGAAGAATGTACATTTGTTTACAATGAGTAGAATATGCAGGGTCAATAGAAAAAGCAAATACTCTCCACATAAAAATAAAACTCATAAGACATTACACATTTTATATGAGCTCATACAACTTTTGGGAAGTTGTGTCGTCCAACGTACCATGCTCTGGAAGGTGGAGTGCAGCTGTGTTAGGAACGGAGGTTTTCCAGCCAGCGCTAACACTCTCTTCTCCACCATGGTGCATTCAACGTCATCGTCCTGGATCACTACGTCCTTCTTCAGGATCTTTATGGCGTACAGCTCCTCCGTCGTTTTACGCTCTGCCAGCATCACCTAGAGAGGGGAGGAAAGAAGAGGGAGATGATGGAGAGGGTAGATGGTGAAATACTAGGAATAATAATCAATGTTTTACTTTCATTTTAAGAAATGAATATGGTTACAGGGCAAACATTTAAATAACTAAATAACAAATCAGAAAAAGAGAAGAGAAGGGAGGGAAAAAACAACTGATCAACAATAATGAATAGAATACATCTAAAAGGGGTCCTTTTATGCTTTTTGGGGTTTTCCCTGTTATACAGCTGTTAGTGCATGTAAATGGTCTGCAAAAGCTTAAATCCCAAAGTTCCATCCAGACAGAGTTTCTCTCCCACATTCCCCCCCTGCCTAAAAGGCCTCAATTAGACTCCTTTGTTTGCTTCTGTAACATAGTGACATCACTGTGTAACACTCACTCTTCAACACATTGTACATGATAGGCTAAGGGCGGGACTTCTCTAAGCGGTTGACCAATCAGAACAGGGGCAGGTTATTGCAGTTTATTGAGTTCTGCTGGTGTCTAAGTAGTAGGATAAGTCTTATTAGGGAAATACCAAAGGTTAAATAACTCGTGAAAAATCAAGATCTTAATGGCACATAGCTACTGTCAATCTTTTAAAGTAAGACCATTTTGAAAGACAGAATGGTGCAAGGACGAAGGAAAAAAGGCGGGAGAAAGGGCACGGAGTGAGCAGTAGGAGGCAGGGAGAAGGGGGAGAGATAAAGGAGGTTCTGTAAAGGGCAACAGGGATAAAGAAAAGCTTCTCTGACTCTGTGGGGTTACGTCAAAGTAAAAGTAAAGAGAGAAAGGACAGGAGGGAAGGAGAGAGAAAACTAAATCGTCAACTTTCAGGATGTCATCAGACGGGAGGTTAAATAGGAAATAAAAATGGCAGGACAGAGAGGAGTGGATAAAAGGCGTGTCATTATAGAGGAGAATACTATCTTGTTTGCAATATTTGTCAGACTGCATTATATCAACTTTGGGGCAAGCCAAATGGTGTTGACATTTATTTCAGTAAAAGCAAGTATTTATTCAATGACATATAAAATGTGCAACTTGATGCAAAGTGCCCCAGCTTCTGTTTGCCATTCAACATTAGTGAGGAGTACACAGTACAGAATGGGGGCTTAATGGAGATAGAGGAAGGTAGATGGGGTGAGGAGGGTGGGATATAAATAATGGCGGAAAGATTTACTGCCCTTAAGTGAAGAAGAAGTAGAGGAATGGATGGCAGAGGAAGAGATTTGCAGAATCCCATTTGTTTTAATTATCAAGTCTGACCATCTAATAGTGAATACACATATGAGACACACACCGTGGTGTTTTCTCCCAGAGGTCTACCACACAAACGCAGAGAATAAAACCACTTTGAAATGTTAGTGTGTCACTTTGTGTGTGTTTGTACTTTTAAAGTGGTTTAAATGTGTTGAAGTCAAGGTCACACAGCTCACAGTCTCTCAATCAGAGCAGTAAACGTTTCCGTCTCGTCTATCACTCTCAGGTCTCTTGTTTACCCTATCTGGTTCTCTTCTCATTTTTCACTCCTCCTCCTCCTCCTCCTCCTCCTCCTCCTTCTTCTTCATCAATATCTCCCTGTCCTACTTATCTCTACTTTCTCGAAGAACCAAGGAGCTGCTGCAAACAGCGGGTAAAATATAGGTCAAGACCCAGCTCGCAGGTCCTCTCATAAAAGTTGCAGCAGGCTTGTGACCAGGTCATAAAAGTTCAACTCCCCGCCGGACGTAAATCTGTATGGGGGAATTATATGAGCAAGTGTAACTATTGAAGGATGGATATATATCAAATAGATAATACTCTTATATCTGGCTGTTCAATCTAAGGCTATAAATATTTAGATTAAGAGGGCAGTTACCGTTGCACAGAGCCAGGCTACTTGTTTCCCCATCACTTCTGACGTTGTGCTAAGCTAAGCTAGCATTATATATAAGAGGAAATTAATCAAATCAACAATAAAAAGTTGGACAGCGTAATCTTTAATTGAAGAGGTTGGTTAAAAACGTACAATTTGTACCTCGACAAAAAAACGTCTCAAAGTTTCGAGCGGAGGAAAGAGGTTTTTTACAGAAAGGGGTAATTTATGTAAATGATCAGCACTGATAAAGTCTCTCTCCCATATGTCAGAGTGCTCTGCTGAAACTAGTCGACTGGCTCTCTTGCTCTCTCTATCACGCTTAAACTAATAAAAGTACTTTTATCTTAAAACAAGGCGGGTAAGAATGATATAAAAAGAAAAAGCTGAGTTTGACATTACATGGCTAGCATGGTGTGTTTGTAGTTCCCATAAGGCTAATTGAGTTTCGGGACCTCGACAAAGGATCTTTTATTCTATTTTAAAAACGTTTTTATTCCTACATCTCTTATGTTCATTTGCATAAAACACAGGGGGAACTTAGAGCCTGGAAAAGGCTGCAACTGTTCAAAAGCTCAAGATAAAGTGAGTTTGATTGATTTATTGATGTGTTTAATTCCTCTGGGGAAGCAGTATGGACTTAGAAAGATCATTGTGTAGAGAGAACACCACAGTATGTCTGCAAACAGAGAGCATTGACGAACTCCAGCCTGAGGATGCCAATGGAAAACTCTCATTATTCTTTCCTAAACCTTTAACTACAGATTAATGAGAGTGACCTTATATCTAATTCATTTAGGTTTTTTTTCTCCAAAGAGATTGGAAACTTGACTGTTTATGCCATATAAATATTCAGGTATGATAATGTAGAGGGGTTATTGGGTTTGGGTTACTACTGGGAGTAGCACAGATGGGGATGGACACACATGTGAGTGTGTGTGTGAGGATGGTAAAGAGGATATATTATGATCATTTTCTGGTTTCATATTTGTATTTTTTGCCTCTACTGTGAAATATTTATGCTGTAATGTTCCAAAAGCTCTTTATTTTCTCATACTGCCTGTGCTGCAGCACCTCTTTTCACCCTCTGTCTGAAACCAGAGCCCAGTCTGCTCTGATTGGTTATCTGGCTGGCTCTATTGTGATTGGTCAACGGCTTAGAGATGTTAGCCTTAACATGTAATGGAAGTAAACAAAGGAGTCCAATGGAGGTGTTTCAGGCAGGGGGGTGGGAGTATGTGTTAGAGAAAATCCCTCTAGAGGGAACTTTGGGATTTTAGCTTTTGCAGACCATTTACAAGCACAAAACTTACATCACACACTTTAGGAAATGCAAAACTAAAAGTAGGGCCTCTTTAATATGTGTTAGCATAGAGGCCAGCCACATATAAAGAGAGAGCAATACAATTTTCTGCATTAAAGTTATGAGATCTGTTGAAGTTGGATGTATGCAGGTGGTATCCTTTGAAAAAAGCATATGCAAGTGTGTGTGAGTCTGTGTTTGCGGATAAGTGGACTCGTCCCATATGTTGGCATTGTGACTCTATGTGAATACAAACTCTATAAAGTTGAAACAGGGGAAGAGCAAGGACACCATCTGGCCCAAAGCTCCTTTTATGCAACCACAAGGACAAGGACAACACCGACACAAGGGGAAGAACACATTAAACCACAGCAGGGTTTCATCCCAAACCGAAAGACGCACAAATCTCAAAGCAACACCGGGGGCATTTTTTTGGCATCATTACACGCCTCATGGTGACAAATACAAGCACCAGTTTTATTTTACCCTTTACACATAATTAAAAGAAGTAACAAGAAACTTCTGAGTTACATTTAAGGATCTCACTGAGGTTCCATGTCTTATTTGAGGTCATTTAGGTCACGCTGTATTTCATAAAGCCTGCCAACTCTACTGTGGATTGTGGCGTTTGTCACTATTGGCAACAGCCTTTTATCCAAGAAAGTTGTTCAGGGTCATTTGACAGCAGAGCAGTCCTCGGGATATTAACTGTCATATGTCGTAAATGATGCCACAGTGTTTTCTCTGCTGACCTTGCAGAGTGAATTTACCCAGGGAAAACAAATGAATCCACACTCCACTGCACAGCACCGCACTGATACTGCTCCATGTTTTATTACAGCGGCCTAGGTGGATGATATAAACTGTCAAAGACCATACATTATGTCTGGAGATGCATAAATGGTCACTTTAGGACAATGTGAGACTTCTTCAGGCTGCTCAGTTGACAAACAACTTCAAATGTTATTTATCTTAATAAAAAAAAAAGGTTGTTGATTGTAATTTTTCTAAAGAGGAAAAATTGGGGTAGAGTAAGATAAGTTTGGAGATGTGTTCCTGTCACAATGTGGATTAAAGTCCCCAAATAGTGGGTTTTCAATTCTCAAGTACTTATCGACAAAGATCAAGTAAAAAAAACATGACATGTCTTGTGCCAACATTTCCTATAGAGCCCATTCATAAATTGTCAAATCATATTGTAGTTGTGGATGTGAGGAGATATTGATTGTGTTCAATCGACCACAGGCCACGGCATTAAAATCTTATTCTGACAGACTTTTTGACAACAATGAATGCTGTATTTTTTACGAGAGAACTTGTGACTTGAACACGTAGGGAGTTGCGCAATGTCCAGTATCACAACATAGTAAACATTAATAAATATGCCTTTTTGGAATCCTGCAAAATAGAGGAACGAGCTTCCCTTTGAAATCAGGACAGCAGAAACTCTGCGTATATTTCAGCGCAAACTAAAAAGGCCGCCTGTTCGCCTGTAGCCTGGGCATTAAATGAGACATATGAATAATGAAGCCAATAATTGTTCTTTTCTTGTTGTTCTGAGTTTGTATCTGATGGCTTACCTCATTTATTGTAAGTCGCTTTGTAAAACATTTGGTCTGCTTCATACAAGCAGACCAAAATGCTTCCACCCTGTAATAAATGCAGCTTTGTGCTTTGGGTGTGTGTGTGTGTGTGTGTTATTACCACACTGTTATGCAGATGTCCTCAGACACTGAGGCAGAGAGAGAGCAGTTCTGAAGGTACCAGCCTCCCACACACACTCAGCAACCATGACACACAAGCGTCACATGAACGCCTGTTTGTGCACGTGGTTGTGTGTGTGTGTGTGTAGGATTGTCTAATGCACCGTGTTTTTCTTTCTAAATGCGTGTGTGTGTGTGTCTGTCTGTCCACGTTTCAGGAATGTGTGTGCATGCATGCACGTGTGTGTGTGTGCACGCGCGTGCGTCGGGTATTCCAGTAATGATCGACCCTCGACTCAGTTTCTCCACATTGACGCATCAGTGTTGCTTTAAACGCCTGTTACCATGGAAACAGGCAGCCGGCATACAGGTCAGGTACACAGACAATGGTCTCTCTCTCTTCTGTCGTTCTCTTTCTGTCACTTTCTCTCTCTCTCTCTCCCCCCCTGCTGCTGCTTCACCCGTCTTTTACCCAATTTCCTCCTTCACTCCCTGTCTCCCCGTCTCTCCGTTCTTTCTCATTCTCGCCTTGATTTTCATTCATTCACGTCAGTCTTCCCTCTCCAAGGTTTCCCCCCCTCCTCTTTTCATTCACTCTGACGTTTTTACCTTTCTCTCAATTCATTCATGTCAACCTTGCCGCCATGCTCTCACATCTCTGTCTCTCTCTCCTTTCATCATTTTCTCCACTTGTCACGTCATCCTCTCGGTCTCTTTGCTTTCATCCATCTCTGTCTCCATGTGCTCCATCTCCTTTACCTCCTCCGATCTCTATCTTCTCCTTCTGTCCACCTCTTAGCTCGGTGCGTGTGGATAGAGAGCTCTGATGCTCTGTCCAGCACTAACGCTAACACACGCTCACAGAGTTGTCCATCATGGCACACAATTGGCTGTGTCAGCTAAGCACAACATAGGTTCCTTCCTGTGGCTGCGGCTCAGGAGAAGGCGCTGTCGTCCACTAATCAGACTTAGGGGTGAATAAAGAGGGGGTGTTTCTGATTCTGATTGGACACAATTCATCTTCATCGCCTCACCTTGCCGAAGCTGCCCTTGCCCAGCACCATCAGGAAGTTGAAGTCGGCCAGCTTCATGCGATCTTGGTTGCCGTTGGAGTCGAAGCGGGCCGCAGCGTTTGCCGCCTTGCCTTCTGTGTTCTTGCCTGGTCCAATCTTAGCTCTCTGGATAAGAGACACAGAGAGGACAACATTACACAGTGTTCATACTTTTAAGAGCCAACTCAAGACCTGCCTTTTTAAATTGTATTATTCTTGTTTTATTTAGTCCAGTGTTTATTGATTTCTTGTTGGTTTTGAGTGTTTTTATTCATCACAAATGTGTTGCTCTGTCTATGCACTGAGAGGGGGGTGGGTATTGTTTCATTTTATGGTTTGTGAAGCACTTTGTGTTCATTTTTGTGCCATGTAAATTAGGCTTGATTGAGTAATTGATCGATTGTACATTCAATGCAACTGAGAGGCTCTAGGCTATCAGTGAACTAGTAGAAGGTCGAGTTGGCACATATACATTTATGTTTAAGTGCACTAACGTTTTTAAAAAGGTTAGGATGGGACAGCTTGTGATAAAGGGCCGCTAAACAGTATTTAGTAACTTCTTTCCTCAATCACATTTGTCCCTTTGACCTGGGAATTAAAAACATTTATTTATGCAACAATTAAAACCAATAATTGTAATAATTTGAAAAACTATTTTGTATTATAATCAACGGACAGTCAGGCGTTACCTTGACTCTGCTCTTCACTTCAAGTGACTGAATTGGGAGAAAAAACGAGGGGCGGTGGCTGTTCTAGTTTCACAAAATTCAAGTTTGCATTGTGGCAGATGGGGGGGGAATGCCTTAAAGGAAAATGTGTTAAATATGAATTTCTTAAGCATGCCAACAACATCCATTTTGTGTCTTTTTGCCTACGGTAAACATGCGTAACATACTGAAAGATGTTGTAACAATAAGATAGTGAGAGAGTCTTCCCATTGAAG
The DNA here is from genome assembly GCF_036324505.1 of Eleginops maclovinus. Taxonomy (NCBI): domain Eukaryota; kingdom Metazoa; phylum Chordata; class Actinopteri; order Perciformes; family Eleginopidae; genus Eleginops; species Eleginops maclovinus. The sequence continues at coordinate 19,187,520 of NC_086364.1, read as the reverse complement.
ATCACTGCCGACATTACAGTGCAAACTCAATTTCATTTTTGCATATCTGACACTTTACAGTAATAAACAAAGAGGAAAGAGAAGAATAAATCACAGCCAGCCACATCTGATATTCCCACAGTGAAGAAAAATAGTTAGATTTCAGAATCTGAACTAACCTGTTGGTCCAATACATTTAAAAAAAAAAAAAGGCCTTAAAATGTTTAAATATCCCCCAAAAGCTCAAGGAATGCTTTTAGGAATTTGTGTCTTTTAAGATCACAGAGTAAAAACTTTCTGTGAGAGAGGCAGGAGAGGATGTGATGAATATGTTAAGAGGGGGAAAGTTTTTAGCCTTTCTGCTTCATTGTATTTCATTTATTCTGCGCAGACACTTTAAACTCTCCATAACAAATATGTCTCCCTGTGAGTCTGCCACTCTATTCCATCACGACTGTCACCCCTTCCCTTGTTTCTGTCCTTCAACCACTCACTGTGAACGTTTTCCTGCCATTTCTCTTTCTCTATAATTCATTTCTGCTTCATCTTTATAAATGTGGCCTGTGTCTCTGACTCTGCATTTATTCATGTCTGTCACCACTTCTCCTTTATTCACTCCGGTTCATTTCCGACTCTCTTTGAGTCAGTTCGCCTCGACCTTGTCACGCTCTCTCCGTAGTAAGAAACTATTCTAATCTTATAATCTAATCTAATTATAATCTTACACTCCACTTTGTTAAGCCATGCTTCAATTTAAAAACAGTCTTAAGACATTAAGAAAATGCCTACACGCTGTGAGAGGTGCAGGAAGAGTACATCTTATCCTATCTTATCTTAAATTGCTGATCCGCACCGAGGCTCTCTCTCACATCTTCTCCTGTCCTGTGCACTCATTTCTCCGCTGCCTTGTCTGGAAAATTGTCAGAGTGAAGCATCCAAGTACTGTTTGTTGTGTGTGTGTGTGTGTGTGTGTGTGTGTGTGTGTGTGTGTGTGTGTGTGTGTGTGTGTGTGTGTGTGTGTGTGTGTGTGTGTGTGTGTGTGTGATGCAACCCATACGGTTTCCCGACTCATCAATGGATAAAAGGCTCTATCTGTCTCCATCTGTTCTAAAGCACACACACACACACACACACACAGGTATTTGTGAGCAGCAGAGCATGCTGAAGGCAACACCCTGAAAGCCTTCAGAGATCAATGCTGCGCTCTTTGTCTACAGCCATGTGTCCTAATGTGTGTGTGGTGAAAAAGTAAATAGGATGAATGGCAGAAGGACAGATACATTGTCTAGAAAATGAAATAGTTTTACACCATCTTGAAAGGTTATTTGCTTTTGTGGATATTTGTGTAATTAAAGGGGCGATAGACACGCCTTTTGCTTCAACTTATCATCAAGTAATTGTCGATTGCACAATGTAATGGCTGTAGACAATGACACCCTCTGCCTTTAAGTTGGTTCCCTATAAGCCTCGCTTTTCACTAAGCAATTTTGTCTGCCACAGGAAACAATCCCAGGAAAATAAAGCTGCAATTTACGACACAAAGGATGTTGCCACTTTAAGCAGTGATGGAAATCGTATGTACAATGTATTTATCAGGGCTAAGGGGAAAAACAAAAAGGACAGGTAAAGAGCAAGACATTGTGACTGAAGTGAGTACAAATATGTGTGTGTGTGTGTGTGTGTGTGTGTGTGTGTGTGTGTGTGTGTGTGTGTGTGTGTGTGTGTGTGTGCATTATTTATCACTGTGACTGTCTTGCATGTGTATTTGTATGAATTTGCACTGGGTGAAGGGAGGCATGCAGGTCAAAAAAGTGAAGTCTTTCTTTGTTGTGTGTGTGTGTGTGTGTGTGTGTGTGTGTGTGTGTGTCTTTATTTTTCTCTGCCATCTCTCTGAGAGCTTCACGCTAGAAGATGACTACATGCTTGTGTGTGTGTGTGTGTGTCTCTCTCTCTGTGTATGTGTGTGTGTCTGATAGCTGGCCCCTTGAGAATTTGTCTCAGTGAACGTCTGAGGACCATGACCTTGAGGAGATGGAGGGAAGGAAAGACAGATAAAAGGGAGAGAAACACACAAGGGGGCACTCAAGGAGACAGAGGACAATACAGATAAGTGAGGAAGAGAAAGGGAAACTAAATGGAGACAAGGGGGGAGGATAGAGAAGAAGAATTACGAAGACATCGACACGCAAAAGCAGAGTCTTGCACAACGAAAGACTCCTTTAAAGACCGATTGCACCTGCTGTATGAGCAGAAATCACCACAATGGCCTGCAATGCTACACACAAAAATGGCCATCTGGGTTCCACTCGCAGGGAGGGACTAGTGAGCCGATTGATTGATGCAGGGCGACGTGCACGTGCTGGAGTTCATAATTTAACCATACCCTGGATGTAGGAAGGGCCTGATCCCTTCACAGCCAGGTAGGCCAGTGTCTTGAAGGGAATTAGGCAGCAACCAGTAGCCAGTGACGGGAGCAGAGAGGAGGTGTGGTGTGGGAGTTTAGTTTATTAGAGATACCAGATACCAGGGTTTCCCGCAGCACTTTACAGCTTAGGCGGCCACCTTAAGCAATGCACGCCTGCCACCTTAACTAAGGTCTTCCAAAAAACAAAAACAAAAACACGAGCGATATTCGCCGTGTTACTCTGTCCTGTTTCTCTCTCATTCCAAACCGCGACCAACGCCAGCCTCCCTTCTCTGCAGAACGCATTTAAAGAGTAATAATACAACAAACCGTGTCATGATTTGGAAAAAACCAACGAAGCAGGCCTACCTCACCCTGCGCGCCTTCTCTCTCTTCCCCACCACCCCGTCCGTCCGTCCGTCAGGCGGCAACGCCCCCTCACCCCCGACAGAGTCTGTACTCTTACGTGTGTTTGTGAGGGATCGAAATAAAATATGATATGATATTCTGTACTAATATAACACTATGAAAAGAGCCATTGTGCATATTGGGTGCTTTTACTTTTGATACTTTGAGCACATGTTGCTGTTCTTCTACTTAAGTAACATTTTGTACTAACAAGTACTTCTTCTTCCACCTCTGGCTGGATGTGTCATTATGCTAAGCTCAATATCTTCTTCAATCCTCTGACTACAAGTGGGACTAAAGCAGGGACATGCCAGAAAAGCTAAAGTAAAACTGCCTCTAACAGTTCCAAATATCTCTCTGATCAACACTTTTTTCAGAATGACTGTTTTAGTTTCAGCAAGACAGAAGGAGCAAAGAAAACATTTAAAAAAAGGAAACACACCGAGCAGGGTTATCCTCTCCACTGCCAAATGAGTTAATGAGTGGGCCTACTGGTCAGCCACACACACACACGCACACAAACAGGCACACACGTCTGGACCTGTAGTGTGCCAGACCGGATGGCACTATAAGTGTGCCTGCCAAGTGCTAACAGCTCTCCCAGAGAGGCTCTCACACAGACACAACAGAGGCATAGTGCACACACACACATTCACAAGCACACCAACACATTCAAACACATGCAGGCACACATTTCTCACATAAAATAACACATAGATATAACTGTGTCTCAGTGTGTGTACTTCTGTAATTATATCTGCCATTTTAGGTGCAGAAGTTCATCTCAGTGAGAATTATGGCACCAGGAGTACCAAGATCTCGTGATCATAAAAAACCCAGCTGCGATTTCTGTTGCACGGTAAAAACAGCACAACAACAGAAAGATATACATGTGGTTTCTTTTCAGTATTTAATACAGTGTATGAATCACTATGCTAGTGTCGAAAACAAAGCTGCCGTTCATTTTGCTGGGTTAATCGAGCAATGATTTGTTCCTGCCAACGATAACCTTGCTAGCTAGCTAGATAATGGAGCGATCAACGCAGGTGAAGGCAGAGGCCGTCATGTGCGATTCGAGATAACCATGGATATATAAAAACAACTTTCATTTGAAAGCTGCACAGTGCCTCGTGAAGCCAAAATGGCGTTGCTCTCATTGCAAAACTAACCTGATCTGGGCCCTCATATAGCTCAGTTGGTAAATCTGATGGCCCATGTACTCGGCCTTGGTCCCCAAGTAGAGGACCTGGGTTAGAATTTGGCCCGGGTCCATGTGCCGTTTGTCTCACCGTCTGTCTCCCCTTTTTATAGCTGTCACTCAAATAAAAAAGGCTCTGGTTGCCTGACCATCACTTAATCTTAGGGCAACCTCATACATCTGTTTGGCTCATGCACACCTGTGTTTTCCTTAAGCACCGCCTCTAATCCGCTCTGGTACTGCGGTGTTTTCTCCGGTCTCTACTCAGTCAATTTAAATAAAGGTTATTTTGGTGTTTGTACTTTATGAACTTAATATAAAGTTATCTGCTGAGTCAATGGGAAAAACTATTTTTACATATGCGCACAAACCTCAAATTTCTGCCGTAGCTCCTCGTTGCCCTCCTCCCCTTCTGGAGCGACGGGAACATTGAAGTACTCGCCTTCTTCCTGGGAGAGCAGCTTAAACCTGCAGAGAGAGAGAGAGAGCGAGAGAGAGAGAGAGAATATTTCCAGTCAAATCAATTCCCAATTAGTTTTTACAATTTAAGCGTTTAACTGCTTCCATTAGCCGAAGCTGCTGACTGTTAGCGCAGCATTTTAAAGTCCTCAAGAATAATCAGATGATTATTTAGTAATTCACTCTCCTTCATGGTGATCCAGCAAAGCCAGACAGAGATGGGGAGAAACACAGCCGAGATGCTTATCACTTAACAAAATCATTAGAAGATAATTTCTCACATTGGGCTCATTATGTCTGATGCTATAAGCTCATACCTCACAGTATCACCCATAGATTCATATAGTTAATAACATTGTTCTGGGTGTTTATGATTTAGCGACACAGATATAAACCTTTAATCATCTTCTTCTCAGTAATCGTGGATCTGTTGGTTGTGAGCATTTTCATCCCAGCATCAGTTTTATTCATTTTAGTTTAAAGCAGAGTTTGATGGTGAATATTAGTCGCCTTATGTAGGGGAAGTTTCATCCAGTTGGATGTAAGAAATGTCCACGGTCAACATCTAAGTCTTAACCACCAGTTTTGTCCTGAGATGTAACTTTGAGGAATGCATCCAGCAACCTGCTTTGGTCCAATTTGGGCTTATGTGACACGTATTACGTACAATGTTTACTTTCTTTACACAGACCAGATTGGTGTTTCAAAAGGTTACATCTGATATCTCTAACTTATTTTACTTCAAATAGTATTTTTATCTTTCATGCTTAGGGCACTACTTTCATGAACCCTGTGGTGCAAAACAACCAACAGTCAAGTCAATCAGCTTTTGGTAGTTACTGTACACCATCAGGCTCTCGGATATCGGGTATGACCATAAGACATGCAATAGCATATGGGTGTGTTAGAGGCTGTAGCCAATCACATTTGCTATATTTTAATATCTTTCAATCACATGGATATCTACCACTGGTACTTTGGGAATCACATGGAGACTTTTCTTCAGGGTAAATGTGTAGTCGTCCAGCATGTGCAGAATCACAAACACAAATGCAGCTCAAATGAACAGCCAGCAGCAGTGAGTAGCCATGTGATCTATTGTTAATGTAAACATGTTGATTAAAACAACTTCAGATGCTCTTGTTCCACGGAGACATCTAAAGGAATGAAAGTTGATCAAACACGACCAACAGTTTAAAGCTCTTTCAACAATCAAATCTGCTCCTGGCTGTTCGGATGAATGACGCTGCTGTGGTTGGATAGTGATGGAGTTACTGGGTTTATGTGAGATATTTCACCTAGTTAGAAAACATCAACTCAAAGTGATCATATCAGATAGAGATGAGTTTCAAATCTTTCCCATAGAGGGCTTTAACAAAGAAACACACAGGAGTTTAGCTTCAGCTGTTCATGTGACTCTTTCCTCCTCCTGGTGCCAGCAGGTGTGAGGCTTTGGAGCTTTACATAGATGGACTAGTAGAAAACACACACTAGCATGGATTCTCTTTACTCTGAATATCAAGTTTTTTTTTAATGGCATCCCTCCACCTCCACCTCCACCACTCCACCTCAAAGCTGGCATCTCATTAAAAACCCTGACAGAGCAGCATCAGCAAAACGAGAGGAGGAGAGGGAGATAGGAAGATATAGAGTCTGAGCTAGAGAGGGAGAGATAAAGGAGCAGAGATAAAGAGACAGGGTTTGGCACTGAGTTTCACCAGAATAAAAAGAAAGAGATCCAACTAAAGTATTTCTCCAACAGTGCAGTAATGAACAAGGTCACCTTCACTCTCCCTCCTCCTCTACCTGAGCTGTTTCCCTGCCTCTCATCTCTCCACCTCCCCTCCCTCCGCCCCCAACCGTCCAACCTTTCATCTCACCATCCATCCACTCCTTGTTTCTGGAGCTCCGAGATGCCGAATGACAGTGATCCCATGAAGTCGTTGCGGCTGGTCAGGTCCCAGTCCCAGATCTCCACCGACAGACGGCGGTCCTTATCGTACTCCTTCAGGTGGCTGCGGGAGACACAAGGACAATCAACAGTTGGATAAAGGCTGGGAGAAATACCTGTAGGGGTTTTTAATGTATATATTTTACGTGTAATGTTTTTTAAGAGTCAAAGGATTGTAGAAGACCTACACTAAAGACAAAACGTGTAAAAAAAAAAACAGAACAAATACAGACTGACACAAAAAAAGGGGCAGTCATCACAACTTTGTGCATTTACCAAATGATACGAGAGAAACAATTGAATAAGATACGATAGAACACGATATGATACGATAGGAGAGGATGCGATAAGATACGACAGGATACGATACAATAGGAATTGATAGGTTAGGATACAATAGGATAGGAAAGTACACGATATGATAAGATACAATACAATACAATAGGATAGGAAAGGATACAATATGAAAGGATACAATAGGATAGGAAAGTACACGATACGATAGGAAAATATGATAAGATATAATACAATACAATAGGATAGGATAGGATGCAATAGGAGATACAATAGGATAGGATAGGATGCAATATGAAAGGATACAATAGGATAGGAAAGTACACGATACGATAAGATACGATAGGATGCAATAGGATAGGATAGGAGGCAATAGGAGATACAATAGGATAGGATAGGATGCAATAGGATAGGAAAGGATACAATAGGAGATACAATAGGATAGGATAGGATGCAATAGGATAGGAAAGGATGCAATAGGATAGGAAAGGATACAATAGGATAGGAAAGGATACAATAGGATAGGATAGGATGCAATAGGATAGGATAGGATGCAATAGGATAGGATAGGAGGCAATAGGAGATACAATAGGATAGGATAGGATGCAATAGGATAGGAAAGGATACAATAGGAGATACAATAGGATAGGATGCAATAGGATAGGAGAGGATACAATAGGCTAGGAAAGGATACAATAGGATAGGATAGGATGCAATAGGAGATACAATTGGATAGGATAGGAGGCAATAGGAGATACAATAGGATAGGAAAGGATGCAATAGGATAGGAAAGGATACAATAGGATAGGAAAGGATACAATTCGATACGATATGATGCAATACAATACATTGCATCACAGCACCTTCCTTTGCAACATCAACAGCGACAAATACTATACATAAAAGAGATATTTAAGATAATATTACAATGACTGAAGACAATATGTTCAAGACTCTTTAACGTACAGTACGTTTGAGTTAGGATTTAACTCTTAATGTAGTTAATTTGAGGATTGACTGGTGCACAAAGAGTGCTTCAGTCTAACCTTATTAAATGGTTTCTTTATCTCTGATATGATGGTATAACTCATATTCACGTAAGAACATGAGAGCATATGTAGCCCCTGAAGTGTGCCTAGTATAGCTCCTCTGGTAATCAGATTCATCTCTTTTTCCAAACACAAGAAATGAAATAGTAGGTGTCTGTGGTAAATGCAGCCTCTGTGTAACATTCAGGGTGCAAACTGTCTGTCATATATTGTTTTACTTTGTTGGATAGGTGCAAAAAAACACCTTTCAAATTGAACATCTGCACCCACATGCCATGAAAATGCAAATCCCAGTCCCCCTCCATGCAAACTGTGATGAAGCTGATTAAGAATGTAATTGGAGCCAAGTGCAGGAAACGACCCCAAAAGCAAGGTTTTATGATTATAATATGCCAGATGTTTTTATCGGAGCGCCAGCGGTTACACATGCTTGGAAAGACGACGAGCATAATGTGATGCTTTAAAAAAAAAAAAACTGGGTGAGTGAGAGAGATGGAAGAGAGGAAACTGAGATTAAATTATTAAAGTGAAGGAGAGCCGAGAAAAAAGCAGACAGACAGATGGATAAATAAAATAAGAAAGCAGCTAACACGGTGTTATGAAGCCTTACAATTTAAAGGTCTCATTCCAGGTGGGGTTCAGGCAGCACTTTATGGTCTTGGTCTTCTGTTTACTCTCGCTGCGGGGGTCTGGGATCAGTTTAAGCTTCACGTAGGGGTCTGACAGCCCGTTGGGGTCCATAGGAACCAGATTCCTGCCCTCTTTGACTGGAGGCAAGAACACAGGCGATTAAGAGGGGTGGGGGGGTAAGAAAAGGGAGGGAAAAGGTGAGAGGAAACATTTGGATTGAAACAAAAAGATTTTCAATGGATTTTACATAAGCACGAGTTACAATAACCAGGAATATTAAATGCTTTTTTATTTCTATTTTCAATTATAGCTTCTTTGAGCTTATTATTATTGTATATATTCTTTTATGAGCAAGATTTTTCTTTATTACCGATGAACTCTGATTTCAAATGAGCCAAATCAACTTTTTTTTTAAATGTATAGATAACCAATTAAAAAGTTCCTTATTCAAATGAAGACTGAGATGAACATAAACACCAAACAGAAACAGGGTAAGAGTAATCTTAATAATTAAAAAAAGCAAAGGTATTTATTGCTTATTTAACCCAAACGAAAGACAACACTCAAAGTCATTTAAATAGTAAAACATTTAAACCAATTTCACAACATTAATCCGTACATGTTGTTTACTGTACACGTGTGATCTATTCTTTTTAGATCATGCCCTTTTTACTACTTTATTTTTTAGGGAAGACTACCTGTTGTTTGCCTTATATATACAGTGCTACCTTTCCAGACCTCCTGCTCTGAAGCAACAATACAGGACTCTCCCCACCATTTAGAAAGACCAATTATCTTAAAGGCTGGAAAGGGGAGTAAAATGACGATTAATCACCACTCACATGTATTACTTATTTTCCACTCTCCTTAACAACACTCCCCTGCATGAATTGAAACAGCAGCGGGTTCAAATACATCCTCATTATACCTGCACCCCTGACATTGAGCAATACGGCCAAAGAAAGAGGTCTTAAAGTTTCATTAAGAATCACTATCATTTATCATACTTCATTTCAACCCATATTCAGAAGGTTGGCAGGTGCCCCTTACACAAACTAATGAAAGTAGTCATGGTAAACTTGAGGCAATGGGAAACACACACACACACACACACACACACACACACACACACACACACACACACACACACACACACACACACACACACACACACACACACACACACACACACACACACACAATAACCACTAGAGTTGTGTTTGGGGTTAAATCCTTAAGGTTGTCACATCTGTCTTTAATGACCATGTAGCAAAAATGAAGGTTGCCAGTCCCAACACTAATCCTTCTTTAGAGGCCGTCTGTTATTGGGCTGTAATCGCATTCTAGTGGCGTAACATCCCCCAAGATTGTATGTGTGTGTGTGAGAATTTATGCCTGTGTGTGTGTGTGTGTATACAATTATTGTTGCTGGTCAAGTTGGGGGTCACATCCAATTACCAGAAGCAGGGGTGGTGCTGCTGTGTCTTAAGTAGATCGCTAGGGAAGCACACACTCTCTCACACACACACACACACACACACACACACACACACACACACACACACACACACACACACACACACACACACACACACACACACACACACACACACACACACACACACACACACACACACACACACACACACACACACACACACACACACACACAGAAGTCTTTCCTACCCGCCGCTTTAACAGACACAGCACAAAGTACTTAACTAATGTAGCACAATAATTGTGTTCTGGGGAAAATGATGGAAATGGTCTGGAAGTAGTCACATCCTGTAAAAAATATTTTAAAACTGTTTTGTTTCCGTTTTTCTTTCCTTGAATACTCAAACCGGGCATCTTGTAAGAAGAAGTTTGACTCATAGTAAAAAACCAATTCACAGGTTCAAGTTAGGGCCTCTCGTCTCCACACACCAGCTCCCCGTCAGAGGGGTGACATTAATTATTCATGACCTTTTAAGAACTCAGCCTAGTGCCCAAAGATCCCTCTCTACAAACGCGGAAACCTAAAACTACGTCTCCTGGTATCTCGATTCACTGGGTCACAATGTGGTCACATGTAGTTTGCTTTCCTAAAGAGAAACCAAATGTGCATTTTACCACTTCGTTTTGGAGTTCACACGACTTTCTTACAAACAATCAAAGACGTTTAAATGTGAAGCAACATGGACTTGGACACTTAAATGTAGGTCCTCAGTGAGATCCCGTTGGGTTGTGTGTCTTTATTCAATCTAATTGGCCAGTGCCAGTGTCTTACCACTGTATGTCAGATGCCAAATGATCTGAGTTCCTATGAGAGTGATACTTTTCCGACTGCCTCCGCCAACATGATGTTGAGTTATAGGTAAAAGTACCTCTTTCGCAAAAACATCGTTTTTCTTACAATTAACAATTGAGATGCAAAGCTGCGGCCTCCTCCCAAACCATGACTGAAGGGAAGAGCTTGTGGCGTGAGAAAAAATCTTCAAGAAGTCAGAAAAATTAAGTTTCATGCCGGTAAAGCGCCCTGATACGCTAAGCTCTGAGAGGTTAACCACAGCACAGGCACAACGGCCAGCATTAAACCCTCAGCGGAGCGGGTCAATAAATATTAGATGATGCCTGTTAAAGTGACCATCAAATGCTGGTTGAGGTGAGCTATAAAGAGGGTAGCATGCCAAATGGTCTCAAAGGACACTTACAGTAAATACAAGAGGGTGTGTGTTAGTGTGAGTGACAGGATGGATCTACTTGTGCATGCACATGTGTGTGATCTGCATGTGACGTATGAAAATCTCGCTCTTATACGTGCTAATTGCAATGCGCATGTATGGGTAAAGATGTGTGTGTGTGTGTGTGTGTGAGTGTGTATGCGGGAGATAACGCATGTCTTTGAGTCTGCAGGGAGTGTGAGTGGAGATGAGAGTGCAGTAACAGCAGAATACTGTATGTGCACAGCAGCGTGGGCGTGGGCAGAGCACCTTTTCCCATGTGAAACAGCCTCAGCAGAGTCTTACTGAGAGTCTTCCTTCCGACTATTACTTGCTTTTATATGTGCTGCAAAATGTGCAACGTTTTTCCAGATTATTTAAAGACATATTGAGATTAAAATGTTTGTAGGAGCAGTGTGAATCCTGTTTATATATCCTGGCTTAAATAGCCTGGTGCTACCATGCTGCAACATGATGAAGCAATTACTAGCTGGCTTTGAATCATTTGATCCTTTAATTTGAGCAATGAAAAGTCAAGAATCAAAACCAATATTAGGGTCGGAAGCCTTACCATGACTAATTGGTAGAGCAAATTTCTCTGAGCCTGACATTAGACTCGGGTATAGATGTTTGAGTACACTACTCTAACCTTCCTTACTTGTTTTGAATATAAGGCGACCGAGCTCAGGTGGGAGATTGGTCGTTCAGACAAAACAAAAAAGGCTTAGGTATCAAAGGTAACCGTGGTTTCGGCAGATTTAGGCAAAGTAAAGTGTTCAAACTCCTAACGAGTATACACAAATGTTTTACTTGTGGACCTTTGGCTGTCTATACAACTAATTGTAATTCTAACGGTTATTTTGTATATTTTTAAGGTCTTATTGGAGGGTTGATATGTTTTATAAGGACATACTATGCTAAAGTTGAGGTTGTGCTTCTACTGGGACATGTCTCCATGCTTTAATGGACCTAACCTGTGGAATGACCTCCCATTGCACATTAGACAAGCCCCTTCACTGCCCATTTTTAAAACTTGTCTTAAAACCCATTTCTATTCCTTGGCTTTTAACCCAGCATGAGACTATGTTTCTGTATTTGTTTCATTGGTCTTGTTGTTTTGATATTGTTGTTTTGTGCTACGTGTTTTTATCCATGTGCAGCACTTTGTTTCAGCTGCGGCTGTTTTTAAAAGGGCTTTATAAATAAAGTTGATTGATTGAAAGTTGATTAATGTTCAAAAAGCTCTCCTCCTGTGCTGCAGCACCTCTTTTCACCTCTGTCTTAAATCAGAGCCCAGTCTGCTCCTCTGATTGGTTAGCTTAGAGATGTCCGGCCCCCCCCGCCAATCACGTACTATGTGTTGGAGCGCTAGCCAATAGAAGTGCGAGCGTTATCAAGTGATGTCACTATACTACAGAAGTAAACACAAGAGTCCAATGGAGGCGTTTCAGGCAGGGGGGAGAGAAACTCCCTCTGGATGGATCTTTGGGATTTTAGTCTTTGCAGACCATTAACATGCACACAAACCTATATAACGCACTACAGGAAAGGGAAAACCCTAAATAGCATAATAGGATCCCTTTAAAGAATAGGCACCTCCCACCCATCTCCGTGACAGCTGTTTTTTTACACCCTGCCTTTCAGATATCCAACTATAAATCCATTAGGCAGAATGTGCCGTACTAAAGGAAGGGGGCACCTTTCAAGGCCCCAATCCCACGTCCCACTGCCTGTTCCTTGTCCTTGAGCTCGATGCTGATCCTGCATCTCTATGGGCCCTGTGAGCTTTGATCCCCCAGTGAAAGGGGAGGGATGTGACTTAAAAGTGATCAATACAGTGTCACTTTATACCCATGTCAATTGCTTTGATTAAATCCACAGCCAGTGCATTCTCCATTTCTCAGTGAGGCAACCATTTCCACCAGCTCCTGCTACGTTAAGATGTGGAATAATTCTGAGTGCTTCTAAAATTCATTCTCTGTGGTGGTGTTTCTTTTTTTTTTTTAACCTTACTGCAATGTGGGAGTAATCTACTAGTGGCTCCACACTGACCCCTGTGGACAGACATGAGTACTACACCTCAAAATGCATCCTGTATTGCCTGTCAACTATTACCACATAGAAAATGAGGGGGTTTGTATAACAGCTGGCTAAAATCAGGAATTTAAACACACATTAATGTCTGTTTTGGCACAAAAAATGCAAAATCCTTGCTGGCTGGATAATAATATTGGGGACACACTGACAGAGATGAATGAAATAAATAAAATAAGATCATTAATTATCATTTTTTCTTGACAGTTTATATTATTCAGCTCTATTTATATTCTGTAGCACTGATTTCCTAGCAGTAAATGTGTGATAAGTTTGCTCTCATAATTTCTCACAGTAAATACCAGCTAATGATCAGTCCACCAGCGTAGGAAGAGCGAGTAGGACAGGGAAAAAGAGGGATGAACCCCAGCAGTAGACCATGAAGGGAAAGTGCTTAAACATGCAGAAATAACAACATCCAAAAGTTATTAGAACTGTTTTGTTATTGGAGACTTTGTTGTTATTTCAGATTATGTTTATTGATTATATATGAAGTGCAACCCCAGAGGTATTCATAATGTCTCTATTTTGTAGCAGAAATCCATTAGTTTTCTTTAAACAGGAAGAAATCGCTTTATAACGTTCATAGATCCGCAATAAAAGTCAATTACATTTAGTCAGTAATTACGTTTGTAGCTCTGCCAAAAAGTAATCCAATAAATGTGGGCAATTCAAGCCTTAATCAGGCCTCCATTTCCCAGGAAATATTTATTTCTACTCAGAAAAATAGTGGCAAAGCTGAAGGTGTAGAACATGTATGACCACTGCAGCTAGGTCATTAACTAATATATATTCAGATGCAGTCAGATCTGGGAGATGTGAATAACTGTGTAGGCGCACTTTTGAAGTTTTTGTTACATGTGGTACTGTGGGGGCTACTCTACAACAGCTAAGGTTAAATCAGCTCACCTAGTTCCAAAGATTACATGTTTCGTAAGTCACAAGATTAGAAAGAAGGAAATGTCCTGCTAAAAGTTAGCTCCACATCGTTATAGTTTGATGTTTTCTGTTTGAGGCACAGCTGTAATTGAGCCACAAAGCAAACTTAAATTAAACCTTTGATGCCACCTGCAGGCAAGACAAGGAACTACAGGTAAAATAGAAAGTAGGAGCACTGTTCTCTAACATTTATCATACCAATAAAAAATGAGGCGTGTCAGGACACTCTCTCGAGGAAACAAGCTAGCCTGTATTTGACCCATTACATTAATATAAAACTTATTCAGGGAAGAAATGAAGTGAGAAGTTATAATTTCACTTTAAATAAATACTTCTTGTTTTGGCAGTTATAACAAATGACTGGATTCGGTCATATGTTGTTAATTTCCTGGTTTGATGATGTTTTTAACTGCAAATGATTGGCCAAACATAGATAAAGATGCTTCCAGAAACATCTTTACATCCAAAAAGATCAACAGTTGATATTGGGTAGCAACTCCGTACCTTAAAATAACATTCAACCACCACCACACAGCAAGATAAATACTGGGAATACTAACAGACTACACTAAATAAACCAGAACACCAGAAGAAAGACGAAAGCAGAATAAATTCTAACCATCATCAAAAATCGGTTTTGCCCTCTATTACATTCCTAATGCACAGATGCTGACCATCTTTGGGTGAAAGCAACAGGTCAACATATTCATCCTAAGCAGTATCCTCCATACCATATATAAAACCTCGTTGCGATGATAATGTTTGTCGTTTGGAGACAGAGTGTAGTTAAAGCTTGAGTAACTCATTAATTACAAAGGCCAGCAGTTCAGTCAGGAGTCAGGATATTAACCTTTTTTATGATTACATTTTATCTGCATCCGCTTGCTGAATTAAACTTGTAATGGACACAGAATAAACAGCTGGTTTATAAGTCTTATCTCATATGTAACATCTGTTGCATCCATCCTGTACCTCTGCAGATCTACCAGCAGAGGGAGGCACATGACTGGTGTTATATGAACACACAGCAGTGTGTGATGGCTGTGTGCATGAGTGTGTGTGTGTGTGTGTGTGTGTGTGTGTGTGTGTGTGTGTGTGTGTGTGTGTGTGTGTGTGTGTGTGTGTGTGTGTGTGTGTGTGTGTGGTTGGATAAACTTACTGGTGACAGTGAGTACGTTGGTCTTGACCTCCGCTGTGATCTGGAGGCGACCTCTCCTCTCAGTGTGGTCTGTCCCACACAGGCTCGGCACATTCGCCACACATCGCTTATGGATGTTCATCATACAGTCTGGAAGACACAACAACAACACGCACGCACAAACACGCACACGCACACACACACACACACACACACACACACACACACACACACACACACACACACACACACACACACACACACACACACACACACACACACACACACACACACACACACACACACACACACACACACACACACACAAATGTCATATCCACAAAAGACGCAGTGTAGTTTTGTCAATGAAAAGCTTAAGGTTCCTCCAACAGTGCAAAACACAATAAAAGATAATATAGACAAAATGGAACAAGTAATTTACAGAAATATAACATGTCTAAATGTTTGTTTAACAGCACAGTGAGTTGGACAATCAACTATATGGAATATAATATGAGGTAGTATGCGTTTGCATATGGAAACCAGATCAATCACAAACAGTGAGGCATGAGTGGATGTGTGTGTTGTACATACGGTCACATCTCATGCCCTGGTGTAGAAGGCCGTAGAGCAGAGAGCCACAGTGATCGCAGAAAGTCGGGCTGGAGTAGGTATGGATCTTAAACTTATGCTTTGCCCTCGGGTCCTGGAAGGAAGGAAAGAAAGTAATTATGGAAGAATCTGAATCAATAATATCTCTATTTAAACACATTTACCATATACGACTCAGTGCTTTAGACAGAAGGAATCTTTTATAATAAAGTGTGTGTGTGTGTGTGTGTGTGTGTGTGTGTGTGTGTAATATATGCAATCGAGCTCTGTAAGGATCAGCTCTAAGTTTATTAAAGCTCAGCATTGAATTTAAACAAGATCACAGATAGAGTAGGTACAAGAATTCAGATCAATGCAGCAGACACATACACACACGCACACGCACGCACACACACACACAGATTAATTTAAAAAATGAAAATCAGGTAGTAATTCCTCTTTTAAACATTTGGGTGTAACCAAAGCATAACACAGGCAGGTGCACACATGCTATTTCTGTGTGTGTGTGTGTTGGTGGCAACCGCAACCATGGCTCAGTGGGCACACACACACACACACACACACACACACACACACACACACACACACACACACACACACACACACACACACACACACACACACACACACACACACACACACACACACACACACACACACACACACACACACACACACACACACACACACACACACACACACACAGTGAGAAACATCCAATCCACCACTAGAGAAGGTTCCAGGTTCTGCAGTGAAGCGGGAATGCTTTAAGTAGGAGTTTAAATATTCCTGCCAAGGGGATCCTTCACAGTTATGAAACATGTAGCCACACTGTTAAATAACAATATACAAATGATGCTAAGCAGCTTGGACAGCGCCAAATATAAGAGCTACCTAGCAACAAAGCAACACATCTCTTAAGAGGACATATTCTGCTCCTTTTCAGGTTCATATTAGTATGTTGTGCCTCTACTGGGACATGTCTCCATGCTTTAATGTTCAAAAAGCTCTTTATTTTTCTCATACTGCCTGTGCTGCAGCATCTCTTTTCACCCTCTGTCTGAAACCAGAGCCCAGTCTGCTCTGATTGGTTAGCTGGCGTGATTAGTCAACGGCTTAGGGATGTACCGCACCTTATCCTATCACGTACAATGTGTTGGAGTGCTAGCCAATAGAAGCAAGAGTGTTACGTTGTCAGGTCAACAAAGGAGTCCAATGGAGGCACCAAAACAAACATAACATACTACAAGAAAAGGAAAACCCCCAAAAGCATAAACAGGGCCTCTTTTAGTTCATCTTGCTATCACAAGTCTATGGTGTTGACTTATAACAGATCTCTTTGACCTTTGTGTGTACACGCCTTTTTATCATATGAGCAAGAAGAAATCAGCTGATTGATTTCATCGTCTCCTGCAAATCTGTCCTGGAAAATAATATTGAATTTAGGCTGTCACTGCCTGAATTATACCTAGCTTCCCCAAGGTGTCTTCAGTAGTGTGTGTGTGTGTGTCTGTGTGTGTGTGTGCTAGTTATTTCTGATTGTGCGGCTGCCTGTGATGGCGTGTTTGTTTGCGTGTTGGCTTCATTGCAAAGCTGTGCGTATTTGCATTTGTGCGTATGCATCTGTGTGTGTTCGTCCCTCCGATGCTTCTCAAGGACAGGAACACCTCCTGCTTGTTTTTGTTCTTCTTGAAAAACAAGGAACCATTGTGCTGCTATAGCTCCAGTGATGAGCAATGACAGGGAATGATACGAGGGCTGATGAGAGAGGATGACAGCTTCTTTACAAGATAAAATACATCCACCTTATAAATGCAAAGATTCATCAGAAACCCGCCCAAAAATACTGTCAAAACAAGACAGTAGAACAAGAAAGAAAAAAGTGAATAGGGACAAAAAGGCATCACCCAGCCTTCTCCTTTTATAAATTGGTGCATGTGAGCTCTTGATAGAGAGAATAAATGTCTATTTATTGTACTATACAAGTGTCACCCGTCGAAAAGCCCTGAATCAGGCCAGAGTCAGAAGTGGGAACTGTCCCTGATGGGTTTCCAAACTCATTGGCTAATGAGTTTGACATATCTGTGACCCCTTGTCGTCCTCCGTGTAAGACATGAGATTTCCTCAACAGACTGTTTCTTTGCATTCACTTCGGTTGCCTGAAGAAGTAAAAAAAATCCAGTATCTGTCAAAGAAGAATCAGTTCCATCTTGTCCGTTTTAGAAATAAATGACAGTCTCTCGAAACAACACTGACAAATATGTTTTTCGAGTTTTAAAAGCAGACAAATCTAATGAGTTAAGGTTCTAAAAATAAAAAATCTATAAGGAGATGTCTTGCAGTGTACCGTTGTCTGATAGTGCTCTTAAGAAAATGTGTAATGTGTTCACAAGAACAGTTTGTAACAAAGTGTGAACAACATGCTTTGGATTAGGTATTTTAAAACTAGCTAACACTT
Source organism: Eleginops maclovinus (assembly GCF_036324505.1). Taxonomy (NCBI): domain Eukaryota; kingdom Metazoa; phylum Chordata; class Actinopteri; order Perciformes; family Eleginopidae; genus Eleginops; species Eleginops maclovinus. Next base: position 19,169,205 of record NC_086364.1, on the reverse strand, counting down.
CACAGCTACGGTTGGTGGCAATGTCCCCTGTTATTTTGTAGGTATTTGGTCATAAACTAAAGTAGAAAACGTGAGAGGAAAACGTGCAACACTCTGGTAGGCTCTAACTAAAGCATATCCTGCATTTTGGTGTATTCCTATCTTAATGACACCATAATTAACATCATGCTGTATTAAAGAAACACTTGAAAGCAGTAGGCATTGGAAATATGTTTACTGAGGTCATACATCATGTGAGAAGTAGGCAGACAATACAACCAGACTTTATACACAGCTGAATATTGAAAGAATGCAAGTGTTAGGCAAGAGGTCATGGACATATTCCCAAATAAACTTTGTTCATTCAAAGTTTTTCGTTATTATTCACAGTCCTTTGTGTACACTTGACACGTTTTTTTTCCGTCTGCACTTTGCCAATGTTTGCAACAGTTTGGGCTTCTTGTTCTCACTTGACTTTACTCTCTAAGACCCCACTAATTGAAAGCAGATGGTACAGTGTGGTGCGCCGGGACAAATGAGTGTATTGCGCTGCATGTGTTGTGTTACCGGGCGTCCAAACTGAAGGCGCGCTCGCAACATCAGCACATGATGCCAGAGCAACCATTAGTCAGAGCTCTAAACACACAGACACACACAAACACACTCACACACACAGTTTTCTCTTAGTCTTCTAAGACACTTTTCTTTTGTTCCGGTTAAAAACACTGGTTTCCATTATTCTTTTCTGCCAATAACATCAGTCAACTCCACTGTAAATGACACTGTGTGACAGGCAGGTTCCTAGAAGTAATAGTAATCTAGTGAAGTACATTACATAAGTAAGTATTGCACTTCAGTACACATTTGGAGGTACGTGTACTTTAACTGAGTATTTTCATTTTATTTTTCTAACCTTAATTCTACTCCAGTACTTTTTTAAAGACAATATTGTACTTTTAACTCCACTACATGGAATCGCCTGACAGCTTTTGCCTTTAGAGATTCCCTTGATGCGCCTCCTTTGGACTACTTTGTTTACTCCAGTAAAATAGTGACATAACTAAGTTACACTCGCACATCTATTGTCTAACAAACACATTGTACGTGATAGGCTAAGAGACGGCACATCTCTAAGCGGTTGGCCAATCACAACAGAGCTGGCCAGCTAACCAATCAGAGCAGACTGGGCTCTGGTTTCAGACAGAGGGTGAAGAGAGGCGCTGCAGCACAGGCAGTATGAGACCAATATAGAGCTTTTTGAACATTAAAGCATGGAGACATGTCAGAGTAGAGAAACGTAATACAAATATGAACCTGAAAATTAGTACAATAGGGCCCCTTTAAGTATATTTTGGTGCAGATAAAGTTTGAAGCCAGTATTGCTTTTTATATAATTACTTTATAAATACAGAGAACTTTTCACTGGTTCCTAGCAGACGACACAGAGAGTCTTAGCCCGCAGTCACTGACATACAGACGTATTTCGATTTTTCCTCTATTGATTTCGTCTTCAGTCCACTCTTCTCGAGTAAGTGCTTATTTACAACGGTGGAAACCTAACCTCATGTCCTGTGCAAAGAGAAATCTTATCATAAACCTGCAGTGTTTCAAATAACCAGATGCTCATTGTGGGTTGTAAAAAAATGTGCACATCTGGACTAAACGAATCATCCATCGTGATGATTCATCATAATTTAAGCCATTTTTCCAGTGTGATCAACAACGATTCCTGTGTTACAACTTTGAACTTTCTTCTGCTTCCTGACATTTAATAGACCAAACAATTAATCAGTTTATTGACAAAATACTCAGCAGATTAATCGCTATGTGATGAGAAATTATTAGATTTTTCGAGTAGCTGTTTGGTGGAACATTTTTAAATCTTCCCACCCACCTTGATTCATTAACCGTCTGCACAAATAAGAACAAAGCTAGATGTAATTAGACAGAGGCTGCCTTTCTCAGTCCTGATCAATAAAACGAATGCAGCGCCATTGTGTTTATCCCCCCCAGGCTTGTAATTCTTCTTCAGCGAATGTTAAGTGTTTCTCTCCGAGAGGCTTTTTAAAGGATTTTCTTGTTGATGGGGGAAGATGTGCAAAACAATCACTCTTGAAAAAAAAGAGGTTATTTTAATGGCCTTGCAAAAGCAGTGAAGCATAAAAAACTGATCAAAGCAGAGCAACTCCGATCTTTCCCAGCTCCTTTCCTCCTCTCATCAGTGATCATGTGGTATTAGTGAGGTTTTAGCCACCTGGTCACACATGCTGTTAAATAGATAATTGAATATGCACAATTTACTCACTTTAGGAATCATATTTTCGGTTGTTTTAGCAAAGAGAATTGGGAAAACAACTGAATGATTTAAAGGGGCCCTATCGTGAGGTTCATATTTGTATTTTGTGACAAATTTGCATGCTTCAAAAAGCTCTTTCTCAACTTTTTTAGCCTTTGCATATCCTTTAAATGCACCAAAACCTCTATAAACACACTACACATAAGAGAAAACCCCCCCAAAAGCATAAAAGGGCCCCTTTAAAATCACCAAACAAGATGTACAGCAAGTTTGCCAGAAGCTAAAAGCAAATATTTTGCCAAGGCCTCAGAAACAGAATATTCCTAATGTATGTTTTAACAGTCGATCGGTGCTTCACACTGTCATCGGGTTAGAACCTGAAACCTGACGGGCTCTGTCAGTGTGCAGTCTGTGTGGGTTTCCTCTCTCAGCCTATACACCTGCAGGTTAGGTGAACTGTAACACTATAAACCGCCTGAAGGTGTGTATGTGAGTGTGTATGTGAGGTTTATCCTGTGTTCTAGCGTGTCCAGGTAGTGACCTGCCCCTCACATGCAGACATGGACTCTGTGGGGGGAATCATTACTTCAGGTCCGTGCAAGACTCAACACGGTTGTTGGCAAGTGAGCATATGTGTTGTGTGTTGATACGTTATTTCTCGACTCTTTTTCAGTCTCGGAGATGACACCGAATGTATCCTTTAAGTGCAGGTGTGTGCTCTTTTATGTACATAGAGATGCAGAGGATTTTAGGGGGTAAAGGAGAAATAAAATCTACCTTCAAAAGTAAATACATTCACAAAGCAGTGCTTCCTGCTCAAGGAAAAACGCTGGAAGTTCCCTTCTTTCCAATCTTTATGCCAAAATAAGCTAAGCAGTGGTTAAAGAAATCTTCTTATCAGTCTAACTTTTGACAATAAAGAGTATGTTTTACATAAAAGTGATCTATTTCTTTACGTTGCGACAAATCGTTCACCTATAAAAAGGTACACAATGACATTTAATCAATACCTTGAGCCAAAAATAACTTCTCATTTCCTTTTGCAAAATCTCTCAAATAATCCTGTGACATTGCTAAACATTACATCAATCTGTATGTTTGCAATCTGTAATATTGTTTCCTTGTAATCCCTATTCAGAGTCATTTTGTCTGAATTTGAACACATAACACCTGTTGTGCGGCTGCCCTTTCTAGAAGCAGTTTCTTACATTTTCTTCCACTTTTTAAGACTTTTTCCTGTGATTTAAGGGTCTCTAAGAATAGAGAGTATCCTATGCTGTACAATTTGCGAAGCCCCTTGAGGTAGCGAGGCTTGACGAGACATTTCCATCTGAAAAATATATTTCAGGAACTCCAAGACCAGTGGGAAATAACTATATTTAATCATAGTCCCAAGATCATGGTATTCCACATTTAGTTTTGAAGCAAGTTTTGTTGCATGTTTCCTTGTCTTGTGCACAATGTATATTTTAGTATTTCGGCCTCTGGTACACACACACACACACACACACACACATACACACACACACACACACACACTGAGCACTATACCATTAGCGGGCTGTGTGCATGAAATGTAGGTTTCATTAGAGGATCTCATCCCTCGACCTCTCCCACAGGGAACCCATTCTATTAACCCAGATCTATAATTGACTTCTTCTTTTAAACATACATCGCCGACAGAGAGAGGGAGAGGCGGGGAGGGACTGGCAGGAGGTAAAGAGGGAGGCTGATTCCTGCCGACGGTGACACAGTATTACTGATTGTGAAGAATACATCTGCTTTCTGCCTGTTATGTCTTCTTCTATCTGCTGCATCTATGTGGTTTCCTTCAAAAACATCTCCTGCATTGCTGTTTTTTCATGTTTGTGACCCACACACACACTTATCTGATTCAAGGTCTCAGAGATATTTCAGCCATTTAATTGTTTGGTCAATAGATTCTCGATCTTTCAGAAAAAATGAAAAGCAAAACATTTTCTAATTTCAACATTTTTTTTCAAGCTTGTTTCCAACTTTCTGTGTCAATTAATTGAGTAAATTATTATTTTTTTGTTTATCATTGAGACTTTAAACTGACACATTTGGCAGATAATTAGTCCTGGGACATTCATCAGGGACACGTTATTGTACAAAATAAGAAATCTGCCTCAGGGATACTAATCGTGATGTTCTCTCAACATAAAAATGTAAACCAAGAGATAATAGTTTATAATAAGGAGAAAGAAAACCCCACATCAGACAGAAAAACAAAGTTAGTTGTGACTTTGGCAGAAAAGCATCGCTCGATCTTGAACAAAAGACTCTGAATAACCATTCATTGTTGCAATTAACAGATACAGCTATTGAAAATTAAACATGATACATATGCACGCTGAACATGGATTCAATGTACCTGCTGAAAATGTTTTGCTCTCCGTGTTTCAGAAAGCCCCTCTGCAGGTGTGCGTGGGAGAAAGCATTGTGTACAGATCTGACGGCACTATTAGATAATCCTCAGCAGGTGATTCATAATGTTCCATGACAAATTCAGAGAGCTTTTATGATCTAATATTGCTTAACTTGTTTCAGAACATTGCAAATATTTATGATGTCGCCTGACTTCTTCGAATAATTGACCTAATCTCAGATATTCAGTGTTCAACAGTTTTATATTACAGAACTTTATTAAAATCACATGACCAGAGCAAACCTTGGAGCTGTGCATCGTGAGACAGGCTACCGATGTCTCCTAAATTTAAAATGTGCAGCTACGATGGAGATACCTTCCCACTGTGCAGGGACCAGGGTCAAAAAACCATGAACTCATTAAGGAAATAACATGGTGGGGGTGGTGAGGCCCCGTAATTAAGAGCAGGGGCCCCCTGGGTGGAGTGGCATTTAAATAGAGGATGTACAGAATGGAGTGGGGAGGACTCAGGGAGACGGGAGGTAAATGTACGCCGAATATAGTAATATAAATATAGAAAAAAGAGGAGTGGGCATTCAAAGGGAAAAGGTAGAAGGTATACGAAGATGTGGAATGACAGCTGACGTGACAAATGAAGGGGTGTTCTGTTAGTTTGGAAACGTCAAGTTCTTTGAAGACTTTTAAAATAAGGTAAAGGAACATTTTGGAGGAAAAAACAAGAACAAGTTCGCTTTTAAAATGCACTTATTCCTATAAACGGACCAGAAACCACCTCTGTTTGAGAGATGAGAGAAAGAAAGGACTCAAATTATACAAATTATAACAAGGGAAGCTGTGAGAGCCTCCTACAGATCTTCACATTTTTAAGTGAATCATCACGAAGGGTTTACCTCCGAGTCCGCTCCCTGGGATAGCTATGATGGAAGACTCTGTCGGCTAATTGAAATGTCAGATCAGAGTGGGTCAAGCCAAGTGTATAATCATGTGGGAAATAAGACAGGTGGATGTAGGTTCAACACTGAATCTAAACATAACTCTGCTTCACTGATGGGAACTTAGGTAAAGGAATTGGTCATTTATATTAAATGGTTAGAGGTAGATTTGGTAGGAGGAAGCTATACTCTTTGAGGGCCTCTTAAAAGTAGCAGCGGTGATGGGAAGACTAATTGCTGAATCGCTGAACCAAGCCAGTACATGTATAACATTGGCGGCTAATAAGCTGTGGATGAGTCAGTCATTAGCTGTGTGCCTATTTACGTTTTCCTTTCAGCACATATTGAATTATGGCAAGAAGAGCTGGATGGAAACGCGGAAATGAAATGAAATTCCTCAATTGCGGAAAACCATTTCTTCAAACGCATAGTCTAAAAAGAGCTGATTGGCTTCTGATTGATAAGAGGTGTTGGCTTTTGGCGAGTTCTGAGATTCTTTTTTTTGCCTCTGGGCAGCAGGACCAATGGCTGACATGAATTAGGACTGGCCTAATGTAAACAAACCCCTGAAGCTTTCTTCAAATGTCTCTCAGACAGTTAAATGACCAACCCAATTTGTATCGTTCCTGTACACAACATTCAGATTACTTGTGAAATAAAGCCAAGCAAGCCTTTACCCCCAACTTCATACTGTACTTCCCTGAAGCCAATTTGAATCGCTTCAAACACTCGTTTTTTTTCTCAATATTACCAAAGTTTGCTTGGAATTTGCTTCAGAAACATTGCTAGGGTGAAACAGCTGATGACACAGCAGCTAACACAAGCCCGACATTAATACTTTACATCAGGGGTGTCCAATCTTTTTTCACATACAGAAAAATATACAGAGAGCTGGGCCACTTATAGAGGGGAATATTAGCAAAACAAATCAAAGGTGAATAATGGGCGATACTTGAAAACACGTTCATAAGAAAACAGCCTACATCGTCTTTAGGGTTTCATTTATGTTGTTGGCAGCTCCTTCCTTAAAATCAGATTGCTGATAATAAGAGTAAATATGAAGGTTCAATTTCAAGCTTGTTATAGAAATAAGATTTGTTAGAACATGTTTTACATTTTAAATGAATTTATTTGAAAATTGGGCTCATTAATATATTTGAACACATATATTTGAGAAGTACAATATAAGACAAGCAAAAGTTTAATTTGTGGGCCATATTGCATCATACTTTTAGAATTTTCAGACCGCGATTCAAAAGGGCCTGCGGGCCGTAGTTTGGACACCCCTGCTTTACATGAACCAAAGCTGCTCTTTTTCAGTACAAGGGCAACCTAAACTGTTTTAAGTAAATGATTACATTTCAATACAAACTAAAACCATTCATCCTTTAGGCTATTATTTTAAGGTCTTTCTGCAGACCATTGTTTTTTAAAAAAGCTTTAAAGGTGCCATATAAAGCACATATCTGGTATTTTAAATTGTTCTCTGATGTCTACAAAGAAGGTGTATAACTTTAGTTGATACAACAAATGTCCAGATGCGGTTTTACAGGCCCATTTACAACCCTATGATTTGGTCCTAGAATGAAACAAGCTGAATTGCCTTATTTGGGGCTCATTTAAATCATTATGACGAGCTCTGCTCTTATTGGCTGGTTTACAAGGAGGAATCCATGGCTGCCTCAGAGCCCACAGAAGTAAGTGAAGTTATTATATTCTTAGTCTGCTGTGTTTGTCCTGTCCTGTCTTGTTTTGGTTCATTTAACTTGCACTGTTACTTTGTCACTTATATTTACCAAATGTTATTGTATTGTATATTTGTTTTAATTGAAAAATCTCAATAGACAGATTGTGAAGTTCCTGAAACTGTGAGAGATGAACCATGGAGGCTATTGGCATCCAACCTTACATGTCTGAGCCTTTATCGGAGGAGCAAACCGATGAATTGGAAGAACATTCAGTTGGTCGGAGATTGGAGAGCAACGTTACAGAGTGGTCAGTGTTAGCGTTAGTGTTTCCAGCAGCTGGTGTATGCACATGTTGGGGCTGGACTACCGTGTGTGACGTCACACACAGGGATTGTTGTAATTCGCCCGTTTTACCGCTGTCATATGCATATTCATGATTTGTACCTGAAGGAGGAAACAATGGTGTTTGAGGTTCATGGTGTGTCAGTTCAATGTACCGAACTCTCCTTATTCAACTGTGCCAAGGTAAATACAGTTTCCATTCTATGGTACCTTTAAAAATAAAAGTAAAAGTAAACAGAAACTATCAAAGAAAAATAGCTCATTTGTGGCAATCCGACATGGAACTAAGTAAGAGATGGAGACGAGGACAGAAAAAGAAGTGAGGTAGATGTAAGACTTGGAGACATATAATACGTTGAGCAGAAAGATGGTTTAGACCTATCAGTTATACACAGCACACCACAGGAAGCCAAACAGCAGCGTTTCCTCTGGCGGCAGACTAAGTGTACTTGTCAGACTGAAAGGGCACTCCTGAGGGAGGTAAGGACACAGCTGAGGAACTCCCCCACCCCTGGGTTTTTAAGAGGGTGAAGTTGGCGTCCACAGAGTGCTCTTAAGAGAAGGAAGGCGACTAAGTTCGTCCTTTTAATATGACAGGTTAGAGAACGGTTCGCATTAAATTATCAAAAGACACTTGTTATCAGTTCCTTCAGAGAGTGGATGAGATTAAGACAAAAGTACCACTTAAAGACACTTCCTGTTGTAACAGCAGATAAAAGATGAGAGAAATGCTTAAAGAGGATTCATTACATAAGGACAAGCAAGACGTTTAACCTCCAACAACAACTCGAACTTTGATATGGGTAATATGAACATCTAACCACAGAGTAAAGATATATATGATGTTGTTTTTAGAAGGGCGGATCTGTTAAAAGTATTAGAAGAGATAAGAGGAAGGGAGAAGGGAAGGGCAAATAAGTTCACCAACAATACATTTAGACAGTGTGTATAGAATGAAGGATGATACTTTCACTGGTGATTTAATAGAGGGTTAAATAAAAGGTATAAAAAAAGTTCTCAGACAAATGGAATTTTATAGAAGCCCTAATATGCTCAGTTTTAGGTTTGCATTTGTATTTTGTGCCTCTACTTTACTTTAGTTTGGGAGAGAAACTCCTTCTGAAGGGAACTTTGCAGACCATTTACATGCACTACCTAACACAGTATAGGACAGGGAAACCCAGGGCATAATAGGGCCCCTATAAAAATGTACCATTCAACTACACGTCAACATATGTTACACCCCATTTACCAATGAAGCCGATCCAACATCTGAAGGTACCACTATTATAATTTCCCATAATGCCCCAGGAGCTGCTCAGTGGCCACGTATGGTTTTAGTGGGCAGCTTTGCATACAGGTCAATATTCAAACATACAATATTGAGTCAATCAAATCTAAACACTAGAAAAACTCCCCTGTGTGTGACGGCACAGTGAAACTGTCAAGACAGGAAAATAAAAACGAGAAGAGAGAAAAAGAAGGAGGCTGCTCAAGCGTAACAGTGGTGTTGACAGGTGATGGAGGCTCATGAGCTTGAAGTGTGTGTGTGTGTAGTCTGTTGTTCCATCTGCCTTTCAATACTCACACTCATCCCTGCTTTAATACACAAGCACACAATTTTAGATGATGTATTTATTTGTACTCACATCTGATGCGGGTCCTTTATCGGCACCTGGACAGGAGAAAGTGACGAACTCATGGCAGCGCTTGTGAACCACGAAACAACACACTGTGGAGAGAAAGAACGGTAAATTCACTGCATTTTATCGAGCACTTCTCCAATCTTACAACCCCTTACAGAGCTATTACATATACTCCTCAGCATTCGCCCATTCACACACAATCAAACAAGGCAGAGACGGCCATAAAAAAGGTGCCACTTGCCCAGTCTAACATTCACTTACATTTAATTTGCAATTTGATTTTCAGCCTCTTTCCCAAGCACCCTTTGTTCAAGGATCGAATCACCGAGCTTCAGTTTGATTGACCACCACTGTACCCGTTGGAAATTCATCATCTAAAATAATCTGTAATTTGTCCTAAACCTTTCCTTAAAAAAAAGCAACCAAGCAAGCTCGCTTTATTTTTCAGCAGCACTTCAAGGTTTGCAGCTTGTTTTTCAATCAGAATATGTGCAGGCTTCACATTGATCAGGATAAAATAAGTCATCTGATGTGAGTGAGTCACACACAAAAAGAGGTGAACTTCCTCATGGTCAAAGCTGGTTATTGTCAAGACAGACGATATAACATGTTGAAGTGTATAAAGAATTTTAAGATATGATTGTGGCCCTAGTGTATGTACCATACGTCAACGTTATCGGCAAACATTCGCTCACATACTTTTTAATTTGACGTAAGTTCAAGTTAAATTTGATGTATTTGGAGCAGAGTTATAAAGATGTCTCCGAGCTGTTAGACGCAGCATCCACTCAACCTATGAAAAGCTTTAGCGCTGTTACATATACAGAGGGATGCTGTGCTTCTGTCTCAACACCCACACACTCCTATTGTCGCACCGTTGACTCATTGTCAGCCACTCTTTTTAAAAGCACCATATACATTTCTATAAAAGCAGTGTAAAATGTAACCTCATCATTTTGTTACAGTTTGTACCAAATTTAATTTCCTGTGTTTACAGAACAGACCCTGCATTTTAAAACAAGTACAAGGTTGGAGGTGTTTTTTCTGTCCCTTACAGTAAACACACAAGATCAAAAGGAGGATGACAGCCAGAAATGAGAATCGTAACATGGATCCACTGCAGGTAACACTCGGCGGCGCAGAAACATGTGGAGGCTCAGAAGCATAGCGAGCCTGTCATCTCCACCCTGATCAATGTCGGCTCCACTGACAGGCAAGACTAACAGACGAGGCTAAAAATATCACAGTCGTCATGATTGCGCCCCAGAGTATATTTACATAGTGTGTATGTCTTAGGGAGAGATACAGAGGAGTAAACACTCTGAACTACAGGTTCTAAAGATAGAAGCAGAATGAAGAGCAGCTGATGAAATAATAAAGGGGCTCAGTTATGCTTTTCTGGGTTTTCTTTTCCTGTAGTGTGTTGTATAGGTTTTTGTTCATTTAAATTGTCCATAAATACACAAATCTCTCCCACACACTCCCCCCCTGCCTGAAACCTCCATTTGACTACTTAGTTTACTTGAGTACCATGATGACATCACTATGTAACACACAGCACTTCTATTGAGAAGCTGATGAACATTTATTAATCCTCCTAGGGGGGAATTCAGAAGTTCAGTATTGGCTGCCGCTCCAACACATTGTTTGGGATAAGGGGCGGGACATATCCAAGCGGTTGACCAATCACAAGAGAGCCGGCCAGCTAGCCAATCGGAGCAGACTGGGCTCTGGTTTCAGACAGAGGGTGAAAAGAGGTACAGGCAGTATGAGAAACATAAAGAGCTTTTTGAACATTAGAGCATGGAGACATGTCCCAGGAGAGACACAGAATACTGATATACTATGTCTCTACTGTTCTGTTTAAAATAATGGGAGGATCAGATTGCTATTCCTTCTTTTCAATTGTCAAACCTGCACTGATAGGAGGGATTATAATTAGCATAAAGACCACCCCCCCCCCCCACACACACACACACAGTGCACCTCAATGGTACTTCACTCCCACACAATATCCTCACTTTGGTTAGACCACCCACTCACTGCGATGATACCACACACACACACACACACACACACACACACACACACACACACACACACACACACACACACACACACACACACACACACACACACACACACACACACACACACACACACACACACACACACACACACACACACACACACACACACACACCGCCCACTCATTCCGATGATATTGCAGATTGAATAAACAGAGTGAGGGTGGAGGGGACCGAGGTAGAGATGGAAAAAGTGAGAGCTATGTGCACATATTGCTTTAAGGCTACTGCTCATTTGGAGTATTGCAACTGCCAAATCCCTAAGCAAAACACACACACACACCCACACACACCCTCACATAGATATGTAACTCAAATCAAAACTGAACCCTATCTAACCGTATGACCTCGGGGCCAAAACAAAAACAATTGCATCATAAATCTCTAGCGTGCCACAAAGGAAGTGTGCGCTCCATTTCTCTCTATACATTTCTATAATTTCATCCACCACAATTACCTAACTAATCCTATTACTTATATATAGGTATACACACTTGTTTACAATTGTGGAAATTCAACTTGAAAAGGTGGCATAATCTCAAGTCATATCAAACCGTCACGTTTGGGCCAGAGAGAAAATATCTAAAATACAGATCTATCACTGGAGGCAGATCTTTAAGTAAATCTTTGGAGAAAGAGGGATATTTACATGTTCCTGTACATATTACTGTAGTTCATAATGATGAAGTATTATCAATAAAACAAAGCAAAAAAAGAAAATGGTTCCCCAAGGCTTTACTGCACAACTTGTATTCATGTTCATTTTGATTTTGCTGTCACTAACAACAACAACGAGTGTTTTTCACTCTACTTACTTAACCAGTAACTAGAGCAAGTTAAAGCAACACTGCTGCAAAAAATACTATGCCAATTCACTGGTTTTGTCACTGGAGTTTTAAAGGTGACCAGACGTCCCTGAAAAAGCGAGCACTTGATGTTGATGTAATAAGAACAGATCGTAGGAAACATTTCTTCAGACAGCAGAATATTTATTAAAAAATGATCATCATTTTGCAGCCCTGGTTCTTACTTACAATAACAAAATAAAAGCACTGATTACATTTCATTTCATTTAGCTGACGCTTTTATCCAAAGTGATTCAAGTGGATTCAACTATGGAGCAACAAATTCAAAAGCAAGAATCCTGCAGGTACATTTCCTATCTTTAAGCCCAACCAGATTAAGTGCTACTGCATTAGCTTCACTTAAAACCAAATCTTTTGTAAGTGCTGCATACAGAAGATCATTTCCTCCGCTTTTTTTTGGTTGACACAATTCCGGTGTTAAAATTGAACAGCTGCAGCTCCTCAAGTCAGGTTTCCAGTCTGCTCTGAACTGAAACTGTCTGTCCAGTGTTGGTAGATGCCTCGCCCTCTCTGCCCTCTTGATGTGCCCATATACTCATCACAGGCTGACTCTGGTGGAGCTGGTACACTGCCAATGTGCCTTCATTATTTATAGTATACATTAAATATCCATGGAAAGCAAACACGCACACAAACTGTTTGATATACACACCAACAGAGGGACATTTAGCATTTCTCCACATCTTTTGTGCTGTGTCTACATGTTTTTCTTTTCATGTTTTGTAAGTCTCCCTTTCTCTTCACTGTGGCAGTGACCTGGACTCATGTTACTGCTGAGGTAAGCAGCCATGTAGTTTACCTGTGGAATCTACCTGTGACACCGGCTGAGCGTTAAGTTACACTACAGGCTGCAGTTAGCACCTCAGAGATCTTTCTCATGCTGTGCCGAAATTCAGTTACTTAACTCCCGTCCATGTCGTGCATTATATAAACTACGCAGTCTCAAATCACACTCAGCTGCTGTGCGCATTCTGGAAGTGATACTTAGCGTTGTCAGCAAGTTTGTTAACTATCAAAGATGTCATTAATGGTACCAAATAAATACAGTTTGCTCTATTAAACCATTCAAATTGACAGTGGACTTTTTGGGACACAAATATAGTGGATTGCGTATCAAATCTAAAAAAGATCTACACGTATACTCTAACTCTTATTTGTTTAGTAATGTGTAGCAACCACAATCGCAGCTGGACGACCCACTTCAGCTACAAAATAAAGACTGTTTTTGAGTGTGAGAAGTGACCAGCGTTCTACACTCAACTGTTTGACCGTTGGGATCGCACCATTTGGGTACTCATTTTGCCATAGTTTGCATTGGGCTGCACCTATGCCTTCAAAAAAGCACACAAAAGTATAGAAGTACGCAAATAGAGACACAACCTGAGCCAACGGGAGCTATCACTGTCAATGTAGTTAGACTGAGAAGGATTAATTGGGCTGCTGAACGAACCAAGTTGACACAGAAATTGTTCAATAACCTGCCTTAGAATGGCTTTTATGTTAATCCTGTTTCTGCAGAAAACAGAGCTGGTAAGCCCCTGAAACTCTCCCACTGCCATCTATTTCTCTGTCAATTTGTGATCGGTTTTACCTCACTGCATGTATTTACATGTTCTCCTAAAAGCAATGCTTTTCTGAGGTCTTTTCCCACGAAAGAGCATGCACCTGCATGAACAGTCCCCTCTGTGGTCCACATGATTCTCTACTTTACATTTCACAGCTTATACAGTGGTATGCAAAAGTTTGGGCACCCCTCTGAGATTTCATGACAATTTGCTTTTCCTTTATAATAGAAGATCACAGCAACAACATTTGTTTTCCTACAAAGATGTAGACGTTTTAGTGTTTTCCAGACCAAAATTCTTAGGGTAGCATTACATAGTTTTATTATAATAAAATAAAATGCAAAAAATGGGATGTGCAAAAGTTTGGGCACCCTTATAAATAGCATTCATTTCAACACCTGTACGGATTTATAGCTGACAGGTTGCTGCACAAAATTGCTTTGATTAGCTCATTAGACCTTCAATTACAAAGACAGGTGGAACCAATCATGAAAAAGGCTATTTAACATAGGTAATAGCTGGCTGTGCCTGGCCTAGGTTCTTTCTTAGGGAGTGGCAAGATGGGGACCTCAAAACAACTCTCCACTGACCTGAAAGCTAAGATAATCCAACATTATAAATTAGGAGAAGGGTACAAAAAATTATCTGACAGGTTTAAACTGTCTGTCTCCACAGTCAGAAACGTAGTTGTGAAATGGAAGGCCACAGGAACAGTCCGTGTGAAGGAAAGATGTGGTAGGCCGACAAAAATAGGGGAAAGGCACAGGCGAAGGATGGTGAAAATGGTCACAGAGAAGCCACAGACCACCTCCAGAGAACTACAACAACATCTGGCTGCTGATGGTGTAGTTGTTCACCGTTCCACAATCCAGCGTACTTTGCACCAGGAAGAGCTCATTGGAAGGGTGATGTGCAAAAAGCCTTTCCTGAGTGTTAATCACAAGAAGAGTCGCATGAGGTATGCAAAAGCACATCTGGACAAGCCAGAAGCATTTTGGAACAAAATACTGTGGTCAGATGAGACCAAGATTGAGTTATTTGGTCATAACATGAACAGGTATGCATGGCGAAAAAAACACACTGCATTCAATGAAAAGAACTTGTTGCCCACTGTAAAATTTGGTGGAGGATCTATCATGTTATGGGGCTGTGTGGCTAGCACAGGTACTGGAAAACTTGTTAAAGTTGAGGGCCACATGAATTCCTTACAGTACCAGGAGATTCTTGACAAGAATGTTCTAGAGTCAGTCACAAAGTTGAAGCTACGCCGGGGTTGGATTTTTCAGCAGGACAATGATCCTAAGCACCGATCAAAATCCACCAAGGAATTCATGCAGAAGCACAGGTACAATGTTCTGGAATGGCCATCCCAGTCCCCAGACCTTAACATCATTGAAAATGTATGGATTTATTTGAAGAAGGCTGTCCATGCACGGAGGCCAAGAAACCTGACTGAACTGGAGACGTTTTGTGTGGAAGAATGGGCCAAAATACCACCTGCCAGGCTTAAGGGACTTGTCTGTGGCTACAGGAGGCGTCTACAGGCCGTTATTGCAGCAAAAGGAGGCAATACTAAATATTAATGGAATTATTTCTTAGGGGTGCCCAAATTTATGCACATGCCTATTTTTGTTTGAATGCACATAAACATGTTTCTGTTTGACCAATAAAAGTTATTTCACTACTGAGATGTTTCTGTTACCATAAGGTATAACATATGTTAAAATGAAGTTGCTGCTTCAAAAGCTCAGCAAGTGACAAACTGATGCAGTGGTTTTCCTAAGGGGTGCCCAAACTTTTGCATACCACTGTATGTACAGTGCAATAACAGGGAGTGCATTTAGAGCTGTCTATATTAATTTTCTAGACTGTCAATTGAGAATTAGCTGATTTTTATTTAAATGTGACTGTTAACTGCCTTTTCTGGCGTTTGGAAGTTTTAATAAGAATCTATCTTCAAGGAATTAATTTAAAAAGAACACAATGAGTAGATTAGCATACATTTAAAAGAGTTACTATAAGCAGCTCTAGCGTTTTGATACACCTAACGCTTTTAAATATGTTCGATAAGTATTCATACATTTTATCCGTGCAGGCCAAATAATCAAGGGATTTCAAATGCTACCCTTTTATCACAGTGTCATGAGTAAGTATGGTACAAACAATCATCAGTTTCAAAGTAGAAGTACACAACAAAGTTATACTTGTATGTAGCTTGTGTTTCTAAGATCCAGACACACACACTTGAAACTTGTTTTTGTCAGCGATTGCTTTTTGAAGTGTCTCTGATCTCGCTGTCACATGACATCATTATGTAACAGCTGGCTGTCAATCAATACCGTCCTCCCATCATGCTCCCTGTGTATCAATGGTGTGAAGAGCTCAAACCGACAGCAGCTCTCACATCTTACAATCAACAAGAGTGCACCGTCGTACATTCAGAACCATGAACAAGGAGCAGCTGATGTTTGCTTTAGGAATCATTTCTATCACATCAGGCTCAATGTGTACTACTGTATTTAGGTCGACTTTTCTCAGGAGTGAATGGTTTGCTCAGACTTTAAAAAGAATATTAAAATCCAAGAGACTCAATGAGTGTACCAAACTTACTATACAGACCAAACCTCCAGGCTTTTAAAAGAATGGAATAATGACTTACTATTTCAAAAGTATTTTCTTTACCTTATTATTTCCCCTCCTTTTTCCTTCCTACTATGTTTTTCCTCCTTTTTATTTTCCCCCCTGCTCTAGTATATTCTGTTTATGAAATGTTGGCAGAACACATTTGTTCGCATCAGGTTCCTCTCATGAGCTGCCAATATGTTTGTTTGTTTGTGTGTGTATGTGTGTGTGTTTATGTGTGTGTGATACGCTGAATAGTGATGTCCCAGATTTAGATTCTGTCAAATTCAGTGGCCAGGTTCAATGCTTCAACATATGGAGTCTCTAGGAATATGTATTCATCTGGAGAGCATCACTCACACAAACACAAACACACATCACAGTGTTCACTGGTGGAATACCTCGCTGTAACAGGGTATCTAATGGTTGGACTTGATTGTCTACATGCAATTAAAAACCCTGACCGATCGACTCACCTTTCAGCCATTTGAATTATGACCAATGAGAGCCATGGTTAATATACAGTAAAACAACCATACTGTAATTGGGTTAAAGGTATGGGTTAGGGCTAGAGTCTCCAACCAGAATCCCAAAAGTTATTATCTCTCGTCTCTCAATTATTCGGCTCTTCGGTGGTCGTTTGAGTCACAATCTTGACATACGTCATATGCTCACTACGTTTGTTATTGTTTTTGATATCGAGTTTGTACAGGACATCACCAGAGAATACTTTTTCTATGATTACGCTCTACCTCTACCTGATTGCATGTGTCACTTCTGGCTACATCCCATACAGCTGTTATCTCATTAGCTGCGTTTTGATAGGTCAACTGCTATCAAAGTCAAAGTTGAAATTATTAGGGCTTTAAGCGGATGCTCAATGACAGTCGCATGCAGAGCTTCACGCCAACGTCTATCCCCTTTGCCTAGTTGTGCGCTACTAATCCATCCGTAGGAGAACAATAGCACAGTGAGCAGTTTGATTGTTCATCAGGAGGCTTGAGTTGCCGTAATGGACCTGTGATGTGGGAGGCTCGTTCAGCCTCTCATTTGCTCTTTTACATAATGATGACACAACGTGAGCTGTGCGTTGGACACAAAACCTGTAACCTGGAAATCAGGACACTGCTAAAGCACAGCTAAGCCAATGAGATTAATATCAGTGCTGTTCATATTACTGTGTGTCTTCTGACTAACAAGATCAGCAGTTTTCACACTACTGACCCGACTGAAAAACTATCCATGGGATCTTCAACCTGACCTCATCCTGGCACAGTGTTTAAACAGCGTGGAGAGAGAAATGGGCGAGCCAGACAACAGTTCCTGTCTCTTGCTCTTCCTACTGTCTCGGTGAAGAAAAGACATCCTGATGAGTGGGGTGAGAGACTTAAAACAGCAGCTGATGCCACCGAAGGAAGACCAGAAGAAGAGGAGATGAAGAAGAGAAAGGAAGAAAGTCAATAATCCGAACAAAATGCCATTCACCTTGGGCACTTTCCCCTGTGTGTGCGTGTGTGTGTGTGTGTGTGTGTGTGTGTGTGTGTGTGTGTGTGTGTGTGTGTGTGTGGGCTTATATAAGGGGGCTAAACAAGCCTACGCCAAAGTAAAAATACCCACGATGCCGATCTCCAGAGAAGCAGGGAGTAGGGTCAGGGAGTGAGTCAGCACACCCGTTTCACTCCTCCTCTTTCTCTTTCTCTTTTCCATCAATCCATCCTCTCTTCCCCTCCTACAGTCAAACATCTATGATTTTTCACGCCGTTACAGTGGCTCTCTACATGGGATTTCACTGGGCTGAAACACTCTGACCTCCAGTTGGAAATGATCGTAAGCGAGCGTAAACAAATCCAAAAAAATCTATTGTGCTCTGACAGAAAGAGCTTTTGAAATTGCAGTACTTTGATGTAGAGATATGTCATGTTGAGTATTTATTAAAAGTGTTTGAGATTTAAGAACTACACTTCGATTAGGTTTTGTTTTGTTGTCACTGAGTCCATCTGTTCTTTCAGTTGTCATGCTGTGTTTTTTTAATTTCAGAATCGCCCCGGAGCACAGAACAGAGGGACACTTGCACATTTCCTCTCGCTCCTCTCAGGACACACTGTTAAAGTGTTTGTTGTTGACACTGACAGCTCACATGCAGTATGTTCATTGGCTGTTAGTGAAGGAATAAAGCCAGGATGATGACAAGCTAGTCTGATGTGTTATGTTCCTCCTGTCTCAAAAATCTGGTTTATGATATTACAATGTTATATTATTCATAAGATATTACGCTTTTTGGGGTTTTCCCTTTCCTGTAGAGTGTTATTTCGAATGTGAATGGTCTGCAAAGACTAAATTCCCAAAGTTGGTTAGCGCTCCAACACATTTGAAGTTATAGGCTAAGGGGCGGGACATTTTAAGCTGTTGACCAATCACACAGAGCCGGCCAGCTAACCAATCAGAACAGACTGGACTCTGGTTTCAGACAGAGGGTGAAACGAGGTGCCATATGGGAAAAAGTGCCTCATCGTACAAGGTGCCACTTGCTCAGGGAAACTAAAATTCACACACCGTTGGCCTTGGGGTTAAGTGTAATGCTCAAGGACACTTCGACATGTTGAGTGCGGATCTGAAAAAATAACCGTGTGATTGGAGTACACACTCTACTCTATACAATTTATTTCAGGAAGGTTTTGAGGTTTGACTTGGAAACTGACATGAAGACCTTGAGCTCTAACAACAGCACACAGGAAGACTCAAATGTAAAAAATAAAAATCAAGCAAGTTTTTGAAGCAATGCAGAAGTGTCGGCTGGCAGAGAGCCACAACCCAGCAACAGAAGAGGAGGAGGAAGGTGGAAGAAAAGAAAGCAGGGTCAAGGCAAAAACTGACAATATGTGCAACAAACGCTGCCAGAAAAAGGATGTTTGTCTGAACTATTTTCTTCTAAATATCCATGACATATAAACCATTGACATTTTCAGTAGTCCTGTTTATTTATCCGAGTTATTATTTTGTGGAGAATCATAAAGAAGGTGTTCTGTATTATTTATTGGCAATATTGGCATAAATCTGAAATGTGACAGTCTCTAAAGCTGACTGTAGAATATCTAATTACATTTAGTAGAGTAATGACAGGGAGATACAGGACTTTGTTATAGTGTTGAACCTCTTCATGGCCCGTGAACATCAGTTAATACAGTATGCTTTTCCTCTAAATAGTGCACCATCATATATTCAGTTAGAAGAGCAGGAGACACAGTCTGTCTGGCTTCATGCTGCTTTCAGTCTCTTTGCTGTGCCAGCATTGTGGAGGAATTCTGGCAGAAGACAATTTCACGTGGTCTAACATACACCTCCACCCTTATCCTCTCTCATTCATGGCATCCCTCTCACCGTCTTTCATTCACTCCATGTCTACATGTTTTATGTCAGGCCTGTCTCTGTGTTTTTTCTGCTCCGGTTTGATTATGTTATCCATCTCTTTTCGACACTTTTAATTCCATTTCCCTCCTCTCTTTATCACTGACTGTATCCATCA
This sequence comes from Eleginops maclovinus, assembly GCF_036324505.1. NCBI lineage: Eukaryota > Metazoa > Chordata > Actinopteri > Perciformes > Eleginopidae > Eleginops > Eleginops maclovinus. The sequence goes on along the minus strand of NC_086364.1, from coordinate 19,149,249 downwards.
GTCTCCTGTTCTGTCTCCAACACTCACACCAATAAAAAGGTTCAGACATAATGGCAGCGCTTTGCCTAAAGGCACATTGATCAAAATCTGAAAGAGAGTCCATATCTGTTTCTTCCAAATGTGCTGATGGAACCTCGCAACCTTAGCTAAATGTGTAAATATGTAATATAAAAGTTTGCACAAGAGATCAAACCCTCCAATTGTTGACCAACCTCAAAGTAATATCCTAACATATGTTGCTTTGTTTTAGATTAAGTTCAATTGATGATTATCTTTTGAACTCTGCGGCAGATTTCGGGTTCTTGATATTTTTTGATTCTCTGTACTAAACACAGATTTTTGTCACTGTCCCAAAAAAATATACAGATGTTTAATATACAGTGCTTCTTGTATAAAAAAAAAATAGAAGAATAATAAAATGAACGCTACAGAAGATCACTTAAAACAGTTCTACATCCTTGATCTTTGTAACAACAGTGGTTTTCTGTTCTCTTTCTGTGTTTGTGTGTGTGTGTGTGTGTGTGTTGTGTGTGTGTGTGTGTGTGTGTGTGTGTGTGTGTGTGTGTGTGGAGGGCCCTTAGTCTCCTCTCAGAGAAGTACATCTACCTCCACAGTATGACCTGAACGGGCAACTTCTGAACATGTCCAGCCAGAAACACACAGACACACAGACACACACAGACACACACAGACACACACACACACACACACACACACACACACACACACACACACACACACACACACACACACACACACACACCTGTAATCTCCTGTACTGTACATAAACTCTCCTGCCCTCCTCCCTCACTCCCTCCACCCCTCACTGCCACTTTCTCTCTCTTAACTCCCCCGCAAACAATACCTGCTGTTTTAGTCCAGACAGCAGGAAATAAAGCTGAGCGTAGAAGAGAATAACTTGGAGAAACAGAAAGCCTAAGTGCATACATTAAACATGTATGACTGTTGACTGCATTTAATTTGCTGAAGAGCACGATCATTCTCCTCAACATGCAGCTTTATCTGTGCTCCTGATTAACTCATTAATGCAGAGAGAGGGAGAGAGGAGGCATGAGGAGGATGAGTGAGAGAGAGTGGGAGAGAGGACAGAGGGGTGAGAGTGAAGAGCTGCAGATATTGCTGAGAGAGTCCATGAGACTAACAGGTTTGAATACCAAATAATGAACCAAATTCAATGTAAAAACGCTGGCATCCATTTAAATAAATGGTATGTGTTCTGCAAAAGACCCTGGATGTGTACAATCAGTCCAGCACATCGTTGTGCAATCACTACTGAGTGAAAAACCAGTGTTTTTCTGAGTAAAATGGGTGTGGATTAGGCTCTTTATCTGTTACTGTTTGTAGGTCTACCAAATATTGCACAATTTTTGGAGATTTTTTGATGAATTGTGCAAGCCTAGTTGTATTGAATGATATCGTCCAAAGTATTTAGAAGCTGCTCTCGACTCTGCTGAACCTCCTACTGTGGGTTTGTTCTCCAATATGATCCATCACTAACAAATAGTCTGCTTTGTGAAAGCTCCTCTTGTAAACGTCCTCATCGAAACAGCAATTTTGTGGCATTTCTTTCAAATCCACGAGCACAAAGTGATGCATTATGGGCTGCAAATGGATGCATTTTGTCAGTGCCTTTAAATCAAAGCGCTGTAAAATTCCCCTCTTTTTTTTTTACACGCGCACAATAACACACTGATGGAATTGAGCTAAAACTTAGCCATCATGTTCAGTGTCTTTCTGAGGGCATCTCATCAGGGCCAAGCGTTGTGTTTTTATCTGAAGCAGTAGCTCTGTAATTAATAGGCCTGCACAATTATTTACAATGTTATTGAAATCTCGCTTTTTGCATTTTGCCAAAAACAGGAAGACTTGTTAAAGGCTAAATATGGGTTACAATATTGATCTGGATCTGCAGAGAGATATCCCAGTGATAAATCATATTTTACAGAAATAGCAACATGGCATATTTGTTTGGTACAGATCCTTCAAAAATAATAATTGGGAGTTATATCATATCATCAAAAAATATTTGCAGGGTACTTTTTGATCTCCCTGTAAAATTATTTAAAACGAAATAAAACCTTTCTTCTGATATTTCTTGGTGATGTCTTACAACCTCATACATGTTGCAGTGCAGTTATGTGTGGATACATTGTGAAAGTTGTCAGATTATAAGGCAAACTTCGTCGTTAAGCGTCTAAAGAGGAAACACAAGTTGTGTGTAGCTATATTTTAAAATGTTTATACGGTGTGTGTGTGTGTGTGTGTGTGTGTGTGTGTGTGTGTGTGTGTGTGTGTGTGTGTGTGTGTGTGTGTGTGTGTGTGTGGGTGTGTGTTTGTGTGTGTTCTCAATGCTTGGCAACAGACCAGTGCTGCCAGACGGCGTGCCATGCTCTCTAGAGTACATGTGCAGACGTACACATAAACATATCTTGACAACATATTTAGTCTTGTTTACTCTTAGTTCGTCCCATTCTAACACATTAATGGTGGAGCATGAAAAACATAATTATGGTTCATTATAATCAGGATCATTATGTTAGAGCGCATGAAGTCTTAAACTCAACAATTATATTTGCAATTCGACAAATGGATGGACAGAAAGCAGTAAAACGAAATGAGGGGCGAGGAAGGACTCCAGTTAGACGGGAAGTGCATCGGTTGTTGAAGCAAATTCTCGTAGTGGCCAATGGTGGTACTATCATTTCGGTGTCAGTCATGTAAGATCATTAGGCCTCGGAAGACTTATTCCAATTGACCTACATTGGAAAACTCCATTCCTGCAACTGCTGGTGTCCCTGCAAGTGCCATCGGACCTCTGCAGCTCACCCAGAATGCAGCAGTTTCAGTGGTTTGACCCCACTCCTCTGCTTCTATCAATGGCTGCCAGTGGCTGACTTCAAGACACTGGTACTATTCTACCATGCTGTGAAGGGACCTGGTCCTTTTCTAAATCAAGGACATGGTTAATCCAGATACTCCAGCATCGGCCAATGAGCTTGCTACTTCCTCACTGGGAGGTGGACCAAAATACCCCTCACCAAAAATACACCTGATTGCTATCCTGGCTCCAAAAGGGTGGCACAAGCTCCCCATTGTTATCAGGAAAGCAGACTACACAACGTTCGTCTTAAACTACTGAAAGTTAACCCTTTCTCGCTTGTACTTTGGCCATTAAAACACACAAAATAAATGTGCACTTTAACGTTTAGCCCAATCGAAAGTAATGCAGCAGAACTTCAATGGTTGAAGCCGACCGAGGAGACAGACTACAGAGGAAAAGTGAGAGATGTGACATTCAAAGTCAAATAATAATAAAAAACCGAGACAGAGTAAAGATGGGGGAAGAGATAGAAAAACAGGTCTGAGATCACTGCTCTCCAGTCGGCTCGTGTCCCTGTTGCTAGGTTACCATCTATAGATGAAGGGGTTAAAGTATCTCAGGAGCAACAGTGACATAGTTAGCTGCTCTTCATCAAACACAAAACACACACAGCAACTCCAAAAAAAATGATCGACCCCTTTTTAGATTTATGATTTACTGAAGGGGGTTGAATTTTTGCACCTGTATTATATGGTTTACTAGAATATTGCTGCTTTTTCTATATACCAAACCACTTTTATACGTGTGTTTCGTGCAGTTTGCAAAAAGAAATCTAGTGTAGATGCACTACAGATGCCTGGGTGAAGATACACCTTTGTAACCTTGTATAAGAACTGTACAGAACATATCCCCATACGTGGAAAACGATTTCAAAGTCATCCTCAGTCTGCACACTTTTGCCCACCAACAAACTCAATGACCTTTTGTTTAAGAAATGATACGGCTGTTGATTTTCAAACCCACATCAGCGGCCTCTCTCCCCCCGCAGTTAGTAATCCAGGTGGGCCGTTCCACCTACACACCGTGATTCACGTTTTAGACATTAAGCGTATCTCGTCATTTGCTCAAATTGCCACGAGTGCAACAGATCAGGTTCAATTTGTTGATCCTCGCCATTACAAACAACCAATTCAGAGCGGGGCAGAGGTCCTGTGACAGCGGACATGGAGGACACAAGTGTTTAAGGGAGTGAATAATGACAGAACGGCGAGCAGAGGGGGCATACGTTAGTGTGGTGAGAGCAACGTGGGTGGAAGTCAGAAACACACCTTTGGCGTTTTCACTGAGACTGCAGTAGCATAAGCATAACTAAAACTGTATCAGAATCTGAATGCAAGGCAAAGGTATTATTTCTTAAAGTGCAACCAAATGAAGAAGCACATCAGTTATGACACTATCACATATATCTATCTATCACCAGAGTTGTTTTCTCAATTTAGAGAGTGCTTAAGGATACTACATTTAGCATCTTGGGGTTGTAAGCCTCTGCCAAGTTGCAGTTTACATCCATGACTGTCAAAACATGTCATTTTACCCTGTAAGATACTTCAAATTGTTAACCTTTGACCACCAAATCATCATCATTTTCATCCTCCAAGTGGACATTTGTGCCAGATGTAATGAAACTAAAGCTAGGTTTAGGTAAGAAGGCTATAGCTTTACATTCGTTCACTCCTCAGCTGCATTTTATAAGCTGATTACAGGCGTCCACTCCAACCAATTATATTTTGCCACCAATCTCCAACAGCCAATCATCTCGCTGCAGTGAAACTTTAAATCTGTTCTCCTCTCTTCTACACTCAGCTGTCTTTTTAGCCATTAAAGCTGCAGCCCTCCACCACCTCACCCACCTCCAGTCATCATATCTAGCACCTAGGTCTAGTTAATCAGAGCTCCAGTCCTTATCAAATCCAGATCCTCTTCATCCCATCTCCTCATTAAATCCAATCCCATCACCACTAGTGTGTAGACCCCAGGAGGGTTTCCTGTTGACTGCACCTCCACCCTAAGACATATGATATCACGATTTGGGGTCTAATTGCACAAAGACTATCTCGTCAAAAAATGTTTCCTATGAAAAACCAGTAAATAATAGTGTTTTTGTTCGAACTCGCCCAGTAAATAAAGACGCATAACATGTGCTATGGTGAGCCATAGCAAAAAAACAACACTGCAGTTTCAATTCTGGTGCTACTCATGCTAACTCTGGGTGTAACCAAGTCAGGAAACTTTCACAGTTGACTCTTCGGGGCTTTAATGATGTCTGCTGGAGAGGCTGGTGTCGGCCACAGGCAGAATGAACCACTTCCCCTGCTGTCTTGCAAGGAAGCAGCTTTGCACAAAGTTAAGGGAAGGTGATGGTACTCTCTGGGACTGACACAGATTCACCATGATCATCTATTAATGTGCTGCAGTTATGGAAAACTTGTAAATAACCAACAAGACATTGGTTTAATGAGCTGACATTCCACATTTTCTTTAAACGAAGGACTTTAAATCTATCCGACAAATAAGCTTACTATAACACAGGGGACCAGAGCTAACAGAAGCTAACTCTTATGACTCCCTTGTTTTCTTTGAGCTTTCTTACAGCAGTTTGTTGTTAATGGCACACAATTATGAGTTGGCTTTCTTGATCTTTGCTTTTCAGTCATATTATGGGGCTGGCTCTTAAGAGGTAGCAAAGTCGGTCTGAAAGTGGGTAAGTTGCACAATAGTAAATGTGCAAATTTTCCAAGAGTTTGTGCCCAAATTCATTGCAAAACTAAAGTGTTTACATGCACACCAATACACACACAGGCTCTATGATGGCAGCTGTGGTTCATCCAACATCCAGGGTGATAAATCATCCACAAGGACTTCACAATCTAATAGATACCAAAGCCATGTTTCTAAGTGTCAGTTTAGGTCTAAATGTGAACATAAATTAAGTCCAAACACCCTTTTCCAAAAAGTTACATAGGTAAATATGTTTTGGTGTCCTTCTTTGGTGAGTCAGTATCTAGACAAATAGAAAAGGAAACAATAGATCATAAACCTCAGCTAAACAATGCCTAAACATGCCGGCAGAATTACAGTCTTATAGTCATCAGGTTTTCAGATTTGGTGTAGTTCAAATAACATCTTAAAATGAGTTAAGCAATACTTCAAACTTTGCCTACTTCTACATTTAGTTACCGATAGCCTGCTGTGTCCACTGTTTTGTGTGTGTGTGTGTGTGTGTGTGTGTGCACATGTATAGGCCTTGACACACATTGGCATTGTCTGATCTGTCCAGATATGTCTCCAAGGTGTCACCGTGGCAACAGGTGTACTATTGCTTCAAGCCCTGAAGAAGCAAAAATGTAACTGAAAGTGAGCACAGGCACAGCACAGCACACACACACACACACACACACACACACACACACACACACACACACACACACACACACACACACACACACACACACACACACACACACACACACACACACACACACACACACACACACACACACACACACACACACACACACACACACACACACACACACACACACCTGTTGCGTGATCAGACTCTTCAGATGTGTGAAAGTAGATTTGAAAAAATAAAAAAGGAGATGGCCATCACTTACAAGTGAAAATAGACCCTATCACACACCCACCCACCTATGGAACAACAGACACAGACACAGACACACACACACACACACACACACACACACACACACACACACACACACACACACACACACACACACACACACACACACACACACACACACACACATCTTTGACAACAGCTCTTTGACACCCTCCACATCAAACTGAGAAGAGGAAATGGTAGGAAACACACACTGGGTGTTACTGTCAGAAAAACTAATCCTATAAACACACACTCAGTTTGCATTTGAAATAAAGTCCTTGAAAAAGTTATTGGGCAACACTGAAAATAATCTGGATTTAGAGAACTGAAAAGGGGATTTTTTATTCCTTTATTTTATATGTTTTGACTATTTTACCATTTTATTAACAAAATTCCCTTTTAATTTGGCGTTTGAATTATTTCACTTTTATTATTTTTACAGATTTATTTAATGGGTATTTTATTTCATACTATTTATTCATTTTGTCTTCCTTAGTTTTACCAAGAGGAACCACCATTTCATTGTGTTTTATTTTGTATTATCATATCTTTTACTGCTGTGTCTGTAATAGGTGTTAAACTCTTATATCATGTTTTTTTTATTCAACTAATAAATCAACATTTACATATAATTAAAGGTAAATATATCCAGCAGCAGTATATACAGACATTGAAATGAGCTCCAACGTTACAGGATCTGATAAACACATTTTGGCATCTTAAATCGGAATTGTAATAAAAACAAAAACACTTTTCATGCCAATAATCCTGTATTTAAGTATGATTTTAAACAACGGAATTTCACTTGTAACAGAGTATTTTTACAAATGAGTATTGATACTTGTAATTCAGTCAAATATCTGAAAACGTCTTCAATCCAATGAGCCTTTTTTTTTAACAGGTTTCAAAAGTGTGTTGGTCGTTTGGTCAGGACAGAAATACCCAACAACTGTTGCCTGGGTGGCTGTAAAATTCATCAGAGACGTCCACAGTCCGATAAATCCTTTCGACTTAGGTGATCCCCCGACCCCAACATAAGGCTGGATGAATTTGGCTTTCGAATCTCATACCGACACGACACATTCCACTATCCCAGTCATGTCCATCAGCACATCCATTGTTATTCATATGCACAAAGTGTATGTTTATACACCATACTCCACCCTGCTGTTTATATATCCTATTTATTGTTTGTTTTATCTGCTAGTTTTTAACTTAAATGTTGGTTTGTATGTTTAGCTTAGTAGTAGTGTTTTAATATTTAGGTGTGGAGAGTTGAGCGTTATACTGTACATGTCACAATAAAGTATTTTGAATCTTGAACGGAAGGACATGTCAATAGATGTCTAAATGTACTAATATTAGTCACCTTCAAGCAACTGAGTGTAAAATAAATGGCTCTTGAATTAATATTTTTGCAAACATGATGGAGAACTGTTCTAAAACACGCTTCCTGTCTTTGTAATGTTAGATCTCTGATGCAGTAGTATGCATTTATGTCATAGAAAGCTAATAAGAAAGTAAAAAGTACATTATTTAATCCTGCTGCCTCTTAAAGCCCACCGTTTCATATCTTTATTCTCGATCTGTTCTCTTTGTTATCTCACTAACACCTTTTGTCTGCCTCTGTAGCTTTTCAATCCTTTTCTTTTTCTTTCTGGCAATTTCCTATGTTCTCCCTTCACACCTACACACTCCATCCTCTTCCATCCCCCTCTCCACTCCCCCATCCATCCATCTATCCATCCATCCATCCATCCATCCCATTTGGTGGTACTCTCAGTGGAACACTTGGGCTATTTATAAAAGCATCAAAGCCCACAGCTTCCAACACACAGCTACTAGAGAGGAAGAGGGGGAGAAAGAGAGTGAGGTGGAGGGAGAAGTGTGGAGCTGGAGGAATGGTGGATGGAGAGGAGAGAAGGAACTGAGACGAAGGAGGAAAAGACAGAGGAGAGAAAGATTGAGGAAGATGGAAAAAAATGAAGGGTCATAAAAAGGAATGATGGACAGGAAGTCGGACAGGAAGTGGAGAAGATGCGGAAGAGGAGTGAGATGGGTCAACAGATATCGGGGAAACAAAGAGAACACAGGAGGTGTAAAAACAAAAGACCGGATGACACAATCTGATATGTTTGATACATTTCCCTTTGGATCTCAGTGATACACCTTTACATCAGTGTGTGTGTGTTTGTGCATGGATATCCGTGTGTGTCGATGTGTAGGAGGCGAGGTTTTGAATCCCGAGACCTCTCCACCCACACAGGTTGGAGTTGCTGAAGCACCTGAGATGCGTTCGCCACCGCCAACAGACGCAGATGTTTTGCAAATGTTTACCAAGTCATTTGAACCTGAATAGGCTCATGAAAAGGCGGAAAGGCGTATAATGTGAATACAGAAGAACTGCGGGCACGATGCCCAACAGCAGCTGGTGAAAGCGAGAGACACCCGATTAAACCGGCACAGAAAAGATGCCAGGAGTCAAAGAGAAGCTGGGAAATAGAAGTCTTGAATTGCTGAAAAAAAGTGCTAATAGCTGCAGCCAACAACACCTATAAGGGCTTGTTTTAGGCGCATTCTACTTTCCATCCCTACACCATGTTATCTCTCCCGCTTTCTCTCTCTTGTCTGTTTTTTCCTGTCCATTATCTCCTCTGCATGGCGGAAAAATCTCACCCACCACCTCTCTGCTCGAGTGCCATTCCACAATACCTTTGTCGTTCATTTTTCAACCATCTGCCTCGTTTAATATATTCCCTTTTATTGTTATTTTACTGTCCTCTGGCTGCAGGAAAGTACCATACATCCAGCTTTTCTTGAACAAGAACATGATGGAATAGATTAAAAGCAAACAGGCTGCAAAGAGATGCACATCCATTTGTCTTGATGGCATCATCAGCGACAGAGCGGCATGTTTTCGTATGCATAAGGAGGCCTCATATACATTATAAAAGGATTATATTTAGGATGCTGAACAGAATACATTACGGAGAACTTACAGACGATGCATCTCTTATTTCTGCCCTAAATTATCCTTCCTCAATCCTGCATGTTTCCTCTTTTTTTAAGCAAAGCCAGCCCTCTCTTTCCCTGTATTCTGTAACTGTATGTTCTCTGTATGTTTCATATTACATCATGCAACATGACAAGCCGACATAGGGAACAGAACGTTAGTATTTGTCTCTCTAAGGACGTTCCTTTCATCCTCCCGGTTTTCCCTGTGCTTCCTATGAGCTGCTTCCATTGGAACTTCCCGGGATATCACATGAAATCCTCTCCTTCCTACACACTTCCCACTCACCTTCTCCCTCTTTTGTCTCTTCCTACTCCTCCTATGAATTCAACCTTCCCTTTGCTTCTACCTCCTCATCTCACTATCCTTATTTAAATGTCTTTTTTCCAACTGCTTTTTGCCCTATTTGCCACGTTTCTCACACGTCCTGCCACTCAGTCCCCTCTCCATCCCTCTCAAGCTCTCTGAGGGGATAATTTGTCCATTATGCAAAGTATGTGAGGAGACAGTTGGAGGACACTCGACAGCCTGTTACACACTGAAATTAAACTCATCATTAACACACTCAATTAGGAACATGTACATAAACACACACACACAAAAAATGATCATTTGGAAGAATTAGAGCACAAAAACAGCCTTCAAGGAAACAAAAACTCATTAAAATGAACACAAGCTCACACCGACACACAGCAATCTCAAAACTCGCTCACACACATATTTCTTAGAAAAAACCACGTTACATAACACAAGCTGCTACCCTCCTCTGAGTCCAATGCTCTTTCAACTGTACAGGAAGCAGCAGAATCTCCCTGAGATCATGGATTGTTTACAGCTTCAACAATGCTCAGTGAGGTTCTCTGACCAGAGATACTGTATCCATGTTCAGAGTTACACATTTATGCAAAACACAGCCTGCCTCGCTGCTTGTGTACACAGTAGGCCAAAACCACTGTTCAACAGACTTCCTTTTTATCACTAGTGTGCAAAATTCAAACACTCGTCCAACCAATGAGAAGGCAGAGATGAAAGTAGAGGTGTAGAGGAGTTGTGAATCAACACCCATATGTTACAATTCATTTACGCTACTAGCTGCTAGTTCACTACTTTTATATTTTCACTGACTTTATAATACTGTGACTTTTTTTGTCATGGAAGTGAACACATTTTTTTACGTGTGCTTGCCTATTTATTTTAGAGGTCTCACTTTTTGTATTGCCCTCTACGTGCACTGTCCCTTAGTTGTAACAATGTAAATGTCGGGTCCCCATTGTGAGACGATTGAAGGGTTTCTGATTCTGAAACCTGTCAATCTTGTTTAAAACTCACCTTTCATAGACTTTGAGTCTGTAGATTTTGTCTCTCATAAAAAATGGTCTGCTCTCAGCTTCAAATGTATGTGCGTGGGACTGTAAATAACAGATCGACAGTATGAACTGTAATGTGAATGTTGTTTCTGACCAGCAGATATTGATTGGTGTGTAATGGAAATTGTACTGAAATCCAACAAGACATAAATGTTAGTTCAGGGTTGTACACATCATAATTATCCGCCAACTCTCCACATCACACCCTCTGTGGGAACACATACTACCACAGGCTGCAACTAATGCATTGGACTTCATATAATGTGCACTTAGCTAGAGAAAAGTAAACAACTTTATTACAGTGCAACTGGAAATGTACTTGATACTAGCTGGGGTAACTTCCCTTTTTCACACATGACAGGGCAGAACAGAGACCAAGAGGAACAAATGGAACAGTGTTGCATTCTGCTAATGAAACTTAGCTTTGCAACATACAACAACATGGGCTTGCAGTCAGAAAGAAGGACAGAAAACCCTGTGATGCTACACTTGTGTGAAGCGGTAAGAAACTCACAGAGAAAGTTGAAGCACCTTGTGAGACAGTAACAGCTTGTCCGCTCCCCTAAACTCATATTAAACAGACAAGCTACAATATACACAGCCCAGCCTCTTATTCATGGTTTCCCCTTTCATTGAAAGACATGTAAACACACCGTCCATAAACACTATTTCTCTCAAATCCTGAATTATTCATATAATAATAAACAAAGCAGATATTTCATAAACTGTGCATCAAGCTGCATACACACAACCGCCTCCATTTACTTGTGTGAGAAGTATGTGACTGTCAAACAAACACAACCCCAGAGGCAAAGCACACCTAAACATTGATTTCAATTCACTAGAAGTGTGTGTGGGTGACCTTGTAGAGGAATTCCCTTTCTCCCCGAGCTCTAGGGAAATGATACCCTGCTCCAGACGGACAGATAGGTTGGAAAGTAAGTCATGAGGTACACACAAACACAATGGAAGAGAAACAGACTGTTGCTTAGTGCTAAATCATTCTCTCTCTCAAACACACACACATACTCACATCATCCTGGGACGGCCTACATCACGGCACCTCTCTATGGTGCCGTGATGTAGGCCGTCCCAGGAAATTAGCATTCCCTCGTCTTGGGCTCTCTCGACAAAAAAGGATTTTCTGTTGGATTTTGGAATATTGCAAAATATGAGATTGTTAAAATAAGATTGTTTATGATAGTCATAGTCATAGATTTTGTTCAGCAGGATCATCTCCACATATTAATAATACATTAATGAATTCAATTCAAGCATAAATGCAATCGCCAGAGATAATAAGCTGAAGTTAGACTACGAACAAACTACATCATGGTCACATGACTTCGCAGTCAACACCGCTAAGCTAAAGGCAGCTAATGTTCGCCGTGATTGTTTTTAGCAGTCTCATTTAGTCATTTATTAGCTAATGCTGCTTTGAGGACACATGGGGGTTTGGTGTTGCAACAGAACTTGAAAATCCAGTGTTAAAAACAGATCTTACTTCAGGAATCTAAAAAAAAAACATGGACTTGACAAGAACCTGGACGTGCTTTAATGCTAGCTCATTTCTGTGCACCCCTCTACTGTACGGAAATCTAAATCATTCTCCTTTCCCCTTCCCCCGTCTTCGATACACTTCCATCGTTGTTGCCTCCGCCCTGGTGTCAGAGTACAATAGGTGCCCCCCTATCACCTTCACCCACACACCCCTTCCTCCCCTGAAGGCCCCTACAGTGCAGCGGATGTTTCCTCTAAAGGACACTACACACACCGGCCAATTACCATCCAACCCGCTGCTGTGCCGAGCAGCACCTCATCCATCCTACAGCATATAGACGGCTGCGTCTTAATAATTCACTGTTGCTAGGAGACATAAAAATCCTTGAACACATGCAGTTGGCTGTTAATACAAGTGGGAAAGACATTGGCTTCAAGCAAACTGATTAAAAAAAAGCCTAAAAGCACTAATGCATTTTTGACAACTTGATTTATGTCTTTGATAGCTTATGTCAATCCCTGTGGCAGCAAGGGGGTGTAAGAAAGTTTAGGTACACTTGAGTATGGCCACATTATTGCTTTTAATTAATAGTTTGTATGCAAAAATGTTGGCAGACAGTGGTTCCTTCTGTGTTGGCTTTTTAGGTTGGGTTTTACAAAGGCTGTGGGATATGCAAATGCAGATCCAATCCTTAGATAACCAAGATGTATTGAATGTAAACGGCTCTTTTACAATAACTATCGTATGAACAGATTGAACAACACCCATAACGACCAAGATGAATCTGTCCCCGCTGTACAGCATGGTGGAAATGAGTTCAGAAAAAAGCAAATTAGATCAGGGTTTTCTCACAAGTGCAACAGTGCCTATGAGCAGAGTTTCATCAGTCTTTTCTGAGTAGATGAAACCACCCACAGCCACCAAATCGGATGTCACGCTATGTGTTATCATTTCAGGAAGTGATGAACTGATCCAAAATGAACACTTTTCATCTCAAGCTTTATCCTCCATGAGGGGTGGACACAGTTTAACTGTTTGTTGCTCGCCTGTCTCTCAAGTAAAGAAATGGCTTTTTTCTCACTGAAGACAATTTGGAACAGTCCAAAAAACTGATGAATTATTTAGCAGAGCCTGGTGTTGTGCATACTTGTTTGACTGTCTCACTGTGGGGTTTATTTGGACACTTAATTAGAATAGAGCAGTTTAGTGATGACATATTTTTAAAGGCTGACCCGTAATTTAGCATCACAAGGGCTCCCTCGCTATAGGATTTCCACATTGCTTTTTGGTATATTCCAGAAAATGTGCTTTTTTTACCACATTTCGTTCAGAAGGATAATCTCCACGTATTAAGGCCACTCTGTGATTTTTGAAGTAGCTAACGTTAGACTTTAGACGGACTACATCACGGTGGCATGGCTGTGCATCAACACTCCTAAGCTGGACTCAAAGTTTATTTAGTCGCTTGTTGGCAGCCACAGCTTTGTGACACATCACAGTTTCGGACATTCGCCAATGGGGTATTTTATGTCGTAGAGCAAAATGTGAAATTCTCTTAAGCTTGGGTTGACCACAGACCTTATTTCAGGCTTCATACCTAAAACACGAAGAGGGACTTAAAATGCTATGTCTTTTCTAGGTTTCAGGACTCATTATTGAACCACCATTGTTAGTTTTCACTTGTACTTTTCCTGCTATGAAATTGTGATTTTGTGCTGTGATCTGATTATACATTTGATGTGTTTAATAAGAAATTGAGTTTTGATTATACAGCACGTATTCATGCTGACTCAATTCCTTCCACTTCCTTGGTCATCCTCCAACTGTCGATACCTAAATATACAACCTCAGTATGCTCCACTGAACAAAGTCCTGCCTCCACTTCCAGACTTCCTCTTCTTCCTCAGCTGCAACATGTGATTCCCCACAGAGGCTTACCACTTATCTGTAATAGCTCTCTTTATTTGATAAAAGCACAGCTACATTTATATCCAACTCACATTATCTTTTTAAAACAGCTTTTTAATATCCAAGCCTGCACATCTCACAAATACCTCATTATGTAGGAAATCAGGTTGCTTTTCAATCTTTTTTTGGGGGGCCAGCTTTAAATAAGTGAAGCTAATGACGCATTGAATCAAGATTTTAAGTTTTGGTAAATGGTTTTATTAAATCCAGTTACAAAAAAGAAAGGCTGAATAAATAATGGCATGCCCTCATTCTTTTTTAATGCATTTTTCTGCTTTATTTGAAATCATTTGTGACTTTGGAATCAGTAACAAGAGCCCAGAGGTCACATTGAGGATAAAACAAAGGAAATAACAGGAAAGAGATATTTAGACAGTAGTAGAGAGGTGGAGAGAAAGACAAATAAACAGGGAATAGAAGGATATGAAAAAGGAGACTATCAAAAAAGGATTAGAGAAGTTAATCTCCAATCATTAAGCAACGGATCACCAGCTAATAATGCAAGTGTGTGTGTGTGTGTGTGTGTGTGTGTGTGTGTGTGTGTGTGTGTGTGTGTGTGTGTTTATTCCACGTACCTTGACACTGGAATCCCTGCTTGCCAAAACCCCTGTAGATAAAACATACACAAAAAAACAGGTTGAACATCGTACAGGTACAGACGTTCACACACACACACACACACACACACACACACACACACACACACACACACACACACACACACACACACACACACACACACACACACACACACACACACACACACACCTTGAAAAGGAATTCTAAAACTCTCTCTCTTTGAGACATGTGCGTAGAAGCAAATGTCAGATACTGTCTGCCATTTGTGTGCAACGCTAAAGAGCAAAACCAAACACACATGGAGGTATGCAGGCAGGGAGGACATTGGATTGTTGTGTGAACAGTAAAGTAGATGTATTGAGGTTGAGTTATGTCCACAAACCATATCTAGTCTGTGAAGCAGGGCTGCAACTGCCACAGGGCCAAATGGTCAACCACACCTACTCTACGGTATGGGGAATGCTGTGATCCCTTCAGGTGCACACACACACTCACGTGAAAAGACAACCATCCCTGCTCATTTACATATTGTGCCTACAAATAGATCTTCTAGCGGTGGGGAAATCACTCGCTGTTCTTCAAGTGTTCATCTATTGAGTCTTTACAACCAGTGAGATCATCCCATAAGATTCCCATGAACACACACACACACACACACACACACACACACACACACACACACACACACACACACACACACACACACACACACACACACACACACACAGTCTTTTAGGTCATTTCATTTAGCCATTCAACAAATTAAAAACCCATCGCAGGAGTTAAATAATGGCCATTTTGGGAATAGTGCACAGCACAGATAATAATAAACGGGACAAATTAGGCCAACTTAGAGCCGGAAATTAATTTGATAACCCGAGCGCAGTCACTGTCTAGTAAACCCTGGTGGGTTGCTTGGTGACATGTCTGCACAGGTTATTAAGGGGAGAATATATAGAGAGAAGGAAGAGGAGCAGGAAGAGTAAGGCTGAAGTTGAGACAGTTTTTGACCCAGGAAAGACACTTTTGGTTGCTGGCCGCCATTCAATGTTTGTTTTTGTCTCAGTTCCTCTGCCTACCTAATACCATCAAACACTGGTCTGCAGCTTTCGCTTTCTTACACTTGTGCAGCCCACATATCTCTTGGTCTTTCCTCCTGCCCGACCTTACGCATATAGCATCAACAAGTACATGAATAACGTTGAAATCAATGTTTATTTTGAGGAATCTGCAACCAGTGCAGAGCCTTCCACTTTCTTTATTCATGCAACCTAATGATGTAGCCTATCGAACACTACAGCCATTTTGTCTTTTTATATAAATGGGCCTAATCTCTCCATCCCTCTCAAGTTCTTCCATTAACATTGTCATTAAATCCTGACAAAATAGAACTTTGTATTCCGCTTCTTGGTGCAGCTACTAATGAATAAACTTATAAATAATCTATTGTTTGAACTATTTACATGCAATTGAAACTACTTAGCACACTTTAGAATGAATCTATCTTATATGTATAGCATTGTTAGTAGTAGGCTAGTGTAGTATAGTGTATTCTAACTTGTTTTGCTTTTTTATGTTTTGTGAATTGATAAATCTTTTAATTGTTGATATTAATATATTTACCTTCTTTATGTTTCTTTGTTTTTTTGTTTATGTGCCTTTTTCATGTGCTATACAAAATCCCAATTTTCACTCAATTAAGTACATCTAATCTAGTAAAAAATGAAGCCTTATCCATACATCTATAGATAAGACTATGTTTCCTACATATTTATATTTATTTACCTACTTTATTCCATGATAATAAATAACTGATATTATTCCTCCACCCCACTCACCAGATGAAGTCGGTGCAGTGGCTGCAGAAAGGTGGGCTGCTTAAAGAAGCGCGCGATGAATTTGTGGTCCTTCACTTCGTGCACGTTCTTCTGGCGGAGGGCTCCTTGGCGCGCGAAGCCCCGCATGGGCTCCTCGCGACCTCCGTCCTCCCCGTCGCTGTTGGCCGCCGCCGAGTCTGCCATTCTCCCGGTCTGAGAAACTGTCTCCTATTTCTGACTTTACCGAACCAACGCTAAGTTAGTTTAAGCCTCCGGGGTTGCAGAAGTCGCTTCTCCGGGCGAAGCTCCGAGTAGAAGGGGTAGAAGCTGTGCAGGAGCGATCAGCTAGTGGTTGTCTTTCGGTAGTTTGTTTGGGTTTTCTGCCGAGCTGCCACCGCACTGCTCTCCCTCCGCTTCCTCCTTTTCTTCTGATCGCTCATACAGTGAGCGACTACCGGGGTGGGAGGGAGAGGCGGAGGGAGCGAGAGAGAGAGAGAGAGAGAGAGAGAGAGAGAGAGAGAGAGAGAGAGAGAGAGAGAGAGAGAGAGAGGTGTGAAGGGTCGAGAGCGTTACTTCTAAAATGCAATCCATTGCAATCAACCTGTGGGGGAAAAGGGATCTAATCTGAGCAGCACAATAATTAAAGTAATGTCACCTGACTACCTTCCATTACTTTTGTATAGTGTTGAATTCAAACAGTACAGTACACAGTAACAATACACACATGCAATCTAAGCAAAACACATGCATTTTTTACAGAGGTGCCAGAGCTTCCAGGTTTCCCTGTACCAGGTAGCAGTTATGGTGCCTTGCTCAAGGACACCTCAGCAATGCCAAGTGTGGTCCAAAGTGTGCCGCCCGCTTACACACCAAGATGTTTAGTTTACAAAATGTGTCCTCAGCTCTGTGTTTGTTTTAGTTATTCTACAGACTGACAGTTAAGGTAAAGTTTTAAAAAAAGGAGCAAAAATAACACCCATTACTCCCCAATCCTGGTTATGTATTATCAGTAATATTCTGCACAATAATCAATAATTAGTCTATAAGATTAATGTTATTATTTGGAGAGTTTGATCTATTAAACCTCATTTGTCTTTTTTTGTCAATGGCCTGATCATTTCTACTTTAATTGCGCGGTTAAATTACTTGGTGAAATTCGACTTTGACACACCAACAAGCTGATTTCCTGCATCAAATATTTAATTTGAATATTTTGAATGGAGAATCTTATTTTATACCTTATCTATTGCCTATGTCATACTTACAGTAAATGTAAGATGTTATGAAGATCATCCATTAACTCAAAGACATGTAGAGGTTTTTGTTTCACTTTAACGGCTTGTCTTCACATGCAAAAATGATGATGCATGTTCCATTTTGAGATTCATTTTTGTCTGGAGCAAGTTATGCAAATGCTGTATACGGAACAGCAGAAGGAGCATCATTTCATAAACCAGCAATATATACAGCAAACACTAAACAAATAACGACATTCTATATTTGAATTTAAAGTTCTCCTTTTCAAAAATAGATAGCTCCCATTTGGGGAAGAAAAGTGCTGGCATTGAAAGGCAAGCACATTTGCCGAGTTCTGACTCATCTTAAGACTTTTGCTTTCAAAGGGATTTTGGAAGATCATCATCTGCCATTCTTGGATTCATTTCATTTCACAAAGTTCTCCAAGATGCATTTAAGGTATTAAATTGTATGACTTCCTGAGTCATTTGATTTGCAAATATAGAAAGAGCGAAGAGGCCAACATTTAACCACCTGCATCTCTTAGTACAGTGAGTGTAGGGGAATGGGGGACTGACTGTTACTGCGAGTGTGAAACAGGACATCACTGCAACGACATGTCCTGCAGAAATTAAAAACAAGACGTATTAACAACTGACCTTGTAGAATTGATTTTCCACCTGTTTTAAGGCCCCAGCACCTCATTTACAGTGACAACTGGTCCATGCTTTGCACACACAACCACCCACACACACACATCGTGGCAGTCAGCTGGCAGTGAATGACCTAGATGAGATTGATTTCGCTGCAGGACAAATAACACTGGGTGTGTTTCAGCCTGTTCACATCAATACAAGGTTTACTGTAGATTTAGCCACCAGCTCAGATATATCCGTTCTTAACATTTCTGTTCCCTAATTCCTTGCCTTCTCGTTAATGTAACCACTCACATTGGAGGAAGTGTTACATAATCGTCGGTCTTGATGGCCGCCAGACTGTGAAATGATAAGATTGGATTAATTTGAACTGATACCAGAAATGGAGAGACACAGGCGGTGATATACTGTAGAGCTACCCTGCGAGTACCTGCCTGGGCCTGTTTGTATGTATAGACTGTGACACAGTGACCCATCGTTTTGTACCATAAGCCGCTGATCTCTTTCAATTTCATCAATACACCAGATGTGATGTAACTTTTCCCCTGGGCTATTAAACTAGGGCGAGCATCTATGTGGGCGAACGAGCTCAGATGTCCAATAAGATGTGGATGACAGCAGGCTTGTCACTGGTCTTATCACCAAAATCACATCGGATCAAATCAATTATTTCTGTTGACAAGATTACAAGTCTACAATCATGCTAGCAGCTGTAAGAAGCTGTACTTGAGCTTTGCGCTAACGTTAAATGCCTGTTTGAACACACTCACAGTGACAATATGCATTTACTAATTAGCTCTAAACAAAAAATGTAGCTAAAGCTAGTGAAAATGTTATTAGTCTTGCAGGTAATTGGGACCTATAAAACAAACTACAGGAAAGATAAACCCCCAAAAGCTTAATATGGCCCCTTTGACTCTTGACTCATTTTTTACTTTCTGTTTCTCACTTTTTCTCTCTCATATATCCAATCCTCCTGAAGAGTTTAGCCCTGTCTCCTACCTCTGGGTCTCAGTATTACCTCCCCATTTTCTGTCTCAGTGCACCATCTTCCACCTCCCTCCCTCTATCTCTGAGCATATTTCCTATACAATCCAATGGTCCTCTTTTCACATCTTTTTTCACCCACAAAGGGAGGGAGTAGTTATATAAACCTGTTGTTTCCATCGTCATCCAATGACTACAGCACAGAAGGCACTCTGACGCACAAATGCTGTCACACAAGTGCATGTACACATCCTCACACACTAACCATGCTGCTTTAGCTGTATTGAGTTTTGATCGCTGGTCTTGACTCAGTTCTATTCTTCTGTTGTACTCCACCACTGTACTGTACTGTACTGTACTCACTACACCCCATGCACACACACACACACACACACACACACACACACACACACACACACACACACACACACACACACACACACACACACACACACACACACACACACACACACACACACACACACACACACACACACACACTAAGCAGCAATTAGCAAAACTACGCCACTTTGAAGCTATAGCCCTTTCAAACACACATAATAACACACTTTGTCTACCTACTCCCACACACTCTCTGTGACTTCTACCAGCCGGTCTGTGTAGACACACACACACACACACACACACACACACACACACACACACACACACACACACACACACACACACACACACACACACACACACACACACACACACACACACACACACACACGCACACACACGCACACACACACACACACACACACACACGCACACACACACAAAGTAGGGATGTTGCAAACCCACACTTACAGGCAGAATTACCTCACTTATGTAACTTTTGTGTCTCTAATGACTCTGTTCCTTTCTGCCTCACTCTCTCAATCCATCTATCTCCCCCTCCAATATCCATTCTCACCTTCTCTACACCTCTCACCCTCTCATTTTAAGAGTTTGTTAAATATGGCTCAAACATCATTGATTTGAAACCACAGAGAGCTTATTATTCTGCTTTCAAATGTCATTTGCATATCTGCGCTTCTCTCTGGCTGCAGTGTGTGTGTGTGTGTAGGGTTGCACAAATGTGTTTTATTTTGCATAACATTTTTGTAGAGTGATTACTTTTGCATGTGTGTCTTGCCTCTGTTTGATGCCCCCAGTAGTACAGGCAGGCAGCACAGTGATGGATAGTGTGTGCTCCAGTAAACAATGATCTGTGTGTCAAAAATGTTGAAGGCTGAATTGTAATTGATTCTTTACAGTCACTCTGTCTCTCTCTGTATGTATGTGTGTATGTGTGTGTGTGTGTGTGTGTGTGTGTGTGTGTGTGTGTGTGTGTGTGTGTGTGTGTGTGTGTGTGTGTGTGTGTGTGTGTGTGTGTGTGTGTGTGTGTGTGTTTGTCAAGATCTTCCAACATATAAGGATGTTGAAATGACAATATTTAGCAAAACCCACAGTATGAAGAGTGGTTAAAGAGGCCCTATTATGCTATTTTTGGGGCTTCCCTTTTCTGTAGTATGTTATAAAGGTTGTTGTACATGTAAATGGTCTGCAAAGGCTAAAGTCCAGAAGTTCTCTCCAGAGGAAGTTTCTCTCCCACACATCTCCCCCATCCCTGCCTGAAACGCCTCCATTTGACTACTTAGTTTACTTATGTTACATAGTGACATCACTATGTAACACTAGTGCTTCTATTGGCTAGCGCTCCAACAGATTGTACGTGATACGCTAAGGAGAGGGACATCTCTAAGCAGTTGACAAATCACAACAGAGCCGGCCAGCTAACCAATCAGAGCAGACTGGGCTCTGGTTTCAGACAGAGGGTGAAAAGAGGTACTGCAGCTCAGGCAGTATGAGAAACATAAAGAGCTTTTTGAACATTACAGCATGGAGACATGTCCCAGTGGAGGCACAAAATACAAATATGAACCTGAAAAGGAACATCATTTAATAATAAACAGAGGCATGACAGTGTAGCCTACACACTGTGTGTTGCATCTTTTCACTAAGCTGATTTATGTTTATTCAACCTCTAATTCAAATACTGGATAACGTGGCATGCTGCCCAGTTAATGCAATCCAAAGAACAAAAAAGGCTCAAGTCATACTCCCAAAGAATATTGCCATGAATATACTTCATATCCCCACCCCTTCTGTTCCATCAACATATTTGGCATAACAGCTTGATTTCAAGGAAATATTTTCTTAGACTCATTCATAGTTTCAGATTAGGTGGCTTAAAAGAAAGGCAGCTGTGGTTCTTAACAACGCCCCACTTTAGATTTGTTGGCAGAGGTTGACAGCTCCATTGCTAATGAGGTCAAAGAAATTGCTAGAAATGTTGTGTTCTCCCTCTGAGCAGCACAAACAGGTCAGCGCTGCACAAGCGTAACATCGCTTTCTTTTTCCGGTCAATAAAGGTGCAACATGAGGGCCGGTCGCACACACATGAATACACAACCAAATATGTAGACAGGTAAGACACACAGGGTTGGTATTATTCAAGTTAAGCTACTTAAGCATGCAGTGTAGACAATGAATGTGTTACAACCTGAACTTTTGGATAGAAATAAATAGTAAATGATGAGCTTTTTGATGAAAATGTTCCTTTTTTTGTCAATCAAAAGTCAAACTCAATTAACTTCTGAACAAAAAATGGGTTTAAGAACCAACAAACATCATATCTGCAGTGGTCTATTACGAATGGACAGCCGGGAATAAAAGTCAAGCACATTTGGCTTGTTGTCAAGTTTATGAGTCATCAAAAGACCTTTGCTTACATAACAGCTGTGTTCATGAGGGTAGAATCGATCTGCTTCTGATGTTCTCTGATGAGTCTCAGGTGGATGCATACCGTGTAGAGTTTTAAAAATCGAAACCTTGAAATGTTGATGAAGGCCCACTGTGCAGCTTTGGATTTCTCCATGAAATAAATGTCCTTCCATCATAGCGTTTAGGGTTTTAGAATATGGAAGTACCTGATGATTCCCTGTTAGTGAATACTTTGCTTAGGTAGTTGACCTTTGACACAGTTCATAATTGTCTCCTTTCTCTGTCTGCGTTCCCATGGCATAGCTCTTTCGGCCTTGGGGTGTTGTTATCTCCCTTAAGGAGGGGGCAGCTTGGGCACTTTCTGACCGATCACAAGCGGACATGAGATAGTTTATTGTTTAGGGACATCTAGAAGCCCTTCTTATCTGGAAAGGATCCCTGGCGTACATTCTTTTGCCATTATCCAAAGCTTTAGTTAGATTTAGTGTCCATATTTGTTTAGTCTCGCTGATGAAGAATGTCGATTGTCCATTCTGAACTGGTTAAAACCTCGGACTACGGAAGAGATCTTCAGAATTGGTCGGGCAACCGCTCTGTCAGCTCGTGGCTGCAGCAAATGTCTTGTCAATTCTCCCACCGTTAACTTCATAATAAACCTTCAGTGTTTGCCATCAAAGTTCCAGCTCTCCCGTGTCTCTCTGAGTTTCGTCTCCACTGCTCCAGAAGTTTCCATCACAATCCCCAGGCTCTGTTATGTTTCACTGTTCCAGCAATGTTTGGTTGGGGTGATTACCATTTGTAACACAGATTTGTCATATTTTTACCCCTCGAAATTATCAACAGACAAACATAAGACAGAAACAGGTATTGAAACTATAATGGAGAATTGACAAGTTCTATGTACAAAATACAACAAAATGGTTCAATAGACTGTTGTCTATGTGTGTGTGTGTGTGTGTGTGTGTGTGTGTGTGTGTGTGTGTGTGTGTGTGTGTGTGGGCCTTACTGTCTCAGCACACCTGTGTAGAAGAACACAAGACAGTGATTTGCAGGAGGACATCACACATTCTTTCTTGTGTTTTTTTGTGCACATTTTCTCTTTTTTGCTCCCACATTGGAACAGCCAATTCCCCTCACGCCGCGCTTTTTGATGCTGCTAACTCCCACTGTTGGCCTGGGGAAGGTGTAAACAACATCTCTCTTTTGATGCGGGTGGACTCGTGCCAGCTGCTTCATTTTACCTTGAAAATAACATGGAGTTTCAGATTAACCCCTTCACATCACCAGCTGCAATCTCAAGTGCAACGACAAGACCCCTCAGTGTCTTCCCCTCACCAGGCTTCACTTCTGGTTGTGTTTGTTGCGAAACATGCTAACCTTTTCACTGCAGGGATGTGACATTATCCACTTCCACTTAAAGACAGGTCAATATGCATAAGATCACAATGTAGACCTAATAGTCCCACCTGAGCGGTTTGTTTTGCAGCTGTCTTCGAAAGGTGAATGTGAAAGAGAGCACTTTTTCACACCATGTCACCCCTGCCCACTCAGGAAGAAACATGTGCATGAACAATAAGTGCTACACTTCCTTGATCTTCGAACATCATACGATCAATGAGGAGAAAAAAACCCCCCTCATTACGTCGTGTACTGTACGGCTATTTATGTACTGGAAAGACTGGATTTCATGGGATAGAGGACAAGAAAGAAGGATGGAGATGGAGGGAGATAAAGAGAGATGGAGGGAGAAAATAGTGAAAGACTTTCTACTCCAGCATGGTGGCGATCTCCATCTCTCATCTAGCACAACACACCCACGCAGCACCTTTTTATGACCTCTCTCTCTCTTTCTTCTTCAGACCCACAGTCACTTTCTCTTTTTTCTCCCTGCTTTCTCTCTCTATCTCTTGTTTGAAGACTCGAAATTAATCGAAAATGACAAAACGGTGCACTCTAGTGGCCAGAAATTAAAGCCTTTAACTGATATACAATAACTCTAGTAGAAAATAAACAATTATAAAATAGAAACATTTCAAAACTATAAACAAAACAGAACTAAAGAGTAGAAAATATACAAGTTGACCGTGAAGATAAAAATCTGTTAACTATCTGACAAATTCACTATTGAAGGCCCAATTTACAGTTAAACCAATATAAAAGTAGGATATTATTTACATTACGTGTGCAGGGAATGGCATATTGAATTAAATACAAATGTAAAGTGTGAAGTTATAAGTCCAAAAGAGAAACTATAGAGCTGTGAGTTATCTGCCAGCCAGAGATTTGTTGTACGGTGTTATTAAGATAAAATGTACCCTTTTTAATCCCTGTATGGAAATTCAATTAATGCAGTTATCAGTATAGAGTAGCATAAAATGGAAATACTCCAGAGAAGTACAAGTATCTAAAAATGTCATTTAAGAACAGTACTTGAGTAAATCTACTCAGTGACTTCCCACCTCTGGTTTTTACTCATAGGAGTCCTGGTGCTCTTGGTTTTGAGACTCTCACCTACCAATAGAGGGAGACAGAGCTATATATATTATACTATTATACTGTACTATAAACTGACACCATATGTGACCTCACAATCAAACCATCGCATTGAGGCTCCTTGAAGCTACACTAGTATTTATCAGCTACCGAAAATCCAAATCCCTTTTTTAAAAAATAAACCTGCAGTCCTTTTTCAAGATAGGTCTACGGTATGATAATGACATACTATCAATGATATTAAATACTTATTCTTGGTGTTATGAAGGGATGTTAGGTGTTCCAGATGCCATTGAGATTGGGCTTGTTTTACATTGGATCAGCTTTTTCTCAACAATAACAGGAAACACCCATCTGATACTGTCCACAGCAGCTCCACCTAAACTAGTAGGAATTCAGCATTCATTTGAAAGGCTCGTTCCCAGTAAATGCTGAAGTAATCAGTTGCAATCATTTATTTTTCTCCACCCAGACTGAAAGGGTTTGACGCCAGTCCAACTGGACTAGAGTGCTTTTTGGAAATACTCAAACTCAAACCCTCCAGAACAGGTGTTGTTGTACTCAACTCAATGAACATCCCCGTCATTAAAGACAGAAAAGTGGTAATCAACTGTAATTTCGTTTTCAAAAGCCAACAGGTAAGCTCTTATTGTTTTTCTTGTAAAGTGGAAGTAAAGTACAGAGACACACACCTACAATTACAATTACAATAAAACATAATGATGGCACACAATTACATGGGTGAACATGTGAAACGACTTCCACCAAGGTTGAAGTTTCGTAACTCCTTTGTATACAACATTTTCTTAGCATACTGTATACTTTGACTATTAATCTGCAACAGTCTCATCTCAAAATGAAATGAAACATGCACATTTCCTACAAGATAAAAGCAGACGCACCTGCTCATTTTAAGAATACATGTAACTTGTAAATCATCCAAAGACCTGCCCTTTTTTTACAAAACATCCTATTTTAAAATCCCCCCAAAACGCCCCTTTGTTCCATGGAAAAAGGAATCACATGAAACATCTTGAATGACAATTCCAAAAATAGCTTGAGGTGGGATTTCCTGTCAGCAAAGGTTACAGTTTCTCTTGGTTTTTTCTTGCCAAAGGTTATGAAAATATATGTTACAGTGGCATGTTGTGATTTGACAGGGGCTAATGAGCAGGACTATTTAGTAACTTCTCGGAACTTCCTCTTGTTGCCTGTCAACAGGTCATGGAACTAAATATTAAAAATCCCGTTTGTACAGTACACTTTAATGTTTGAACTGATTTGATAAACAAGATAAATAAGTTAATAATGAAAATGAAATTGGCTTCGACAAGTGGATTTTGTCACCTTAAGGCGGAGCCAGGCTAACAAATTCCTCCTGCTTCCCGTCTTGGTTCTAAACTAAGCTAACAGCCTGCTCGCTCCAGCTTGTACATAATACCGAAACCAAAGAAGTGTAGATCCAAAAATGTTGTACAATTAGTTTAAAATTCATCCGTATGTTTAAAGGAACCCTATCATGCTCATTTCCAGGTTCCTATTTGTATTTAGTGTCTTTACTTTGACATGTCTCCATGCTTTAATGTTCAAAAAGCTCTTTATTTGTCTCATACTGCCTGTACTGCAGCACCTCTTTTCCCCCTCTGTCTGAAACCAGAGGCCAGTCTGCTCTGATTGGTTAGCTGGCCGGCTCTGTTGTGATTGTCCAACTGCTTAGAGATGACACCACTTAGCTACATACAATATGTTGGACTGTAGCCAAGAGGTAGCTATAGTCACTATGTTACCCAAGTAAACAAAGGAGTCCAACAGAGGCGTTTCATTCAGGCAGGGTAGTGTGTGGGAGAGAAACTGCCTCTGGAGGGAACATTAGCCTTTGCAGGCATTTTGCATGCACAAAAATCTATATAACACACAACAGGAAAGAGAGAACGCCCAAAAAACAGAATAAGAATGATTACAATTCCGGAAACAAAAGATTACCTTGATAGTTTTGAAAAATAATTTAAGGAAATCAGCAGACAAGTTGATTGTTTTTATAGGAAGGCGTAGGTACGACTTATAAATACACTCATGACTTTGTTCTGTATAAATGGAGCAGTAAATGATGACAGTGTGACAGTTACAGTAGCTGGAACCATGTCTTAGTTAAATGAATTCAAACTTGAAACAGAGCGTGAAGAGGCCTCAACTTCTGAAGCGGGTTTTGCACAAATGTTAAGAAAATAAAATGTACCCTTATTAGCATTGTTGTTACTGTGTTCCTGTCCCATCATCCTTTTTGTGTGTTTAGTGATGGACTCTCAATCAATCAATGTAGACAGTTTGATTTGATCTGAACACATTGTCAGCTCTTAATGATGCATGACTCTTTTGGCCACACGAGCTCTTCGCTTGCCGAGAACTGGCAGTGTAACTTGATACCAAAACGCAACCGAAACTCCCCCAAAAAAATAGCCTTCTAGATAGTTATAACACTTTATTTTAAATCAAAGTTTCTGTTGGTATGTGCTTGTTTCTCTGCGTCTAACTTCACTGTAAATGGT
Source organism: Eleginops maclovinus (assembly GCF_036324505.1). Taxonomy (NCBI): domain Eukaryota; kingdom Metazoa; phylum Chordata; class Actinopteri; order Perciformes; family Eleginopidae; genus Eleginops; species Eleginops maclovinus. Next base: position 19,121,781 of record NC_086364.1, on the reverse strand, counting down.
TTACATAGATCCTCTTCTTCTGAAAAGCTGAATTATCATAGAGAAGTACCATTTCCTTTTTTTTTAATGCTGTCACACACACAGTCTGGAAAAACATGGGGAGTAAATATTTACCACCATAAAGCATTGTTACAGGAACAGTAAGAGCCTATTCCCTTTTTTGTTTGACACTCAGACGCTGACATCACTTCAGTTTTTTTCTTTGTAAGTACTACAAAATAATCAGGATCCTTATTTTAAAAACAGCTGCACAATCCGAGACCGTTTCTTAGATCATGACTTTAAGTATGCATCAAAAGTGAAATAGGCCGTATTAAAGTGTGTTTATGCAGATATGTGTGTGTTTACTTTAATAGTTCAAGGTTTGGATGCACCAACACACACATGCTGATGTGATCTTCTGATTTATTTGGTATCAAAGTGCCAGATAATACATTCATAAAAAGTCACATGACTTCACAAAACTGTGTCAGTACCACCACAGGGATGCAGTGTGCCAAGGGGGCGCATATGTATGATGTTTTTTATATCAAAGGTTAAATTATGACTGAAATAGTTCTAGGTGGAAAACCTAGAAAAACAAATAGGACAATGTACGGTAAACCTGTACTACGTGTGTGTGTGTGTGTGTGTGTGTGTGTGTGTGTGTGTGTCTTCCTGTAAGTGATTCTTTTGGTGGTCTCTAGCGGAGGCAGAGCAAAGGTATTGATGCTGCAGCACACATCTGGGGGTTAAAATAAATGTCTGAGATAACTCATTTCAGAGAAACAGCAATAAGAATAAATACAATGTATTTAAATATATATATATATATATATATATATATATATATTTAAATATATATATATATATATATATATAAATATATATATATATATATATATTTATATACAATGTATTTAAATATATATATTTAAAGAAAACAGAATACAATGGACTTAAAACCAGCATCTAACTCATCATAAAACACAGAGGGTAAAATAAACAGAAAGCCATAAAACATAATAATAAAATCAAATGAAAATATTCTAGAAAAGTCAGATTTTAAAGGATGGCCCAAACCTTTTTTCCGTCTTTCTTATTCGTACAAAGACCGCTGACTAACAATCATGGCAGTTGTTCCGGCTCAGATCACATCCCCCACCCCAAGAGGATGACAGTTTTTTCAAACGAGTGATATGCATCCAAGAAGATTATATTTGCCAATAAATCCCTAATTTTAACATCTGTTTTTCAGCAAAGCCTCCCTCACACAGCAGCAGCACTTTAACTCATGTGCACGTACTTGCAAGACCTTGCAACTTGGCAGTCTGTGGAGAAACACACATTATTATCAATGAAACAAAAGGGCTGATTGATTGAGCTTCATGTTTTACATAGTGTGCCAAAACCAGAGCAAAATAAAAACCAAAAATGATGGAAAATCCCCAAAACGTGTGCATTTTTTTTTGTCAAATGCAACATTGTCTTGTATTATTTATGTTGTTTAATGTCTGATATCTTTTTTTCATTTTGTAGAGGAGCCTTGGACTTACAGTGATACTGTATGTTCATTGCCAAAACTGAACTGTAGCTATTGTGTACATGACAATAAAGCCTTTGAAACTTTGAACCTTGAAAAAGCAGATATATTTGTACACACTGTGGCGATAAGACCCAGGCAGATAATGAGAAAATGCCCAACGAAGAACTGCTTTAAAATATATCTTTTACCACCCAGTTTGGTAACACAGTTGGTCAGAAGCGGGCATGGGACACTGTTCTATCAACCCTGAAGATTTGCCTTCTCTTTAATGTTTCTGCCGAATGTTGATTTCACAAGAACTTTTCCAAAGAACCTAAAAGGTTTGTATTCCTTTGCACGGACATGCTAAATCCCCCAAAGCCACCTTGGTATCAACTCATTCTTCCATGAAAGGGTTTTAAAAAAAACCTGAAACTTCCCTTTTAAAGTACGCCCTTCATACTCAACACATTAAATTACTCAGGTTTGTAGTTGTAATTCCAGGTAGAAGACCTTGATGGTAGCAAAATGGCACCGGCATAAACAATAGTTGATTTAAATACATTTTTGAAGGTATTGTATGCATGATTTAAAGAAATACATTTAGTATCCATCAGAGATGGGAAGTAACTAAGTACATTTACTCAAGCACTGTCCACTACATCTATTTAATACCTTCAGTTACTTTACAGATTTGGATTAATGATGTGAAATATAATCAACCCAGAAATCAGACTTTAGTTCCACCTGGAGTAAATTGACACGGGGTTGACTTGTAACAGAGTACTCCTACACTCTGGTACAGGATCTGAGTACTTCTCCCACCTCTGGTCTCCAACAGACATTGAAAAGCAGCATGGAGAAAAAAGAGCCAATCAGGATTTAGAACTGCTCCGTTGCATCATCTGTTGCCATGTGGGGGCCTTGCCTGGTTAGAGATTACTTTCACTTTCGTGTTCCGAGAAAATAAGCATTTCCAAACAGCCTGCATGCTAAATTGGATACAGACCGCAGATGATATACAGATACAAACATGGAGGCTGTACACGCACACACTTTTTGGCATACATGGGTATGTATATGCAGAATAGCAACACAGGACAATGATATGTTATAGTTATCTGCAGCTGTGGGGGTGTTTTGTACAAACATGCAAAATCCTGAATTTGAATCACAGTTTGCGTGCAACCAATTAGGTGTTTCTTTGTCCTTGGAATGTTACATTAGTGTGTTTGCATGTAAACACTGATTGCAAGTCAGAAAGTTTTGCTTGTGTCAACAATATGATCTCCTCCTGTGTGTCTCCTCCTTCTTACAATACATCTTCCTCTGTTTCTAAAGGTTTAGACGCTTTCCCAAGAAAGAGGAGGAAAAACTGGAAACTAAAACTCACCAAGATTAAAATGTCAACAAGACCCTTAACCCTTCAATGAGTTAGATTTCAGTTTCATTCTGACGATTTGCTCTTCGATGTCCCTGGATTACAGCATTTCAATTTTTTACCTCCTGTATTTGAAGTTAATTATGTAATAAAGGGAGTTTACAAAACAAGGCACTTTGAAACTGTGAAATTGATGTTTTGCCCAGTTGCCCTGCAGATACATAGCTTCGCTCAGCTGTGTTTTGACTTAAGTCACGTGAATCTGAGCAAACTCCATCTCCGCAGACAGATTGACGCTGAGTAGATCAGCATCTGTTTGCACAGCACATATCAGCCTGTAATAACTCGTAAAATCTACTATATTGAGTTTTCAGCACTATTACTGCTAATCTTCTGCTGGGATTGTTGGAGTGAGCTTGTGTGTCTGGTTTTTAGAAGCAGGGCAAGAGGCCAGAGTTTGACAGAACAAAGCGGCGTTGCCAACAAAACCAAGGCCTGGTAGGAGCTGATGGCACAGATTTACGATGGGACTCTGTTGGTTGACATTATAGCTCGGGCTCAGACAGCTAAACCGGGATTAACCATAGTTTTTTGCACATACCTATGAATTCATGCACACAGAATCAAATGATGCGCCACCTTTCCTCACAAAGACAAACTTTACAGCATTTAGCAATGTTTTGTTGTTGTGTAATCCAAGACTCATCAGATCCACATTCCAATAACTTTGCTAAGGAGGCAAGGAATCAGGTGGGTGAGGGAGTTTCTGTTCCTTAATTGTACACAATAGGCTAAGGGGCGGGACATGTCCAAGCGGTTGACCAATCAGAGCAGACTGGGATATGGTTTCCGACAGATGGTGAAAAGAGATGCTCCGGTTAATACTCTCTGCAGGAATAGTACAGCAGGAAACTTGACCAATAAAGGGAGTGCCCAGAGACTGTGCCTTAAATACAGTCCGGCTACTGGAGAGGCCATGAAAACTTTCCAGAGTTGTGAATATTTGCTTATCATATGACGAAGCACTCTGGCACGACTGATTAGCCGAGCTAATGGATTTATGACTCAAAGGTCTCCTTTAAAGGATGTGGACAGAATGACACTTGTCTCGTCCAATGAAAACATTTGATTAGTCATTTTCAGTGTATTGAATGATCACATGCAATCTTGAACATCTGGTGTGCGAACTTCTATTTTCCCTTTACTTTTTCCCCTTTTATCGGACATTTCTCTGAGACTATTGCTAATTTTCCGATTTATATTGTTACAAAGTGACATCACTATCTGACACTCACACTTCTGCTGGCCAGCGCTCCAACACATTGTACGTGATAGGGTAAGGGGCGGCACACCTCTAAGCGGTTCACCAATCACACAAGAGCTGGCTGGCTAACCAATCAGAGCAGAGAAAGCAAAAACAAAGCTCTTTTTGAACATTAAAGCATGTACAAAATACAAGTATGATCCTAAAAAAAGCATAGTAAACCTATGGTGCTAACCCTTTGTACTATATAAAACGTAGGTATATTTGCTGATAACACTGCTGTACTCAATCACTTAAGGGTTTTATTTTAGGAATTGTAATTAAAGTATTTGTTTGATTATTTTTTATTTTTGTTTATCACTGACGAATACCATATGAAGGATTTCCTCTGAATGTCTTCTATGTAATTACTCCCATAATCCCCGACATTACCCAAGCATAACACTTTCAATTTGTGTAACTCATAAATATTGACCTTTCTTTGCCAGTTATAAGGGCTTTCAAATGCACTTACAACAAGATTATTATACCAACTAATCAATCAATAATAAATTGTGGACCTTCGCAGCAAACTGATTCCTTTTTTTGGGAAAAGTGTAGGCAGGGCATTAGCAGGAAATTCTCCAGAACACACTTCACGAGAAGCTTTGCATCATGATGGGAGATCTCCTATTTATCAATGCAGCTGTCCGACGGGGTTTCTAAGAGCCTCCTTGGCTTTTTAAGTAAACCTGTTGATTCCCTTGCTGTTACTGTAAGCTGTTAACCAGCTCCATGACCTTTCTGTTTCAACAGAACGGCCATAAATGATAACTCTTGTGAAGAAAAGTTCAGGGGAGTGAATGGATGTCCTGATTTCACCCCTTGACAATGTGTCTTGGCAGGGGAATCGATTACAGAGCACTGGCCACTTTGAGGAAGTCATAAACAATAACATAGCATTGGATTGTTAGTTCCCTGGAAACAAAGGCTCTGCAGTTACTGAAATACGAGTGAGGGACAAACAGAAGGAGGAGGAAACAAGGGCACAATGATAACATTAATATAAACTGTAATAATTTAATGTATTTCTGGGTGATTTAGTTATTGTTTTCCAGATATTTAATTACATTTTCCCAATGAATATCATCTTTTATAGCTAGTGGTCTCAACGGATTAAAAATATAATCACAATAATAATCTGGGATAAATCGTGGTTAATCACAAGAGTGAAAACAAAATTGGGCTTTTATGGGTTCGCTTTTCCTTTTTAGTGTATGTAAATGGTCTATCAAGGCATTAAACATCCCTTCCAGAGGGAGTTTCTCTCCCACACACTGCATCACAGTTTCCAGATTATTGCGAGCGTTAATGTTGAAAGCCCTACTTGGATCACTACTTTAGTGTGTTCTCTTTAGGAACTCAACGTAATTTAACAGCTGTGACTCTGAATAGGAAAAAAGATGAAATGATTTCAGCAGAGGTTTTCATATTCAAGAGCATTTTGAAGACGAATTTCTTTAACATCGAGCACTTATGGAAAATATTCCACTGAACACTTGAGGGATTTTATTAATTATCAGTAAAACGCAAAAATGCTTTACCGCTTCCCAGAAGCGTAAGGAATTCATGGAAGAAAACGATTTTACTTTCACATTCAAAATTGCAATAATACGGTCATACCATGCTCACATGATACCAGATGTTTGTGTTTACCTCTCTATAAGAATGAAAGTAATAAAGGCCCCAGTACATTCCTACAACCTCCTTACTATAATCAGTAGTTTAAATAAATCATACTTCTCCTCACAGTTGTACTTCCACTTTGATGCCATCTCAATTATGTGTTGGCATATTATGAATAGATGGTTAAAGGCTGCTGCACTGGAATAGGAGCTACCAAGGCAAGTAGCTTCTTGTCTTCCCTCCGGCCTCCTACAGTACATACTGTATAACAACATTCATCAAGTAGATAACATTAATCATTTCATAGACTTCTGGCTGGTTTTGATATTACGGTGCTTTGGCTGCTGGTCAGAAGTTAGCTATGTTCTGCTGAGACATCAAAAAATGTAGAAATATGAACTGTTTTAAGAGATTTCATGGTGGTTAGCAACAACAAAAGAAAGCTGGCTGCCAAATGAGATCACTTAAGGACACAAGCAAAAGAAGCATTGCTTTTTCAAAGTATCCAATACATTTCCCGGAATTCACATCTCCAAATCAACCAACTTAGCTTTTTATTTAAAAGAACCCTATCATGCTCATTTCAGGTTCATATTTGTATTTTGTTCCTCTACTGTGACATTTCTCCATGTTTTAATGTTCAAAAAGCTCTTTATTTTTCTCATCCTGCCTGTACTGCAGCCCCTCTTTTCATCCTTTGTCTGAAACCAGAGCCCAGTCTGCTCTGATTGGTTAGCTGGCTCTGTTGTGATTGGTCAACCGCTTAGAGAAGTCCTGCCCCCTTAGGCAATAGACGTTTTTACTGTGCCTCTATTTCCTTCTTTTATCCAAAGCAACTTACAGTAAGTAGGCTACACGTGTCTTCTTAGAAAGCATATAATAAACCAATTACAGGTTTGAGATAGTAACCCACATAAAATGAAACTATCACACACACACACACACACACACACACACACACACACACACACACACACACACACACACACACACACACACACACACACACACACACACACACACACACACACACACACACACACACACACACTTTACAGCAGGTATGTGTGCTCATGTTGACTAGAAGATAAGCGTTAAATGTGTGCCCTATTGTCCTGGCCATTTATTATTTATCAGCAATGCTTATCACTGAATTTACAACATATCAATATGAAAGTATACAAAAGTGAAAGTGGAGCCTAGAAGACCATAACTTATCGTAAATGTTTTAACTTTTTCTGATTGTCCTCATATTGAAAGTGAATTCTGGTGTTAGACCAGCAATAAGAAAGACAATGAAGTGAAATAAAGCCAATGGGTGGAGCGAGAGGCTTTCACCAGAACACAGGGATGCTAAAGTTTCAATTTCCCTGACACAGAGCCAATGATGAGGACACACCCATACAGAGAACTAGGTCCTGTTCATCATCCAATATTTACTGTTCCCATGTGGGACGAAACACTGTCTGATGTTATGCAAATGGCAAATTGCGGATCTAATGATGCATTTTAACTACAATAGTCACAAAATACCCTGCAGATCCTCAAAGTGGAAAGCATCAGCTCACACCTGCACAAATGACCAGAGTGCATACCATGGGGAGTTGTATCTGCAAATATTTATAACAATGTAATCTGCAGTATGTTTTTCAATCTTTTCCACATATTACGACCTTTAAACGTACAAATAAACTCCAACAAAGATAAAACACAAAGTGGTCCTGCAGGACTGGAAACTGCAGAGACGGATTTCCCCTGCCCTGCATTTGTATCCATCTGTCTTTCATCAAGCCATCGAAGCACTAAACATAACTTTAGTTACCACATGTTCCTTTGGTTACAGCAATAGATTATTCCTTCAAATAAAATCGATTCCAGATCCTTTAAACTGCAAAAACTCACCAATATTTCTCTTCATTAAAGTATGCATTCATGTATTTTCCATCAAAACATTGCATTCATCCCTGCACAAACACACACACACACACACACACACACACACACACAGATTGTCAACAGTATGCAAGATTATAAATAAGACACAACGTGCTCTCTGGGAAGCCGGCTATGTTTCAGCTTCTTGCTTCTCAACCTGTTTCACAGAAATGAAACTCATTGACATGCACACATGCAACAAACACAGAGTGCGTAATATCGTGCAGGTAAAACACACGCACGCTGTAACAGACTGTGTAGTTCAATGCAGATGATAGGGTTTAGGAATATGTCTGCAGTAAACATACACTGATTGCAGACAGACGTGCAGACAGGGCAATGGCGGAAGTCCAGATTCATGGCGTGGCTTTGATTACCAGAGCAGTTCACTCGGGCTCCCCTTTCTCTGCCTGTCTCCCTCCTCCCTCACTCACATCTTGCTGCAGATACAAAAACTGATACAGTGTGTGAAGCATTGACTACAAAATGCATGCCCGAACAAAGTTATACACTTGGGAATATGATCATATCCTTCAAACCAAGTTGAAGAAAAATCCTGCCAGAAAACGAACACCATTAAAGAAGAACTCCACCAGTTTTGCATCCTATACTTTTCATTAAATGATGTTCAACAAGACCTGCAAACTGACTATAATGTGCCGTGTTCTCCAGAAAATGCGGTTTTGAATTGTGTCTATTCAGTCACTTAAAGAGACAGTATTTGGCGCTATGGTTGCAGGTTGTTCTTACCCACACCAAACCATGGCTGCACATCAACCCCACCCTCATCCAACTTCACTGGCTCCCGATCAAGTCCCAGATCACTTTCAAAACCCTCCTCCTCACCTACAACTCTCTGCATGGTCTCGCTCCAAAGTACCTATCAGACGTCCTCCATACCTACGCCCCTTACACCCCTACATGGAGTCTGCTTTCCTCGGACACCGGCCTTCTCTCCATTCCCCCTCACTAGCCTCCGAACCGTTGGTGACAGCCTTATAAACCTTCCTTACCATCACACAACTTTAAAATCAATAACATTTAGATAACATAAACACTGTGAAAGGCCCTCCCTCAAGCCAATGTTTGTTTGTCCCTTCTGAGCTGCTGTAGAAATGTCATGGAAGTTGACCCGTTTCCAATGTAGATATGAAGGCATCACTCTAATCATTTTTAGATATTTTTAAACCAATGAAAACATAGTAATGAATAATATTTTCCACATCTGCTATAGTAATAGATCCCCCTATATAGTACACAACACTGCCCCTTTAAATATTTTACAGCCGGAAGAGTTTTGAATAACACACAATGAACACCACCAGATGCACATAATGGAACCAGCCGGCTTATTTAAGTAATAGTTGAGTCAGACCAGCCCTGATAAAATGGAAATAAGCCTTACAAAGACATACACTTTGACCTCGCATCGCTATCCAAAGACTATAAAGGTTTTAACCTGCCTGCCTGTCTGTCTGCCTGCCAGCGTGTCTCTTGAACCAAAGCCAGCTGACCAAAGCTTGCCTTAACTTTCAGTTTGTCAACCTGACTCTGATGTAAACTGAACACCTGGGGTTTACTTCTTCTGGCTCACTCTCCACAAACGTATTTATATGTTGTTGAACTCTGATGCCAGCCGTTGATAGTCTGTGGAGACATTTGATAGGATGTTGATGACTTGATGATATTTACCATGTGAGGTTTATGTGTGGGTATATTTAAAATGTACTTGCTACAGAGTCACTCTACACAACCCAACTTCTTACACAGATATATGTCAAAGTGTATAATTAGTTTGGCATGAAGCTCTAATAAAATAATGTCAAATAGACAGAAGTGCAATTTGACACGTCAAACAAGTGGCATTTCCTCAGAAACACCACATCTTCATGCCTCACTGTTCATCTAATAACAGCAATATGTGTCATCTGAGTCCAATACTACACACTACATTACAAAATGGGATTGAAAAAGGAAATGACCTTATGTGGCAAGGAGTGAAAAGGTAAAATAATGATGGGTCAGGATGTCAGAATATGAGCAGCTCTGAGATGAATCACCCCAGATGTGACAGATTTTCTGCAGAAGAGCTTGCTATTATCAACAAATGAAGAAGTGCCCCATTGGTTTGGGTTCCCCCTAGGCTCGAGTCAACTGAAATGATCTGCATTTAGAAACAATCTAATACTTTTCATGGGACTTGATGTTAAAGAGGTCATGCAGATCCTTATCACAATTCCTTGTAGTAAAAAAAGAAACAAAAAAACCCCACATCATTTGCATTATATTTTTTTCAGGAACTTAAGCTATATCTGTGAGACTTAATGCCAAATAAAACTCGGTATGACATTTGATACGGAGTACTGCTTCAAGGGAAACACCAGGCGATAAAAAGATGAAAGATTGATGTTTTGACAGAAGCATTTGTACTGATGTGTGTGTGTGTGTGTGTGTGTGAGAGAGAGAGATGCAACATATAAATCGATACACATCATTATAGGTTAAGCAACCCAGTAGTGTATAAAGTAATTCAAATAAACCCCAGTTTTTTGTGTGATGAACACATTAATGCAACAACCATTTTAATTAAATAATTAACAAATATCTGGTGCCACTTAACGTACTTTTGGTACATATAAGTATATTTTGATGCTAATACTTTTGTAATTTTACTTAATTTTGAATGTAGGACTTTTGCTTGTAATTGAGTATTTCTACCGTGCAGTAATGTTACTTTTAATAAGTAAGTAATCTGAGTACTGAGTAATCTGGGGATTAAGACTGCGATTCCTCACAAGTGTCATTCTTTCTGTAAACGCCCTGCAGTCACATGGCTTTGCGGCTTTCACGAAATTCTCTTAATAATAGCTTCGTTGATACGAACTGAACAAGGGCCTGCTCTGAGTTTCACTTTCGTTTAGCTTTTTCAAGGAAACAAGATACATCTGCCTGAGTGTTCAGGGAAACATTGAGAGGAGGAGCTTAGGGCTTTATAAACCAGAAATGTTTACCACCGGCACACAGACGAGAGTAGTTGTCGAGTGGGGATCACAGACAGCAGATCCATAAAGTCCGAGCTGTCAGACGGTGTTTTACGCACCACTGCACACTGCTTCAAGGATTACCTGCAGGACATAAACGGATTGCATTGCAGTGTTTTGCACTCTGGAATTACACACAAACGGATCTCTAAACAGCTACTGTTGTTAGCACAAAACGGTAAGTCTATTAACGTTGGAGTTATTTCACTGTCGGTTGTTTCTGCCGGTCAGAAATGGCACTTTGCAACATTCATGGCTGCTTTTTTTCCTCAGAGGAGTGCAGTGGAAAAGTATGGGATTGCACTTTTTTTTTAACTGCGTTGATTTTGTAGGCAAAAATGCATGCAGGAGTTTTAAAATTTGACCATCCAGATATTAACAGCAGCTGTAAAACGTTATGAGGCAATGCAGACAGTTCAAAATGAAGTCTTGCAAAGAGAAATACGATTTTTTTCCTATAGAAATATGAGTATAATTTAAATGGTATCCTTCCCATGGCTCATTATTTGTTTAAGATCGTCTGATATTGAAGGGGAAAAAACCCCCCACCTGTTAATCATTACCTTTTCCTGGAATCTAAAACAAATGTTGTTCAAGTTAACATAATGTCTAAAAACTCAACAACTTTCAACTCAAAAATCGAAAGGTTAAATAAATAATGAATTTTTCATTGACTTTAAATTTGGTTTCCACCTAGAATTTTAGTCAGTAAGCAAAAGTGATTCAGCTATAAGTGCTGCTATAAGCCCCACAAACTGTGTGTGTGTGTGTGTGTGTGTGTGTGTGTGTGTGTGTGTGTGTGTGTGTACAGTAACCAGGCAGTGTACAGTAATCTGAGTGGGGCTGACATCACTGCATTTGGATCCAACCACAGATTCCATTCATACAAAACACAATACTGCTCCATGGAAACTTGAATGAGACATTCACTGTACACACACACCACACACACATTATGTCTCCTTTTAGAGCATCAGAGCCTTACATGGCCATTGCCTAAAATATTTCTGTTAAGTGCCATCATCTTTATTTGTCAGGAAGCTCTAACTCTTTCTTACTGACTTTAGTTGTTAAGTTTGACCTTCATTAATGAAATAAATGGATATTTGATATTAACTTTTCTTTTCTTCTCTCTCAGGATGTCAGTGTTGTGGTTAGAGATGGGAGAGGGTCTGGGGCCACTCTCCCCTGTAGGATGGTAGCCAACAGCACAGTGGAAGGCCATGACAAGACCAGATTGTCTAGCTCATCATCATCATCGTCATCATCATCATCATCATCATCATCATCATCATCATCATCATCATCATCATCATCATCATCATCATCCTCTTCCTGTTCTTCATCATCATCCTTGTCAATACCGCTGGCTAGGCACGAGCTCGCTCTCAGCCCTCAGCGCACAGAGTCGGAGCAGCTTCAGCGTCGGGACAACCCCATTCCCAGGTCGGTGTCCGTCCCCTTGGTGTACCTCACACACTTCCCTACCTTTTCCTGCAAGGAGGACTGTAAGATCATTACGGACACAGCAGCCAAGCTCGACCACAGTGCCTTCTACTGGGGCCCTCTTGGAGTGGAGGAAGCCCATCGCATGCTGAGGGAAGCTCCTCTTGGCAGCTTCCTCATCCGAGACAGCCGGCAGAAAGACGTCTTCTTCACGCTATCCTACCACGGCAACAGCGGGCCAGTCAGCGTGCGCATCGACTACAAGAACCGAAAGTTCTCACTGGCGGGCAACGAGCGCTCTTTCCCATCGCTCTTTGCCCTCTTGGAGCATTACATCAATTCCCCCAAGAAGAGCCTGAGCATCCCGTACAGGAAATGGAAGCCGACGCTGCAGGAGCTGTGCAGGAAGCGCATCATGGAGCTGTGTGGCGGGGGAAGCCGGGTGTCAGAGCTGCCAGTGACGCATGTTGTCCAAGGATTCCTGATGGAATTCCCTTACAAACTGTGAACAGACTGCCTTTCAAAGTTTTGGTAGTATTATTTTTCATTTCAAGAAGGATGTTTTTACCGACAAACAGTAAACCGGAGGAGCGTTTGCTAAAGACTGCTCGTAATACGATGGACGTCAAGACTGCGTTGTGCTGGTCACACTTGATATCATGTCCAGTTCCTGAGGTGAACAGCTGCAAAATCTTTCACCAGAGACATCATAACCACAGTCAAGTGAAGGCTGTCTATAATAGGACAGAGCAGGATGTTTCAACACACATTACCTCCAGAAACTCTTATTGCACACGGAGATGTCGCCTTCTGGTCTCAAGGAAGTACAACAAGTCGGAAAAAGTGGCATTAAGAGACATACAAAGACACAATAGAGCTATTAAAGAAGAAGTTGGGTCAAATATGAATGTTCTATTGCAAACTATGGGTTCTGTAGTCACCTGTTTGTGGTCACCAGTTGCCCAACAATATCTAAAAGTGGATTGTGGAAGGACTTTAAGAGCATCAACACAAAGGAGTTTTTGGAGGGTACGGCTAAAAGCATCATAGACAGTACGATTGATTCTGTAGCAGACTTTAATACTCTAATGTTGTTCAATGTTTACATCTCACATGAATGTTTGCCTGCACTTAGGGCTTGAATACTATTTGATATTTGAATTATTATCGATGGTATTGGTCATGAGTTCTGCTGTGAAGTACTGTATGGAGAGACACATCACCTCTTGTTCAAACATATCTGCCAAACAGATAATTATTTACTGAGTGAGATTTATTTTTGATGTTTTTATTGTATTTTAAATAAAACTTATTTAAACTTATCTTGCTGGAGTTATAGTTTTGATTGTGGTGTTTCTTTTCCCCAAATGATGTCCTGTGCAGGGAGCAGTAGGAGTATGAAGGGGCGGAGACAGACACACCTTCACATTTTGTTTGCAGTGTTTCACAGACAATGGGATAGACAGGCAGACAGGAAGTGTGACGCGGTATCGTACAGTATTGTCACCACAGTGAGTCATCTGAGTAGGTTAAAGTGACAGGTGGGTTGTTTTACATTTGTAGTAAATGGAGTGTTACGCTTAGAAACACACACACTTACCAGAAACAGGGGCAGGGCTGACACATAATGAAGAGTGTGATTGTGTCTATTTGTGTGTGTGTGTGTGTGTGTGTGTGTGTGTGTGTGTGTGTGTGTGTGTGTGTGTGTAGCACTTTTATCATAAAGAGGACCTACCTCGGATTGAAATTCCCTCAGGAGGATGTGGGAAATTTTGGGGGGTTAGTGGTTTGACAGAGACAAGCTACACCAAGGTCAGGCTTATAGTAATAATGTGTGTTTCACTTCAGAGTTATGGTTAAAGTTTAATATGTAGAACATATTTAAAACAGCTGCAAGTAAGCGGAGCAGAAACAAGCAGGTGGAACATGAAGAACTTGACGAGAAAACTATTACAGGATGTCAAATTATTCTGAACATAATGTACCTGAAAGAATATTAAGCCAAATAGATTTAAAAAGATGACAGATTTTAAACTAAAGGGCTGCCATTATTAACAATACACTGACTGAAACATCACCATTTTCCAACAGATGTGTGGAAACACTGATCCACAAGTATACACTCTGTACTGTAGTTAGTATGACATTGGGGTGAATTATTTGCTGGGGATTAGGTAATGCTTAAAACAGGTGTGTATAAAACAATTAAGGGAGTTACTAAGAAGGAGCCTTACAAAACCTTTTACAATTCTGACATAGAGTCCTTGCATTGGCCAAAACGGTTGTAAAATTGCAGCAGAAATTAATGAAACATCTTATCCTGTCCTAACCACAAGCTGAAAAGTTCAACTGCTGTATAATTGTTAACATTGCGTGTTGAATGTAGGAATATCCTGCTTGTGAAATATAACATTACCAAACAGCACATGTAAGCATATTTCTTCACATGGAACGCTGAGATTCTGAACATTCGGTGTGTTTTCATTTCATGGTCGTGTAACCCTTTATGGCAATTCCTGACAATTACAGGGAGAAAGAAAATATCTAAAAAAGTACACCTTTCACGTTGTTCTCCTCAGTATCTTGCTGAGCGTTAGATGGGATCATGTTTGTACAGTAAGTATGAAGCTGCCACGGCATGATAAGCCACTTATCTTAGTTGAGACTAGCATTTAGAGTGGGGGGGAGAAGCAGCTAGCATCTCCAAAAGGTGTCAAAATCTGCCTACCACCACCACCTTCAAAAACAATGAATTAAACCACTACAGTATGTTACATTCTTAAAGTATCCTGGTGTAAAGGCACACAATGTGTTCTTAATTATTTATTGCCTGGGCGCAATGATGTTTTATTTAATGAAAGTACGAGGAGCTGTTTGGTGTATTTGTTGCAGACAGAGCCAGTGCTGTCGTTACCTCCTCTTAGCAGTGTTTGTTCAAAGCTAAGCTAACCTGCTGCTAGCTTAAGCTTATATTTGAACCTTCTTCTTCTCAAACTTAGCAAGAAAGCAAAGTTTATTTCACAAATTGTGACTTTTAAGTGTTCATTTTGTTAAATTAGCACTAAATTATTGTAAAAGTAAAAAAAAAATGGAAGTTTTTAAAGCATTGTACAACGTAATGATTGTTAGCAGCCGGCTAAAGTAGATTAGCTTTAGCTCCAACTGACGTTATATTTAGAAAGCCGAATCGTTTGCTCAAATTGAGCAGTTTCATGACATTTGTGAGAGCAGGTGTTTTCATTTTGAGAGTGTAGTGTACTTTTCATTTCTGAATTGAGGTTACAGAGGCCTAACTTTATCACAACTCCAACCTTTTCCTCGTAACCAGAACTCCAACGCTAAAACCAAACCTTACCATATGGCTTTGTGAGCTTTAGGGGGACTTTTTCAATTGGCTTAAGGTCTAAAAAAAAAGTGTTGCCACACACACACACAACCACACCATGCTGAGTAATAATGAAGATCTCTCTCTCACACACACAAACACACACACACACACACACACACACACACACACACACACACACACACACACACACACACACACACACGTGGAACAAACATTCATTAAAGTAGAACATGAGTCACTAATACAAACAGTGGTACAATAACTCTTTATCATCTTGACTTTTCAATCAAGCACCAAGTGTGTTTTAGGTGTGTGTGCGTGTGCGAGGTGTCAAGTGAATCATACGTGGCAGTTCCATTCATAGCTTCTCAGTTAGTAGAACTTCACCAACCATTTAGAGAAGTGAAAAGTGAAGTGAGGGGTTCTATGAATGGGTTCCTATCACCTGTTTTCTGAGGAATCCTGGGTTGGAATTTTTGGTCCTTTAAAAAGACACACGCACACGCACCCACACTTCTACAGAAAGCAATTTAAAACAGACATCTGAAGAGAAAGGTCTCAATGAAAAAGATCTTGCTTAAAGTGAGAAAGGGTAACACTATAGGAAGTTCTTCACATTCAATGTAAATAAGTGTTAAGGTCAGTTCTTTTATATAGTTATTGGATCTGGCAGCCTCCCTGGTGTTGTTGTATCTTGAACAAGAAACTCATATGACCAGTCCATAATTCCTGAACTCATATCAACAGGTTCCTTTTTTCTTACCAATTTCCTTATTCCACCAATTCTTGTTATTTGAATGATTCAGATTATACAGTATGATGATGCCCAGTTTAGCAGGAAACTAGGTGGAAGTATTGGCTATTTAGAACAATGTATTTTGAATTTCCCCAAAAACAGGATGGCTCCCTTACAAAATAAATTGAATTTAAAAGTATTATGTTGAACACAATCAAACAATGTGTCCCTTGCAAAAGAGGTCTCTTTGAAGAGTCTCTTTGTTAAACAAAATTCCACTAAATCCAGAGTGAGTGTGATGTTGTAGTTCTTCTAAAAACAGCTAAATAATAGGAACTCCAAACAATGCACTACATGTTGGGCTGAGATGATGAACACTACTCTCATATCTATTCTTCGAAGTTGACAGTCGCACGCTAGCCTAGCTTAGCATAAACACTAGAAACAAAGGGAAACTGCTAGCCTTGCTCTGTACGAAGGGAATACAATGTACCTACCAGTACCTTTATCTCTTGATCTGTCAAAAGGGATCACAGTGTTACTAACAATGTATGTAACACTCACCAGTGTGGTGGCAGGCCGTGTCTCAGGAAAAACCTATTGTAATCTTTTGATTCAAAAGCTAATACTCCGAAGTGACTGCCACTGTTGTTTTAAACTCGGTAGTACAAATCTTCAAATCTGTCAAAGATCACAAATCTATTGCTTTGACTGTGGTTTAGTACAGAGAAGAAAAAATGCATACACACACTGTAGAGCATCTTAGTATCGTTGCAGTACCAGGAACCGGGTCACATGTTTACGCACACATAACCAGACTTCCCTGAAGAGAGGAACCGCGATAAAAGCAACACGTACAGACCACAAAGATCGCTGAGGGCTCCTGCTGCAGCCACAGCGACACCTTGCAAAGGTAGAAAGTGTCACCCAACGTCATCGCCGTCTCACAAACATGAGGTCAGAAGCGTATACACACTTTTTGAACCTTTGAAAAGGTTTGTTTTTGATCTTTTTCTTCATTGTATTTCAGGGTTTACAGCTTCTGAATCCATTAAACAATCAGCGGAGGCCTACAAACAGTCATTGTGTGTGTCTGTGTGTTTTATTACTCATGTTGGCAGTTCTTTTCTAATATTTCCTGTGGTTTTCTTGTGCAAACACTGGAGAAAAGCTCCTCTGCTGTTACTACCACAGTGTGATTCTGTGAAGAAAGGCGAGCAAGAGAGCAGTGGAAAAACTAAAGCAAAGACTGCGGATCACTGTTGTTAAGTAGAATAATTTATTGCAGTTCTTTATTTATTCCTCTGTTTCAGTTAATTAACAATAATTACAGGGTTTTTTGAAAAGCAAAAAGCATTTACAGAGCATATAAACATATTACATACACACACACACTACAATCAGAGACTCAATAATGGAAGCTTGTCATGAGGTGTGTGGATAGAGGCTGCCAATGGTAACAGGAGACATGCGGCCATGTTTGAAGGCAACACGGCGGCATGAACCATCAGAAGCTGCTTTACAAATTGTGCCAAGCCTCTTCAGCACGCCAGTGATCATCACTATCATCCTTCTGCTATGTACAGCAGCAAGATGGAAATAGAAGGACAACAAAAAGAAAGTATTGCTCTTAATTTCTCCTTTATAATCTTGTCGATGACTGTACAGAGTTAAAAAATAAGAAATGTCGAGCATTAAGACTTTAGCTGCAAGATAACAGCAGAGAAAGTAAAGGGAAATGACACTAACTAAAAGGATTTAAAACTATATTAGAGGAGTTTTATATTCTAGAGAATCTGTGACACTGCTTTTGTTCCTACGATTATTAAATCAAGTGACGAATGAAAGATAAAACACACTGACGCCCGTCAAAATGAAGATTTAACACCGCTGTCTGGAGAGATAAGTCGTCCGTTACATTCATCTCTCGCCTCCTTGGTTAGCTCTTTACATTATTGCAGTAGTAAAGCTTTATGCAGCTGATTAAAGGAAGTGGGGGACACTGACCTCAGAGCAGCTTCTGAAGAAATAAATGCTTATGCTTTTGTGTTGTTGGGTTACTTGATATTTGAGCAGATTTTAAACAAAACTGTGCGAAATTAAGGAAATTCTACTTATATTTTAGAGTTAACCTCTACTTGGATGGGGATTTTCTTATTTGGTTTTTTCCTTTTGTGTGTTTTTCCTGTGTTTATGAACTTAGAAAGGTGTTTCCAACCAGACAATGGAGTTTTTGAGGGAGTTCATCTACTTAAACACACTCATGGAGAGTGAAAGTGAACTCAGGTCAGTGTCTGAGGGGCCGCCAGCAGATACATTCAACCCAGTGTTGTGGTAGAGTGCAGAACTGAAGAAAGGGATGTTACTCCAAACGGTGTCTCTTTTAATTATATCAAAAATACTCATTATTTCAGATGAGTATACCATAAGTTCACCGGTGTTGCGACAGACGGAAATGCCATTTATAGACATGAATGAACGCCTGACTGTGAATCATTTACTACTCCTCAGTAAATTGCTATCCATATTTTATAATGGCTTTACCACTTATTCAGCTCCATTCAGCTGCTTCAAATCAATTATTCTCTCAGTCAGGGTTCTGATTGGTGGAAACCACAATACAGGCTATGACCTTTACAAATTAGACACGGGAAGAGGGTTGGTGATGTAGAAATTGAAAATAAAAGCAAATCCAATGAGGTCAAGGTTGGTTGATTACTGTTGCATATTGGAAAAACAAAAAGCGTTTTACACGGCACTCAAGCAACCCGTGATAAACTGTCAGCCCGAGAGATCCACAAGACGGAAACAGAGTGTGTGCTGGCTGTGATGACATTCAAAAAGCTGCTTTCACACACCTCATCCGGCATCCCGAGATGAACATATCCACGCTTAATAGAGGGGAGGACACTTCACATTTCGAGCTAACATCAAATGAAAAGTTTACAGTATGAAACTCGCTCCCCCCTCTTTAACCACCCTGCAGGAGTAAATGTGGAAGCTAATGGGTAACTTTAAACCTAAAAGTAAAAAACACACACACACACAACCTAGGTAGCTAAATCATTGGAGCCCATACACACACACACCAGGTGGCAGTTCTACGTGGCAGTAACTGCTAACAGGTGTGACAAACAGCAGTTCAAAGGCAAGTGCAGCTGACTGTTGTGTGTACAGCATGTGTGTGTGTTAGCATAGAAGTGACCACCACCACAAATCCTTAGTGGTGAACGTAAGACACAACACTACAGCGGGTTTGTGAAACCTCACAGCGCAGCGTGTGTGTATGTGTGTGTGTCTTTGAGATGACAAACAATCGCTATGAGTACAAAACGTTGCTGGTTGCGCGCCTTTACACACGCTCGCTGAAAACACAACCGCACACACTCGAGTGCTCGGAAACCCAAATGTGCTTTAAGCCTTCCTCCAATAGTTCTCTGGGAGTAAAAAGAGTCTTCCTTCATGTGCAAATGCTGAAGTGCTTTCAAAATCCTCTGACGAATATCTACAGGTCGCAACAGGAAAATATACTGCAGTAGAGCTGGAGTATGTCCTCTGTGTGTGGGAGATATGTTTAAGTGCATGAACATGTGTGTGTCTGTGTGGTTTAATCCAGCTCAGGAGAGTCTGGTGTGTCACTGTGTGTGTCTGTGTCTTCTGATACACACTCTGCAGCTGAGAGTTGGTCTGAATTCACCTCTACAGGAGCGTCTTCATCTCCTCCCTCCGCCTCTTCTGGAGCCTCGTCAGTGGTGTCCTCTTTTACCGCCTCGTCCTCCGGCGACCTGTCTTGCAGCTCCTCCTTTTTCCTCTCTGCCTCTATCCCTTCGTCATTCTCCTCCTCCTCTGCGATGATGGCGTCTGGTCTCTGGAGGGAGTGTTTGGCAGGGGTGTGGCTTGTGCAGGGGTGCAGGTGAGGTGAGTCGGAGGGGGGCAGCAGCGTGAGCGACTCCACGCTGAGTGTCTCTGCGCTGTTGTCGGTGAGGAGGGATATGGTGGGCTGCGACGCCGGGGTGAGGCTCGGGGCCAGAGCTGGGGCAGAGGAGACGAGCGTTACATCTCCACCCTCACCGTCTCCCACTGAGGAGGAGGGGGGGGTGTGCTCCAGAAATGCAGCATCGTCTGAAAGGAGAGTGGAGGGCAGCGTTAGCCGGGAAACCTCAAGGAAGAGAATCATTAACTGTGGCTTTGGTGTAAAATATGTTGCTTTTCTTAACTCTTCTCAACTTTTATTTCATTCTAAATAGGAGCAACTCTCATGAAAGCCAATGTTCCCCTGAAGAAATGAAATACTCAGAGCCTGATTTTAGTGTTTCATTTTGCACAGTGGTAAAGTTCAACTGCGATGAAACAAAGACAATTTCAAGCTAATGAATCTTAGATGATCTCCAAATTAAAATAAATAATTGAAATTCATGAAACCCTTTGCCCATAACATCACACTCGAAATGTCACCATCAATTCTAGTGTTGAAGCTTAGCACCTTTGGGGTTTGCACAGGGACATGGACACACACAGGAAGCTTTATGGAGTTACTACAGGGATCTATGCAGGGAAGAGGTGGCACATGCGTTTGGACAGACGCAGACTGATGAGTGCACAGCGTGTTCACCGAGCACCTCCTTTTTGTTTCCTTTTTAAGAGTTAGGATGAGCAGATGACTTCTAACAAGCCTCTGATGGTTTACAGTGTTATTCATCAGAGCAGAAAGCTCATAGGCGGAACAAAGAGGTACTGGGAGGACACAGTGCACAATAATAGGATATTAGCAGCAGCAGCAGCAGCATTAGTTACTACTGGTTGGACCACAAAATAAGCTTCTACTGTCTAAACTACTGTGTTAGCATACTTACTTTGTTAAAGTGTAATGGTTGCAGTATAAAAGATACAACAAAAGATAGTTCACAATAATCAAAGTCAGGTCTTTACAATTAGAATAAACCACTGTACTTCCGGTTAAGGATTACTGTAACTCTCGATCAATTCATTTGCAGGTTTCAAAGATGTATTGAATGATATCATGCACACTGACTTACAACAAGCAACACGATTTGAAAACACACAGGTCTTGTGGTTAAGTCTCAGTTATAAAGTAAAGCTTTTGGTCTCATTTTACAGTACAGACTTTGAGGGATGAGACTAAAATGAACTACTTCTTTTAATAGTATTATGTAACAAAATGAAAATAATGATGGAACAGTAAGAAACCCTTTTAATTTATCAAGTGAATCAGAGACAGTTTTACATCTCATTGCCCCTGGTGTGCCGTTCACTTGCTCTGGTATCAGTTCACTTGATCGGAGTTGAGTTCAGCTGAAGGCTGCACACAGAGCTTTGTGTATGTACAGCTCCACAGCTCCATAAAGAGTCTGGAAATAGGTCTCCTGTTGTGAACTCTTATTGATTCACATTACTTACAGGACCTGTGTTTCCTCTTCTCTGTTGCTGCTTAAAAACTGGAATTTCCCCACGGAGATTGATAAAGGTACATCTTATCTTATAGAGGGCCTGCTGGGAGGATATCTTTTTGTATGCCACCCTAAGAGGTGACATTGCCCTGGCTCCTTTGAAATAAAAGCCATTCCATTTTGGATTGAAAACCAGATCAGTGAAAAGCGCTTGTGAGCGACTGAGAACAGGCATTAATGTGTCCTAGCTTGGCCAGGGCTCTCTTGTAAAGTGATTCTTTTACAATAGGAAAACAAAGAAGGAAGTAAATACAAACGGCGACAGAAAAGGGAGACATTTGGCTCTATGTGTGTGTGTGTGTGTGTGTGTGGATGTGCTGTGTGAGCTACCTGTGGGGCTCTGAGCCGATACAGTGCTCGCAGTAACAGAGTCACATCGTCCTGTGCTCCCACTCCCACTGGAGGGAGGCGAGGGGGAGGAGAGGGGTGAGGGGCTGTGCGACACACAGTGAGCCACTGCGAAACCTGAACATGGACGGACACACACACACACACACACACACACACACACACACACACACACACACACACACACACACACACACACACACACACACACACACACACACACACACACACACACACACACACACACACACACACACACACACACACACACACACACACACACACACACACACACACACACACACACACACACACACACACACACGTTACTATAGCTTGGAAATTATATCACCTGGCAACCTAAAGATACAAGTGGAGTGTGAGTAATTGTGTGCCACACAGTTCACACACACACACACACACACTTGTGTGAGGTGCGTTTCTGTGTGTTCTTAAATGTGTTTAGATCTGATAGGGATATAAACTTAAAGTGTATATACTTAGGCGTAGAAAATGTTGACTGTTATTGATCTCTAAAGGGGTGATAAACACATTTCTATACTCCAACAGAAGCTATTGTTGCGTAGCTTTAGGAACAGCATCTCCTAAATGGGAGCTGAGCCGAACAAAGAGCCCTTCTCAGAGCCTGCAGCCGGTAACACAAACCCTGTGTAAAGGCTTCAGCAGGAACAGAAAGGGCAACAGAAGTGAACCTGAAATTAAACTAAAGCAAATGGTATTAAACAAAAAATGAATTCAATGAACTTAAAAGAAATGAAAGCAAGCAGAGTTTTCAGATGTTTTCTCAGCAGTGGTTTTTCTTTGCAAAGCCTCGAACAAGATCGACGTGCTGTTAAACTTCCACACTAAAGATCCCATCTCAAACCCAAGGCCACATACGCTTTTTTCATTTTGGTTAAAGGTCATGACACCATTCTGAGAAAAGTGTACTCCAAGAAAAAAGATGTTAATTCATTTTCAAGAATCCAGTGTGTGTCGACCCGGCGCCTGAGTTTACTGCCGTTGTTTAATGACCCATCAGATCTAGATACCTGCTGCTTCTCATCATTCAAGCATCTACTACGTCTAGATATGAAGATGAGTCGGAAAAGGCAGTGTGTGTAGGCAGTGGAATCTGTTTATCTGTGGGTCACCTGGTACTTTATCTACAGAGGCGAAGACGGCTCGGTTTGCTGTTGGGTCGTTGGGCGACCGTCTCGACTGCTCGTAGAATCGGAAAGGCAGACCGCTGGCTGAAGCGTTGGAGGTCTGACCGAAACCCAACACCTCTGACGCACTGGGCTGCACCGGCAGGTCCAACAGAACTGCAGAACAGAGAGGCAGAGAGAGTCAGAGGGATACAAACACAGCGTCTTTATAGTGGGTATCTGGCTTTAAGGCACAAAAAGAGAATAAACTCAAACTACGGGAGAGAATGTCTTTCTCTGGGGAAAAATGTGTTTGGACTATAAATAACTAAGAGTTGTTTTTGTATGCGTTACTGTTTAGTCAATGAGAAAATATGACTCCCTCTGATGACTGCTTCAGCTATTTTACTTTGCAGCACCGGCCAGGCGTGTTTGTAATTTAAAGGAACCACACTATCAGGAGAGGAAGTAACAGTGACTGATGGGTAAATCCATCAGTAATAACAGTACAAAGGAACTGGAGGAACAGGAAGTTCTTTGAAAAACTGTTAATGGATCAATTGGAATTGATATCCAAGAGAAGAAAGACAGTGTCTGATTCAGGGAAATGACTGATCTCACTTCAGTTCAGGAGTAGTTTCACTTAAATCAGTTGTGGAGGAAGTTTGCGCAATAGTTAAATACAAGCTTGAAGCTCATAAGCTGTGGTTATACATTAGTGCAGACTTTATTAGATTGACCATAGCTTTTATTTTCAGTTTCGTGTACTTCTGGTTTTAGGAGTTTTCATTCATTGCTTTCTGGTTAAAATCTCCCGTGATTTCCCCTGTACTGTAGCCCAAAAAAACCCAGCTTCCACTTCATTGTTCTGTGGAAAAAGGAAAGGGACATTTGAACCAATAAGGAGATGCTTCCTGTTCAGTCACCTGCGATCCTCTGCATCTTCATGCGTCGGGCCTGGATGCGGCCCTTGGCCAGCCGCTGCTTGGCGATGATGCAGCGGATGTGGTCGGCGAAGATGAAGTTGGCCTGCAGGATGGGCAGGGGCTTGGCGTGGGGGTTGGCGCTGGGCTTATGGATGACGATGTTTAGCGCTCTGCTGTCGTCCTCCACGCCAGACACCTGCATGTCCTGTTGAGAGAGAGAAAGAGGAGGGAGGAGAGAGGGGGGCACAAAGAGTGGGGGGAGCGTTACAGCGATTTAACAGCAAGAGAGGGAATAAGGTCAGAACTATTTCAATAAAAAAGGGAATGACAATAATGAGAAAACAGTGGAACAAAAAAAAGGGATAAAAAAAAGACTATATTAGAAGAGATTCAAGTGGACGGAAAGTGACTTAAAAGACAGAAAAAGGAATTTAAACAGATAAAGTCGAAAAGGGAAGCAGACATGTTATCGCGTAGATTCAAAATACAGAGGAAAGACATTGTCTCATGAGCTGTTTTACAACATCAGTACACTCATGTATTCCCACTGCAGAATTTCTTTAGAAAAAATGTAACGCAATATCACTTCATCTTATCTGAGCCCACACTGACCAAGCATCTCTGAATATGCTAACATACGAAAGAACCCTCTCCGATTACAAAGGTTTATTTCTACTTTCGCTAAGTGCTAAGGAAACAACATCTGGTGATTGACTGTGTGCACAACTTAGTGGCATGGACAAAGAAAAACAGGATGGGAAATAAAAAATAAGAAGCATGTGTGTGAGGTAGAGGGATAACAAACATGAAATGTATTTTAAGAAGGAGGAAACAGAAACAAGTCAACAGTTTTAAGAAAGCCACATCCAACCATTTGTAATGATTTGGTCTTACTTGCAGAAGGCCGGCGAACTTCACCACACCCCATCCGAGGCGTTTGGTTTCCGGTTCCACCAAACTCATCTGGTACACATCGACAGCGAGGAACCTCTGCGCCTGGCCTCCGTCTTTACTGACCACCATGCAGGCAATAAGGTCACTGTTATCTGAAAAAAAACAACATGCAGGTAAACAACTGCAAGGTTCCTCACGTTGAGGTTCGTTTGCTGTTCCAAACACCTGTTGGGATTAATGTTCTGCATTCAAAACTTAAGAAATGTGCTGACAGATGTGGCCAGATGAAAAGAACACAGGTTTACAGTTATTATCATAAGAGACCCAGGCCTATCCCACAGTGTTACTAATTGGCAACAGAGGGACATTGCCTCTCTTTCCTGAGCCCCTCTGTAGAGGATCATTACGGCTCATTGTCTGGGTGTCTTTTTTTGGGGGTCAGGTGTCTATCCAAAGGACACGGCGACATACTGACGGCAGTTGGTGTCCAGGTGGGATAAAGATATCAATATGTCTGAAGAGGCTTTAGTCCCGACAGACAGTCTGCTGTAAAACACTGTATATACAGTAATATTTAAGAAAAGTCAAAGGATGGATTGAAATGTAGGCATGGAGTGACGATCACTCACAAAGTGTTTTAATGCAAAACTTGCCGAGTTAAACAATAAAAAAAATACCAGACACAAACACAGTTAATCATTGTTACCGTCAAAAAAACCACACGCCACATAAAATGAGGAAACTATTTGTTACAGCTACTTTTGTTGTAATGTGACACATGAAATTCAGACAACAAAGATAAATCTGCTTTGGAAAAACAAAAATACATGGCAGCTTTGAAAGCGGAACTACAGCCCTGCCGTCAAGTTGACTTATTTCAAAAATGTCCATCACTCTTGTCATTATCCTATTAGACATTTTTGGAATGTCATAGTTAGCATGTTAATCATTGAGAAGTCAGCGACATTTGACCTAAATATACTCAGCTTATCCTTCAGTCCAAGTTATATTTGCGAGAATGGGATTGACGCCGCCTTCTACTCCTAAAACAATGACTGTGTTGTTATTTTAACAAACATGGTAGCAATGAATTGTTTTAAAGAATAGTTGTCTGTTTTACTGTTAAACCTGCTTTGACTAGTGTGCTTCTTCTGTCTCCACATTCCTCTACAGCACAGACAGACAGACGCTCAGTCCGTCCCCACAGAGAAACAGCTACACACTTTAAAAGGAAAGACAGGAGTTTCCTCCCACACATCAAAGGGAGGATGATGCCCACACCTACAGGTCACCACAAAACCTTCTCCGAGTCACAGGAAATGTGGCAATAATGATCGGATTTGAGACCACTGGTTTTGGTACTCGTTTTTCCCACTGTTGTCTCTGAATATAAACTGGTATCAACAGAGTGACGCACGGATCCCAGTGAACTTCTCTTGATTTTCAATAGTTTGACTCACGTCTCTTCCCCTTTATAATGTTGATGCTCTTTGAGTTCCTTCTTAGGAATCCTGACAAATCCATCTTTAATAGTGTGAATTTGAGTGGATCCTTACTTACACTTGGGATTTTCTCGTTTATTGAAGTAGCCGCTTACTGTACAGCACTGTGTTCCTCTGGAGGAACTATTTTTTTGCACCATTTTAACATCGGTTGATGATGTAATTGTGGCTTGTCATATAAAGCATACATGTTGCCTTCTGTTATTCACAACTTTCTGTCTAACCAGTTTAGAAATAGCAGCGTGGTTTACCAGGAACTTGGGTACACCCACTGAAACAGAGAGCAGGGTAAAGCACCTGCAGCTGGAGAGGTAGTCCCCGATTTACTGTGTCAGCACAATGATGCTCAAGGCAAAGAGGTGAAAGACCTTAGGGGAAGTTTGATAGCTTCAATCCCCTGACCAGCTGGGGAAAAAACCCTCCTACCACTGAACATTTACTTGACTTCTGACTTTATAAGCGAGTGGTGGGTCAACCTGGTCCAAATAGCAAAATTATTTTAGACATTTAAAATCGACAAATTGCATCTGTTTAGTGGATTAGTTTAGAAAGTACTTACCCCCCCAGACCTATTTTAGGGAATCCTATTTCAATTTAAGATTTGGTTTTGAGTATGTTTCCAACTCTTAGTCAATTCTTGATTACAGAAGTTAAGGGCTAAAGGAATTTTGATGTTTTAGTAAAAGAAGTTGGGACTGACTTTTACTCATCAAGTCTTTGCTGCTAGGTTTACATCAATAACAATTAAGCTAATGCTCTCAATTGCATACTTATTGTAACCCAAACTAAACTAGACTACCATCAGGAAAGATATGACTTAAGCTGAAGAGAGCTGCTGCCAGCTCTGCCACACACTGTCCCGTGGTGTATTCTCCCGAGTGTTCCACTTGGCAACTTTCACAAACGTTGTTAAAAAGGTAGACAATGGAGTGACTGTATTCACTGGTGTGAGAAAAAAGCCTGTGGTGGATTTTAGCTGCAAGCTTCATGTCTCGTGGCATATTAACTTGAAATACACATCCAATTTTCACTCATCTGTAACTTAGGGTCAATTCCAAACCGCCCCCTACACCATACACATTCCCCCTCCGTTTGCGCGGAGGATCCGCCACATTAAGTGCCGTTCAAAACCAACGAGTGTGGAGGGGGAATGGGTTATCAAGCCCTCCAACAGCGAGTCTGCATCGCACCCGACTTTACCTGCTGCACTCCCTGACCGGACTCATCAATGTGCATGTCCGTCAGGGACAACATGCTGTGTACAAACAGTTCCTGCAAACATTTGGACTGGTGAACTGCGTAAACAATATACACATTAAATATCATACAGATGTTACCTCGTTTTCTGGGTTTTACTCCGGAATATATACAGTACCCATGTCTCGAAAACTATCATAAAGTTGTGTATATTTACAGACTATTGCGAAAACCAAGCAATTTATCAACATCATATTTTAAAAATAAAAGAGGTTTGCAAATAAAGAAATGCCATTAAAGATTTGGGGAGATTTATTTCAGTAATTATTTTATTTTTTGACCAAGAGGTGCTGATTTGAAACCATTGTTACGAAATTACGGTATTTCCTGTTTCTGCCGGAGAGAAGGGAGTTCGTCCCAAAGCTTGCCGCTGTATCTACACCCTCCACCGGAAAGAAGGGAGCCTCATTCAGCTGCGAGGGAGACTACAGACGGAGTTCACTCCATCATGGAGTGGGAGTCGGTAGGATGTGATTTGGAATTGAGCCTTAGTGCCCGCATGCTCCTGGGTCTGATACATGTAGGCAACCAAGAGTTTGTACCAGTTTGTACTAAGGATGCAATATTTGGAAAACAATAACTCTTATCATTTCCATTATATTGACTCATATTGCATTTAAATATGGTTGGGGACATTATACTGTAGTAACATGATTTTTGGGTAGATTTTCTAAGCAGATCTTTACCAAACAAGGATTTCATTCTTCAGATATGTTCTAGTATTCACTATACTGCACTATTCAATATTGGGATTTAGCTAACTCTGTAATTGGTGCACTTCCTGAAGCACATATTTGAAGCTCCTGATGGTGGTAGAGCAACATAACACTCTCTGAAACCAGAAGGCTTTTTTTTCCACTGACACAACGTACAGGTGGTGTTATCTGATTCAACGACTGCCTGAGATGGTGTGAAATGTAATGGTCAGAAAAAGGAGTTTGTGGGTGGAAAGGTTGCTTGTTTTAGTCCCCTAACCCACGAGGAAAAAAACCCTTCCTTTCCTCACAGTTATTCTGTAAAGAGTGTTCTTAGTCAACCACCTTGATTAAATGAAAGTGACAGTGACTTAGTGAAACAACAAACAGTGGTTAGAGTTAAACACAAGCCAGAGACTGTTTATCATTTTTCTTCTCAATTAACAGAAAAGGACTGAAAGATATTTCACATCTGATATGACAGCTGCTATATCTTCCACAGACTCTTTCAACAGGCATTCGGATAAACAGTCACAGTTTCAACCACTGAATAAGACTTGAAAGTAAAACTGCAAGGAGACATTTGCTTTCAAAAATGCTGTTTCCATCCGTATGTCAAGTGATTTTTTTTAGATTCCACTAAAAATAATAGATGATTATGCTTAATTAGAAGTATTTGTTAAAGTAGAGCTACAACAAAAATATCAATCACAGAAGTGGAAAGTCTTTGATGAATAAAAACTAGGTCAGTAATAATGGCTGTTTGGTGCAGTCTGACAGCAAATGGCTACAGAGAGCATCTCCGCATCTAATCTGGAGGAGCTTTACCGTGTCATTAATCTGTTCCTTTCATCTGGCCACATCTGTCAGGTTTAAATCTTTAATCGTTCAACTAGTGGCGTTTCCAAACGGTTCTGAAACTGCAGCTCAGTCATCACGGATGGTAAGATAAGACTTAAAAAGGACTACCCAAATTAGCCACAGATGGTACAGTCATCACTGCTGCGTAAATACGCCGGTGGAATTTACAATGAACTCTTTTCTACGGGTACATTTCTAAGAAGCGATATTATTAATATTCCTACCACCATTTTTTATAATTTGACAAATAAAATAAATATATACAATTTACTTGCACAGTGTCTCCAATAACGTCACCTTTTACCAAGCGTATGTGACACTACCAGTTGTTCATCGTCACTGTCTGGCTCCGGTTCAAATACAGAGTAAAAGGAATGGCGCAAAGAAAGTGAAAAAGAGGAAAAGAGACTTTCTTTTTTTGCATCACTAAATAAACCTAATATCGACCTGTTATGACATACTGGGAATTTTGTGGTAAACCTCAAGTTCTTTCTGAGATGTTCTACTAATTAAAATAAACCTGAAATAAATATAATGAGGAAACTCGTTTCAAAGAAGAGGGGTGGCCTTCCTGTCTGCACTCAAACTGAGAGTCATGAGTAATACGGCCTTTTAATTAGTGCAGAAGTTATAAAGTTCAACAGGGCAGTAATAAAGATGCTATAAAAAGGGGATGTAAATGTTTAAAACACGTCACCTAACTCTGGGGTCACTAGCAGACGTATGGAGGGAGTCATGCTGACAGATATACTGGTGATTAAGGATTTAACGGTAGGAGATCTTTAAAAGGACAAGCTTTTAAAATGTACTGTGATCAGACACAATTAACATACCTCGAACAGGTTCTGTGTACCTAACCTGAATAAGATAAGGAGAGACATCGGGAAACAAAAGGTCCCTATGAGAGTTGGAGTTTAAACACGCGGTATACAGTACGACTCATATGTAACCATACTGCTTAGTGTTTTGGTCGTGTCGGTAAATTTGGTCCAAGCTTCAGTTCCGCAAACACATGCAGTTACATGTCAGCACAAAAGAAGATTTGCAAACTCTGTGCATCCCATAACTGTGACATCCTTCACAGCAGAGCCAACCGTTCTATAGTAGGAGAGTGTACAGGCCAACTCAGTGTGTGTGTGTGTGTGTGTGTGTGTGTGTGTGTGTGTGTGTGTGTGTGTGTGTAACTGTCTCTGTTGTTGTGGTTGTTCATCTTTTTAAGGTATTATTAAGACTGCACTCACACAGTGTTGTTCACCTACTGCTGTCTGATGAGAGTGAGTGTCAGACAGAAGGAGAGAGGGTTAGTGATATCGGTCAGGGTGTTTACTCACGCTTTGGTTGTAAGACAAGCATGGCTCTGTTATTGTCTCCCCTTGAATTCTTAGATTATACTTTGAACTGGAATTACTCAATAATGGTATGCATCCCATCCTGAAGTGACTGATGATTTATAAATAATCATGTCTGCTGTCCTGTAGCTTTCTGTTTGGGATTTGTTAAGCATGTTTGTGTGTGCGTGTGTGTGTGTGTGTGTGTGTGTGTCTTACTGAGGTCTAAGACATCGTCGGTCTTGATGAGGTCTTCCGGTCGGGTCAGAGGCAGCTGCGTCTCAGGTTCTCCCTGGAGCTGAAGCGATAAGGACCGCAGCATGAAGAAGACACGGATCGCCTGTGCAGAGAGGTGCCACAGAAACACAAACAGTTAGAGACGTTACATTAAATCCACCTGACCATCTGAAGCTGACCATTAATAACCAATACAGAGACAAAATACTCCCATTAGAATGCACAGGTGAGATTTGACATCACCTATGTTTTAATCATGACTTGAGGGAAATCTTTCGACCTACTCAGCCATTGGTTTTAAGTGCAAGTGTTATGCAACATGTGGGCTCAGCCGAGGTGAGTGTGTGGACGTACCCTGCGCGTCTTCTCCACGTCTCCACAGGGAAGTCTTTTGACAAAGTCGATGCCGGTCAGAGGGGTCCCGGTGGGTGGCAGCAGCACCGAGGCGTCCATCATTAGATACTCCACATTCAGAGGTTTACTCTGCAACACAAATATGTGCAATATTGGTGACAATCCTACATGTAGTGATATCTTTTATAAGGAGCAAACACAAGTGATATCAAATGAAGCCTTACTCACCGTCATGCTCCTGTATTCATCCTCAAACATGTCCAGAAAGATCTCCTCGCCCTGGGATGAAACAGGAAGCCAGTTAAAAATAAGGCAGAGTTTTTACAGTGTTTTGGATGGACAGTTTCACCCGTTTAAAATAAAGCAAAACCCAGCAGCTGTGAACGCTTCAGATGCATTCCTTCTAAATAAAGTAAAACTAAGCAAAGGAATATTTTGTGACAAGTTGAACAGCTCTGTGTAGTTTATTATTTGCCCTGTTCCACTATTTCAGGGGTGGCCAACCCGCGGCTCTCGAGCCGCATGCGGCTCTTTGCCCAGTCTCCTGCGGCTCCTCAGTACATATGGAATTTTAATTGTGTGGTTTTTTTTGCGCATATGTATCCAGGTTCAAATAGGGTTAACGACACACAAGTTCCAGGCCAATCGTTACACAGAGTTTTTGACACAGAAGTGCTTTAGCCAATCAGAATGCAGATCCTGCAGTACAGGAGACGGGTTCTACTGCACTCGCGATGTGACAGGGAAGGGAGAGATCTGCTTCTGAGCAGCGAAAAATAAAACTCAGATAAAACCGTAATAACTCAATACAAAGTTATCAGATCAAAACGGTAATAACACAGAAGGACTCCTGAGTTGCTGAATCGCGATAACGAAATAAGAGAGAGAGAAAGTGCATCTCTGTCAGCAGAGCTTCTGCCAGTCTTAGGGTTATGTAAAAGTCGAGATAGTTATCATGAGAGGATAATTAACTAAAATACACTTCATTTATTTTTTAAATAACTGTCATGAAGCAGTATTTGAACCAACCTTAGTCATGGGTTTGTTTTAAATACCAACATTTAAATATTGTAAGCCAGATTTGTAAAGGAGTGTTCAACGCAATGAATGCCAACTTAGTTCAAAAAACCAGCATGCATAGTAATACAGAAATAGTTTTCACATGATGAAGTGAGAGTGTGTGTGAGGCAGTAAACACAATCTTAATGGCTGAAAATAACTGGCCTCGTCTTAATACTGATTTCTGTCAATATCATGGTGTGTGACATTTACAAGAAGTCTGGCTGAGCAGAGGTATGTGTGTCTGTCTGTGTGACAGAGTGTGACTCTATTGGAGTGTGTGTCTTTGAGTGTGTGTGTCCGTGTGTCAATTATTGTACATTTTTAGATTTTCATTTTCTATACATAGAGGAATAGAGTGAGGGAGCACACCAGTGGCGTAGCTATACCTATTTTAGGTGAACTTCAGCCCACCTAAAAAAAAAAAATCCCACCCAAATGAACATTTTGAAATTGAAAAGAAAAATGTATATATTTATTTTATGTCTCACATTAGTGTTGAGAGTTGTGCCCCCCCCCCCCATTACCAAGACCACACAGTTCTATTGTGTAGCCTCTTAATTTTGCTCTCAAAGTGCACCAGAAGCATGCAATTCACTTTAAAATGTTTTTAAAAATCTGCCCGGGGAAGCATGCCCCCGGACCCCCCTAGAGGATGTAAAGTCCACCCCACTCAAACTTCAAAACTAGCTATGCCCCTGGAGCACACAGAAAGGGTGACAGCAAAAGAGAAAGGGCAAGAGAGAAGTGGGCGGACATACATCCACGATGTGTGTATGATGTGGCTCTTTGCAGTAACACAGTCAAATAATTGTCTCTTCGTCTCGGACTGGTTGGCCACCCCTTCCCTATTTTATGTTGTCGTTCTCTGTACCACTTGGTCAAAGGCTATGAGTCATCGTGTATCATGTCAGGATCATGGAATGAGCTGACTCGTGTGTCAATGCAGGTCTGTGCATGCAGAGTGTAAAGCAGCAGTGTATAGAAGTGTTTGCTCTCTCACGACACTCTGGTAATTATCCCTTTCAGAGGGGATAATGATGTAGGTGTTCTTTGCGTTCATGCTCATATTTCTGGACGTACAACATTCCTCTCCCATGGCATGCACTAGACAAGGGACTTTTGAAATAAGGGTGTTTATCGCAGGACGATTCTTCTTCACTGGACACTAGCAGCACTATGCACACATCCTACTCATGTGTGGGAGAGGAATTCCCAAAGGACGTCCCATCAACAGTATGGTGTTTTGAATCCAAACAGGAAATACTGGACAGATAAGACGAGTTGCTTTGCAGTGCATTGTTTAGCATTGGGAGGAAAAGGACAGTTTGTTTCTTTCTTTGTATGATATGTTTATCCTGATCATCCGCTCCTCTTGTTGTTTAAAGTGAACATTTAAACTACAAGCTAGAAGCAACAGACTTATTCATTACATTTAAATGCCAAAGATGTTAATCCTGTTGAAATTAAACCAAGTAACAAATAAATAAAAACAGCAGATCGGTCGTTTCATATTAAAATAATATTTGAGTCGATTCCTTCTTTTCCTTTACAGATTCATTAACAGCTACTACATTTTCTTTGTTTGACACAACTAAACGGACCCTTTCATAGTCAGTGACTGCAGGGCTAATGGAATAACATTTTGACATTAAAACGACTAACTCAATCCGCCAAGATCAACATTTACAATAGAAAGCACTTATTTTTGATTAATTCAAAAGTAAAAAACATCCAATGTTTCTTTGAATTCATGACGGATGAATGTTCATTTTATTAAATAATTATTCATTCAAATACACATTTAATGGCATCATTCCACCTGTTTCGTCTACGCTGTAAATATTAAAGGAAATATAAGTTAAATAAGGATCTTAAAATGATTTAAATCCAGCTGAGAGCAACCACTATTTCTAAGAAATCCTTTTCGAGAAGAATCAGGAAGCCTTCAGGTAGGAGTCAGCAGACTGAATGCAGAAATAACTCCCTGACACTGAAACTGAACTTTGCTCTCTGAGAATCCAAGTGTTTCAGTTGTATAAGAGGGGTGCCAGATGTAGCTATTGTGACTAATTCCAAAAGTGATAGATCCACAGAGACTCAAAGAGAAACAGAAAGGGGTGTTGCCCAGGTTAAATCTGATCCTATGGACTAAACACAGAGGTTGCTTTCAGTTTTACCCATGACACCTTCAGGGAAATGAATCCAGTTATAATAAGTGGATCTGATAACAAACATACAGACAAAAGCAACTTGTGATTCAGCTTTTGTTACGCCCCGCAGGGATAACTGGTCCTAACAGCAGATCATCCGCTCACCTGTCTCACTATAAATCTTTGGTTTTTTTCCTCATTGTTCTCTCTGCTTCAGTATAATTGGTTAGGCGGTCCCAGTCTACTTGTCTGAGTGTGTCTGGAGTCGGCAGTTACCGTTCAACATGCCTCACTTTGTGCTTTGTGTTTATATACATAGTAGCTCTGGGTGTGTGTACATACTCACCTTGTAGAATCTCCTCAGTAAATCCAGACTTTCTTCTCTACCACCCTAAAATACACAAACATTAAGTTTAAACAGTATGAAATAATTCATCATTAATGGGAAAAATGGAGACTCTGGGAACAAATTGCCACTTCGTTTTAAAATACATATTTCTAAAATCAACCATGGCCTTTAGTTTTTATTTTAACAGCTTACAACATTTTCTAGTCCTCTCAGAAAAGGTGTGGATTTTATTTTCTGTTGCCCTTCCATATTATGGAGCTGTTCTAGCCAGATATCAAATACATTTGTAAAACCACCAATTAAAGTTATTTAATTACCAATTAATTCCTTATTTATGAATTAAATGCATGTGAAGCGTTTCTAAGGAGCTTTTGTGATTTTTTAAATGTTCATTTATACACTGCAAGCTGAAGTATCCTCAAATTTCCAAAACACTTTAGACATGATGCGGCAAATTCTGATATTTTTTTGGGCGGAATAATCAGGAAATAAATCCAGAGATAATTATTCAAATAATTTTTAAAAGAGGAATACAATAATCACAATTCATCCCCACTCCGTTTAGTAGTATTTTACATTATAACATATCTTATGTCTACTGGCTGTTCCTGAGAGAGGGTGAAAAAAAGGCCAACGATATTCACATAAACTGGGAGGGATTCCCACAGAACTGTTGAATCATGACGTCATTCCTGTGCTGTGTCGTGTCATTTCCTTTAACGGCAAGGTTCACATCAAGAGCGAGGAAGAGGAGTCAGCAGCCAATGCTGCTCTTCGTTTCAGGACAATGCTCTTCAATGGGATGCTGTGTGTATTTAACAGTGAACAAACTGAACCTGGAAATGCTGCCCCTGACTCGTCAGCTGTTTCCTCATGAAGAGGCAGAGTGAGCTGGGTTGTGGCGATCACTACTTAACATCAGACATATTAGTTGAAGGTCAGTTCTTTGGTATTGTGAAGCCGGAAGCCACAAGATAACACATGACAACAAAAAAAAACTAAATAGCTTAGTCATTATTCCTGGAAAAACCCACATTACTATTTCAGCCAAAGCAGCAACTCTGGGTTAATGTAAAACTCAGTCAGAGGTGGGAAATTCATCAAACAGAAACCCCCGATTAAAAATGTCTGTAGTAAGAACATTGGTCAGATTTCAAGCTGACTTTCTACTCAGATCAGAGCAGTTTCTGATGTTTATTCAAAAATGAAGTCCACCAAAAGCACATCCACTTCCTGTCAGTCCTGTACAGACAGAAAAGAGTGTTGCACAGAAAGAGAAGGTGTTAAAGATTCCCTCAAGAGAGAAAAGAGGAAATAAAAACATTCTCAGAAGGACGAGGAAGAAAACTGATTTCTGCGCAAGCGGGGAGTGTAGTGAGAGAGAAGAGGAGGAGTCAATAAGGAGGAGGCAACCGTTAATGACACGACAAGTGAGGATGAGGAATATCTTCGAAGAACAGGAAACATCTGAGGTCATAATCATGAAGCTGCACTCATTTAAAAGCTGTGCAGATAAAGGTTACGAGGCTTTACTTAGATCCAACTTCTACCTGGAAGCTCTTGCGTGTGTGTGTGTGTGTGTGTGTGTGTGTGTGTGTGTGTGTGTGTGTGTATACTCCAGAGTGTCCTCTACCTCATTAAACACACCCCTCCCATTCTCTTTCTCACTTCTTGAAAATCATTAAATGCCTTTTGTAATCAGCAAATACTGGCAGGTATTCTTTACTGGGAACCGACCATCACTGATAGAAATCAAGAAGCAGAGTCCCAGAACAGCTGCTGATCCATTGTTTAATTAACAAAGCACCTCTCCTGTTGGCAATGTTTAATGAGTTTTGGATCAGTTTAAAAGGGGGCAAGACTATATAAACATATTACTTTTTCCTACTCCTTTTCAGACATGAATGTTAATTTATGTCGCTTATTGAACATCTCTTGTGTACGGTCACCGCATTTATCTATTATTATGATTTGAGACGCGTATTTAATTCGGACAGGACCATACGTATGAGGGTCGCATACCTCCAGGCAGGCCAGGTGAACATCCTTGATGATGCACTGGTTTCCAGACAGCACCGACTGCTTTAACAACAGGCAGCTCAGCTCCAGCGTAGCCAGACGCACTTTACCATCTACACACACACAGGAGACAAATATGAGAATGTGACCACAGGTTTCAACAGAAATAAAATATGAAATCCACTTGCCGCAACATATTTCTGTGATTGTATTTCATAACCAGACTTTCAGAGGGAGACCAGCTTTGTCAGGTTTCAAGTTTGTGTTACACAATTCCTGAGTAAGGCTTTCTGATTTAGGAATTTACTTGGGAACAATCTAAAAAGACACAAAGATAACAACTACCATAAACAAAATCAAACACAGTTGCAGTACAAGTTGTCAAGAGGAAAGTGAACCCACTCAAATGACCACATGGGGCCGCTTACATTAAAAACCTGTCAACTGTTGGCACTTCAGCTCAACATAAGATAATAAAACAATCAAAGGCTGGTCAGTGTGTGTGTGTGTGTGTGTGTGTGTTACCTGGCTGTGCTGCCTGGCTCATCACTCTGATCAGTCTCTCTACCAGCACCTGGCTGTAGCAGCTCTTTTCCTGTTCAGGGACCGGCAGCTGCAGACGCTCCAGAAGATCTCGGTTTATACCTGCAGACGGATGGGCACGCAGGTCAGGTCAGGAGAAAAAGAGGCATTGCATTTGGTGGCATAAACTTTGCTACTGGGATGTTTGTTTTACAGACTTGTCTTCAGTCATGTGTTCTACTTCTGCAGCTTTGATAAACACATGATTTTAAATCTGCTAGTGTTCCCAATAAAACTGTGACGGTGACTCCATGGATCATGCTCACTTCATGCTCACCTTTCTTTCAGAGATCTGTTAAGATGAGGACTGTTTTAGAGAGCTGGTGTAGGTTCACAGTTCTGTGTTGCATTAAACAAGGTTTTTAATATAAGTTGATGTAAATGTGTTGGTAATGGATCTGATAGAAACACCGGTCACTAGAATGAGCCACTATAACCAACACAACGAATGAGTGGAATGTAAAGGGAGTCGCACCTTTGCTGTGAGAGACAGCATAGAGCAGGCAGAGGACGAACAGGGCGTGGTAGTCGTCAGTGGTGCAGTCCAGAGCGCTGTACACCATGTCTAAGAATGGTCTGCAGCAGGAAGATAAGCGTCAGTAAACCCTCAAACTGTCAGTTTTTTTTTTTGTTCTTCTTTCCACATCTATATGAAGCTCACAGTTGTGTGTGTATGTGTGTGTGGAGATATGTGACTACCTGCTCCTCTGTGTGTGTGTGCGGGTGGCTGCGGCCGTCTTCTCCTCATCAGTGATGTTCTGCTCCGTCAGCTCCGACACCTTGCACTTCTCCATCACCACCATCTCGATCTCTGTGAGAACACACACAAACACACACTTTGTAGTCGCTTGCATAAATGTGCACCATTGTAAAGTAGTTGTAAATTCATGCGTATCACACACACACACACACACACACACACACACACACACACACACATCACACCTCCTCAACAACACACACATCAAAGCTATGACGACAGAAATGGGCTGTTGAGTGTGAATGTGGAGCCTGGACTGTTTCCTTCTCACCCTTCAAAAAATATGAAATATGGCAACAAAAAGAGCCAATCATGCCTCAGTATGTGCTCATTAGTGATTAAGGAGCAAAATAATAATTTAGATGGATACACATGTAATATTTAAGAGCATAAACATGTTAGAATATTACAATAAATGATACAGCATGTCATCTAAGTTACAATTTGTCCTCCAAAAATGTTCCTGATGTGATCTCTTTTCTTATTAATCAGATATTTAGGGTGGGTGTAGATCTTCCTCTGCTAAATGGTAAACGTCTCATTTTGAAACTCTCCATCTCTCTGCAGCCCACGGTGTTGTTTGTGTGTCAAAACACTGTGCACCTGCAGAAGGGATGAAGGTGGCTGAAGGACTCGAGGTGTCTGTGCAGTCAAAGCTAAGAAGGAATCATTTCGGATGCTTGGAACTGTCACCTGTTTAAAGCACACACACACACACACATACACGGTGAAGGAGTGAAAGACAGGCGGAGAGGTGAGGAGCACAGGATGGATGGTGTGTCACCGTGGAAATGGTTGATGGAGATTGTGTTGGACACGTGGTAGCCCTGGTGACTGGGGGGGGGGAATAAAGGGTGCCAAAGAGCTGAGGAGTGAAGGCCTCATCTCAAAACTAACCAAAGAGAATGTTTAGGATATACTGCTTTTCTTCAGTTTTTGTTTTGAGTCAGCCTATTCCAATTGTAACACTTGTTGATCCTTCGTGTTTTTACACTTCCTTTTTTTAGGAATCAGGCATTTCATTTACTGGAAATCTGTCCTGATGCTTGACAACAGGAAGCACCGTGTCATATCAATTTTTTGCAAACAGTTAGTCATGAGCACATCGACTGAAGCACTCAACATGAAAAGCACATTTAGAGCAACAGTTTTAGTTCTTTTAAAGAGTTAATTTCTCTCTCTTTCTTTTTGTTTGGAGACGAGGGCTGCTGCTGTGGTGGCTTTTTGGGTAACCCGGGGTGCATTATGGGAGACTGTGTCTCATTGATGGGAGTAAAGACACACTGACAAACACACTCCTGTACTGCTGTGTCAAACGCGACACACACTCACCTTCCGCTGTCTCCCCACTCGCTCTGCTTCCCTTAGAGCTCCTATCACCTCCTCCTCCTACTCCCTCTGTACCTTTGCCCTTCTCCCTGCCTCCCTCTCTCTCTCCTCCTCTGCCGTCATCGTCCCAGCCCTCCTCCGCACCGCCTCCCCCGCCGCTGCCTCCTCCTCCTCCTCCCCCTCCCCCGGCCCTTTCATCATCCTCCTCCTCGCCCAGGTTCTTGTAATTTGGCCTCTTCTGAGTTCTCTTTCGGCCGCGGTGTCGTGACAGCTCCAAGGATCGCTCCAGAGACTCCGAGGGCTTCGTGAAGCGACGCACAGCTCCTGCACTGGCCTGGGGGGGGGGGAGAGGACAGAGAGGTACGTGTGTCAGTAGGTAGGAATACATAACAAGCTTGGACGTGACTATCAAAAGAGTTATTTTATAGATATATTTCGAGCCAGCTTAGCATGTATAGAAGGATGACAGTGTTGAACGGGTGAGGTAACGGGGAAGACACAAGCCGGATTCTAACCTACTTCCACCGGGACAGGGACTGAGCCACTTCATTGAGCTACTCTATATTGCCAACATTTGCAATATTTTCTTGGAATCCTGTGTGATCAATAAATCATAAATATATTGTTCTGATAACTGACTGAAAGGTGGTGGCTGTGGCTCCGAAGGAGGTCCGATCAAACGGTCTAAGGTTTGATCCCTAACCCCTGCAGTCAACATGTCAAAGTGACCTCGGGCAAGATAATGAACTCAGTGTTGCTCCTGTTAGAATTGCCAGTGTTGGGGGTAACGAGTTACAAAGTAACTGATTACAGAAACGACATTACTTTTTTGGGCACCGAAGTAAAGTAAGGCATTACACTAAAGATATCGGTAAATACACTACTTTACTAGACTATAGGAACGCAACTTCCTGCGTTACCCAAACCGTGTTTGCCTATGTGTAAACTTCTGATCTGTTTAAGTGGTGCGTGCATGCGGGCTGTCTGTGTGTGTGCTGCTTGCCTTGGCGTGTTGCCATAGCGATCGTTTCGAGTGACGGAGAAAAGCACCGCCTGCTGACCAATCAGAGTTTAAGGGTATGAAGTTATATTCTAAATGAAAAGCTGTTTAAACTGCCAAAAGCAGGAAAGAAGCTTTTTTCAACTGTTGGAGCGCAGAAGCAGGCAACACGGAAAGACATTAACAGGCTGGTTGCAGGGATCATTGAAGAAGACATGCTTCCCCCGTCGACTATTGAATCGCCCAGGTTTAAAAAAATACTAGATAAAGTAAAGTAATAAGTAGTGAAGTTACTTTTCAAATGCAGTAACTAGTAAAGTAATCTCGTTACAATTTACAGAAGTAACTAGTAATAAGTAGCTAATGACTTTTTTTGAGTAACTGCCAGAGGTGCTTTGTTAATTAAACAATGAATCAGCAGCTGTTCTGGGACTCTGCTTCTTGGTTTCTATCAGTGATGGTCGGTTCCCAGTAAAGAATACTTGCCAGTATTTGCTGATTACAAAAGGCATTTAATGATTTTCAAGAAGTGAGAAAGAGAATGGGAGGGGTGTGTTTAATCAGGTAGATGACACTCTGGAGTACACACACACACACACACACACACACACACACCAGTAAATCTTTCATCTTGTTGATCAAAGTGTGTTACCACACAAAAGCCTCTTCCTCTGATAAACTTTCAGAGAAAATGACCACTTGACACACGCACACCCAAGTAGGTGCACACACACAGTTGATGAGAGCTTTGAGGAAACATCAGTGAGGATATACTGGAACTAGAAGTCACCACTTCTCAGATATAGCTCTCAAACTTGCACCCATCGCAGATAGGCGCACAGGAAGCAGCTGGTAGATGATAAGATGCCGAGCAGAGATCTGCACGCTGACTGACAGTAACACTGTGTAAACTGAGCGACAATACCAACCCACTCTGAGGATTTAAAATAGCTACAGTAGAATGACCATATTTCGGAGTTATAACCCAAGCTCATCATGCTGAGCCATCAGACAGACCCTCTCAAAGCTCTCTTTCTTTAATGAATGAGCAGCAACGATACATCAGGGCCGCCTTTACGGAGGTTTATTAAAGCTGACCGCACGGTGCGACTGATCGGACTGGGGGTTGTATTCAGTGATGACCTCAGACAAATTCCACTGAATAGCATCCTTCACAAGTTCTGTATTTTAGTTTTATTCCTGATTTATTATGTAGTCCAAAATCTGTGTTACTGTATATGTGGATGCAATTTACTTGGGATGCACCTATTCAATTCCTTTCAGCCCAATGTCTTTCTCACAGCCTGAAGGCAGTCCCTTAAGATTCAGTAACTTCACTACTGACCAACTTCATTTACACACAGAGCACTTCCAGACTTACTGGAGTGAGGAAAGTTTATATCAGGCTCAGTTCAAACCGTTGAGCATGGTGTGCGGAGCTCAGGCGAGGGAGTGAGGTCAGAGTGGTAATGCAGTGGATAGCATGTCTCAAAACATGGCAACGAGCGCATAATACTCAACTCAAGTCAGGGAAGTTTGCCCATTGGAGAGACTGGCTGTGCTAACGGGAGAGACAACATACGAGCCAATCATTAGTGCCCATTTAACTACCTATTCACGGTA
Source organism: Eleginops maclovinus (assembly GCF_036324505.1). Lineage (NCBI taxonomy): Eukaryota > Metazoa > Chordata > Actinopteri > Perciformes > Eleginopidae > Eleginops > Eleginops maclovinus. Next base: position 19,079,568 of record NC_086364.1, on the reverse strand, counting down.
ACCTGAAAGGTACACTTAGAAACCATGGGCTGTTGAGGCGTCAGCAGGCAACACACACAAAAAAAACTTGATTAACCATTTAGAGGCCTACTGAAGTGCAGCACTACACACCACGCAGTCTAACAGTACATATACAACTGAATAACATATATCATTGCAACCCATGTCATTGTGGTCGAATTAACGGAGTAATTAATAATTTAAAATTGCGCGCCAGGAAATCCCTGAAAACGTTATTGTTTGAGACCCTTTGGGGCGGAGCGCCGTCGTGATGTCACAAGTGTAACCACAACTTTGCTGTCCGTTGTTGCTAAACAACGGACTGCTTCTAGGCTAAAATGACGAAAATCGCGAGTGGGAAGCCATGCATTGCGGCCTTCTGCAGCTAATATAAATATAATCCACATGTGTCTAATCTATACACATTATCATAAGTGCTTTGAAGACCATGCATCCCAGTGATGCAGTCCTTATGTACTATGAACTGTGAAATAGTAGGGCCAGGGCAGCTTTTTAATGGATCTCTTGTGTGCAGTGTGGCAGTGGCCACCTGTAATGTTACGTACATGTATCTAGTATTGACTTTTGTATTGGTCATTGACATTATTATTACCATTTATTAATTAATTGTCTCCTTTCAGTTTCACAATGCCAATGGCACGATTGTCTACTGGTTGTGCATTATCATGGGTCCCAAAGGGTATAACAACTTAGCAATACATATTTGATTGGTTTAAACAACGCTTCTACACACAATGCTGTTTGGTCGCTGTATGTCGCCCCGGGCAGGCTGTAATGCTTAGGACTCTGGCGCTATACGACGCCCAGGGCTGGGAGGCAGTTTAGAATCTTGGCGACAGATGTCGCCCAAGGCGAAAGACGGGTTAAAGAAAACAATAACAATAACAGGCCAGGGTCAAAAGGAATACTAATTACCATTCTGTATTTTGTAGGCGATCTATATCATGGTCTATCCCTCCACCGGCTCCGTCATCCTCTCCACTGTCACTCCCAGCGTCTGACACGGCTGGCTCAAACATATATGGTTGGACTCCCAGTGGCCCAGAAATCACTCTCACTAGTACTGCTAGCCATGGTGGCAACACTGGTACAGTTACACTCGTGACGTCACACGAAAGTCGTCTGCTACTGCCGGTGCAGGCAGACTGTTTTGAGAAGGTCCTCGCCGGCTGATAAAAATCGTTTTTTCTTGAAAAATTTTTCTGCTTGTACATGCTCCCAAAAAATGCAAGAATTTCACCAAACGATCAAGTAATATACATAGAACTGAACTGCTATCCCCATTTAAGAACAACGTTTCAGTAGGCCTTTAGGGGCATGTATGCGTGTGCGTGTGTGCGTGTGTGCATATGGGACTAAACACCAAGGTCATATGACGTCTGTGGTTTCAGTGGTAGAAAAAAAGATTCAACTTTGTTAAGAGGAAAATAAAAAAGGTATCTTTATGAAACTAGGTTGGCCCTGTTTTGCTTTCCTTGTCAGGCGAACACAAACCACCAAACACACACATTCACAGGTGAACTCAAAAGGCAGACACAACTGCACTAAGTGTGTAAGGCCAGCAGATGAACCCCCATCTCTTATGTGCCAAGACCAGCTGCAGTTTCTCAGCATACACACTTACTGGAAGGATGTGTGTGCCAAATGAATCACAGGGTTCAGTCTGCTACTCTAGATAAAGACATTCATTGCTAGATGGTCGTGATTGCTTGAGTTTTATTTGTATTCCCCCCTTGCCAGTGCCAGTTCCTCTTTGACTTTTCCCCCCATGTTATCATAAGAACAAAGGTTATTTTGTAAGGAATAAACACTTCAGAACTCCCTGATGTCAGCTCAGAGTGTAGGGAGCAGTTCACCAAAGTATTCGTTGTTGGGATTGTGAAAGATTTGATAAATACAGTCAGATTTAATCAAACCTATTTTAAGCAAGATTAAAGCTTAGTCCCTTAGCTTCCCATTTCAACAGAATCGTTAAGGCCTTAAAAGATAAAAAGATAGTACGACTGGCCTGCCGCCTCCCAAGGTCAAAAGACTGTGTCCTATGAATCTGTTAATATGTTCACTGGGCAGGCTAACGCTTGAAACTTGGGATGTTTGTGTGTGTGTGTGTGTGTGTGTGTGTGTGTTAGGGGCAGAAAGCTTCCTATATAACCAACACGAATCCTCTGTATCATGGGGAGGCCCCCACGCGTTTGACTGCTGAGAGCAACGTGGTATTTTCACAGTATTATGCTTGTTACGTAACAATATAATATTTAACCTCATCCATTTCTGTGTCCGTGTCTTAATGTGTTTCTATTGATTAATATTGTGAGTGTTAAAGCCTCGGATCCAGGACAGAATAATCAGAATAAGCATTTGAATTCTTTCTGTAGCCAGCCAAGCAAAAGAAGATGTGTGTATCACTTACATCTGAGCAATTAGGATTTTCTGTAGCTGCTGATAATCAGATAAAAAACACAGACAGAGCATTTGGACGTTTGTTGCACCTGTTAGCCGTCTATGTTCTGATAAACCGCTCATCCTCTAGACACACACAAACAAACACACACACACACACACACACACACACACACCTTAACGTTCTTATAAACTGAACCAGCTGCGTGAGACAGAGATACAGTAAAGACACCGAGATATGCAAATATTGACATCATGTTTGTAACTGGTGCACTTGCAAGAAAACACGTGTAGGAGAGAGAAGAGATCGAAAAAAAAAATACTTCCAGGAAAGAGATTTGGGTTAGTGAGGCAGCGCTGTCTCCGCTCCATCATGTGACCTCATTTCCTGCCACATCACAGACAAACAGGAAGTACCCTTCGACCACCTGTGCAGTCAGAACTCAGGCCGGATTGGTGTGTGTGTCATGTACAATACATCTAACAATAACATAACAGAAGCTCTATCTGATGTGGCAGAAACAACTCATGAGCAAACAAAAGAGACGTCAGTGTAACTTATCATCATCAGAAACAATCTTTCCCAAAAGAACGAACTGTTCTGAATGCAGGTTTCCTGTTAGCTTTAAAAATGCTGTATTTCAACACAGGTATGACCACTCTATCAATAAACAAAGACAAAGTCCCTGGAGCAAGACATAAATGGAATTCAAGCCATCCCAGCTCCTGTTGCAGGTTGATCAGCGGCCGAACAGTAGAGAGCTCATGGAACACAGGAACCAGCCCAAAACGTAAACAACATGATGCCGAATCTGTTCTGTTCCTTTACTTTATGTTACATTTGGATCATTTCAATGTCATTCTACAGTATGAATACAGTTCACTTCTCCTCTAATCATTATTGTTTACAAGTGCAACACGTGGCACCTTTAAAGTCTGTGAAATTCAGACGCGAAGAAGAAGAGCGGCTGAATGAAAGCAGCTGGAAGGTCTGGCATTCTCATGTTGTGGTACACCAACGTTGTTAAGACATCACGCCTCAACTCACATTCACTGAAAAGGTAGGCCGCTTCTTACAACAGCCACAGGTCTCACACCACGCACGCACACACGCGCACACACAACGCGCACACACACACACAGAATAACCACAAGGATTCTCAGAAACGCTCACTAGTTCAGCACACCCACCTGCTTTTAAAAACAGGTGGTCAGAAAATTCAGAAATGGAAGAGGGGGCAGGGGGTGGGGGAAAGAAACTGAATCAAAGGAGGAACTAGTGTGAGCAAGAAAGAATTGGTTAAAAAAAAAAAGGTGTGGGGAATCAGGTGGGGGAGAAACGGGGAACAAGGGGGAGAGACAGACATAAAAAGACTAACGGAGAAAAAGGAAACGAGATGAGAGAGTGATGTAAACACAAAGAAACTGAAACAAAGACAGGACGTTTCAATCCAAGGCTTAGACGAGAAAAAACAGTGAGTGAAAGAAGAGAATGATAAAAAAACTAAGAACATTTTGAATATTAAAATATGGCAGCCTTGGTGTGGATGAGAAAACCATGAACCCGCAATCACATGACCACTTATTGAACTCTGGCATCACAATGCACAGTCTGATGTGTGTGTTTGTGTAAGCATTGTTCTGTGACAGGTTTCTGGTTTGCATGTTGGTCTGTACTGTGTGTGCGCGTGTGTGTGTGCGTGTGTGTGTGTAGCATGATTGACTGTGTACAAAATGAGTGTGTAGGTGTGTGTGCACTACCGTGTTCTTGTGTGTGCTGTGAATATCGGTCTGTGGGGTGAACACGGACAGGTCTCCGTTCAGAATCACTTCGGCCAGAGCGTTGACCATCGGCTGGTAGTGGATGATCAGAAACACCTGGAAGACACAAAGACATTCTCAATTAAGAAAGCGTTTTCTCAAAAGTGTTTACTGAAAAGGCTTTTTAACTCAACCATAAAATGGATTGAGAAGGTAAAAACCAATTCACCCCCTAAGGTAAATTATTTCATTGAGCAGGTTTAGCTTACAGTGAAAAAAACAATACAACACTAAGATCACTAAGAGCATCACTTACTGTACATTCCTCCTTTAACAGGAATTTATCCATATGATAAGTAGGCAGAATGGCTGACAGATAAAACACCCAACCAGAAATATTCCAGCGCTCTAGTGATGGCTGGTGGACAGCATCTGATGTGCGTGTTGCTTACTTGAGACAGCAGGTAGAGGGACACCTGAGGGTTGATCTTTCGCTCTTCAGACTAATGAGAGAGAAAGGTTAAAGGTCAGTCAATGTTACACAAAAGCAGATCCAAAGCTAGTAGTTATAAAATAAAAAATAAGAAAGGAAAATTCATGAGAGAAATCAGACAAAGCATAACTCTGGAAAGACATTAATGTATTATTTGTAAAATGGACTGTACCAGTGGATTTGTAAGGAGTCCGGTGCCAAACATGTTCTGTTCAACCTCAGCGTACCCTAATGTATTTCGACGTGCAGGTGAAGGTGACATACCGTTTCGGGGATAACCAAAGAGTAGACGTAGAGGGGCAGGAACAGGCGGTTGAGGAGGTGGTCGGTCAGCACGTCATTAAGGAATTCACAGTTGATGATGAGGATGTCGTTCAGGTAGTGCAGGTGGTCCAGGTGCTCCGCCACCAGGTCACTTAACTTCCCTCTGTTCCTATGTCTGAGAAACAGCAAAGACACACACATAAATGATAAAGGAAAAAGGTCAATCTGCTGCACTCGTTTGTGAAATGATCAAGAATCCAAAATACCTTCAGGCACGGCTGGAAGTTATGACCTCGGTACTTTATTAAGCTCTATTGTAACAAGGATATTCCCAGATTCCAAAAACCTTTCTTATGACTGAGAGCTGCTTGGTGTAAATTAAAGTATATGACAATACAATGTAAAGTTTCCCAGGCCTTTGAGTAGAAATGTCTGTACTGAGCTCCAGGATAAAGAGATGCCTGACCTCTAGTGACCTCAGTGAGGATTACACGATGAGACAAAGATGAACAGCACTCACTCTTCATCCGTCTGCACACACTTGTCCAGTTCGATGACATGGCTGCCGATGAACCAGACCAAGTTACTGAAATATGGCACAGCCGTCTTATCCCGGATGTAGTGCAGCATGTGCTGGTTGTCCACTGCGGAGATCAGGGTCAGGATCAAGAATCTGGGTTAGGGGTGTTACTGAGGCCCGACAGTCATCCAATAAACCACAAAAACATTACAATTAAAGAAAATAACCAAACACAGGAAGTCAAACAAGCACACAAACTAGGCTATTTGTTATGGAAAATAAAGGGTATTCTACTGGAATGGGATGAAGAAGAAAAGCCAGTTCAGTTTCAGATGACAGATTTTCTCTCTGTTCATTCTGATCCTGTGTTCCAAGCCTGCACTCATCCATTTGACTCATTCACGGAGAGAGTTATTTTATGTTTAGACAAGAGCAGGATATAAGCAGGATTTGGGCAGTTTGTATTTGAAGTAATGCAACAGGACACATTTCATTCATGTGCAAAGGTTACACACCAAAGTCTTGCATGTAAAAGTCTGCTTTATATGAGGTCTGATAAATCAAAGGCTGGATTTGTATTTATTTAAAGGGGTCAGAGTTAACCAGTAGATAAAAATACAGAGTTCAACTATTTGACATGTTGAATAGCATTTGCAAATATTACAAAGCATCTGCCGCGGTCTATTGCAGCTCACTTAGATTTGGGGAATACCAGATATTTTTGATAAAGACTTGAAGATGCCGTCCTGGTGTATTAACCTTTCTCGTGTAGCAGTCAACATGCAAATAAAAGCTTGTTAATAACTTCACAATGCCAGTCCACATGGGTCAAACTGAGACACGGGTAAATCAAATGCACAAATTACATAACAGCAGAAAAACAAATCCCAAGCTGCCACCGTCTAAAGTTAGTGGCAGTCCAGCTCAGGCCGTTAGTGGGGCACTCAGAATGTAAGCACTGAAGACCAAATAACCAGAAAAATCTGAAAAACCCATCCCCAAAATAACCACCAAGAGAAGGTGTTCTGCTGAAACTAAGTCTATGGAACAACTAACCAAAGTAGCATAAATTAAAAAGCATGCAGGGTGTTCTGCATACGTGTCGGTGGATGATATACGGTTCATTCATTTATAAGAATAAAGAATTGCAATGTTGTTTATACCGGCACATTCACAACACAGACATTATTGGGAACAGATTGCACTGGGTATCAAAAAAACACCGACATGAAATGAGTTTCAATAAGTCATTTTAACCAGATTGTGTATTATATTTCAAAATTGAGGGAAACTATACTAATACAAATAAAGGTACTGGCTGGCTTACATTCAAGTTAACGCGACAATCAGATAATAAAATAAAAACAACAAATCACGTTTCTAGGAAACCAGGTACTAAGAAAAAAGACTGAATGAATGGAACCAACTTACATGAAACTGGAGTTAGGCAGATGGGGCGCGCAGAGGGAGAGAGACAAGGAGAGGAAGAGGAGGAGTGGTTGAAGAGGAGGAGGAGGGAGAGGGGGAAACAGACACAGGGTTAATGTGTTTACGGGGTGGCTGTGAAGGGGTGGAGGTTTGGAAAGACCCCTCCGGTATCCCAACCAATACGCTGCAAACAATGGCACATCTGGCAAAGGAGTTGCTCTGGAATCTAAACATTTGGAACTTTCAGGACTTCACATTGTTTCACAGGAGTACACATCTGTTCACGTTAGCTCGGTTAGGATTGATGCAGCAAAATATCCTTTCCAGGTAGTCGTTTGTTGCAGTACACACGCAACAAGTGCCTAAAGAATCAGTAAGAAGCATCACACTTTGATATATTCAACATTATGATGCTAAACATAGCCGTTTTTATTGCATCGTCCCAAACCAATGCAAGTATTTCAGTTATGGGTTGATTAAGAAAGGGTTATGAGGTGTTCAGACACAGCTTACAGACTGCACGTCTCAGCCTGGGCATCAGGGTACAGATCTCTGTAATCCCTTAAAACATTTTCAGAAACTGGAAAAGAAGCCAGAGTCACAGTTGCTGCAATGAGTTGATGATCACTCCTTTGACAGATTTCTAATTAAGCAGAGAGCATCGCCAAACCAACAATGAAACATTCCCCACACCGTTAGATTACTTCATACATTAATTACAGTTCTGTTGTGACGGCACAAGGTGCAGAGAGATACATGCAAGGCTGGTGAATGGGTACGGACAGCGGAGGGAAGAGGAGCCTGCTCATATGTTGCAGTGACTGTATGCTGAGGTAATGCTATGTATAGTGAAGAGAAGCATGGGAAAAGCCAAACTAGCTGAATGCAGCGGACAGCGAGCCGCTCAGAGAGACAGCGGGAAGAGGAAGAGGAGGCTGATGCAGCACGGTGCAGAGTAACTCAGCCTTGGGAACAATCCTGATGTTAACACACTTTACTGCTGTGCTGCTCCTGATCTCAGAGGACATTCAGTTTAAAACAAACATGCTGCTTATATTAGGAGTTCAACAGTGACTTAACATGCTGGGTAGGTGGACTTACAGAAGAGTTTGTTCCTGTGCTATTAGCAAAAAATGCAAAATACAAAGGGCTAATGTACAATAAGGAATCAACCCCTTAATTCTTCCTCAAGGTGACCAAGAATCCTTATCCTTATCTAACGAATAAAAACCCACACAGCTGCTGGCTGCAACGTTTCAAGGGCTACTGCTAGATCTGGCTGAATAGATGCTATGTAATTCTGCAATTCCAGCTGAGCAGTAGAGGTCAACAGCTTTTCTTGTCAACATCAAAGCAATACTGAGATTTTCCAGTCAGTGTAGAACATTAGGTGAAGCAATACTGACACCTGCCGAGAGATCTTTGACCGGTATCAAGTTTCTGTGAATAATAAACAGATTTCTATCTACGGCCTTGGTTAAAGCAACTTTTGAAAACCTTCAGATATAAAGGATTGTAAAAAAGGTATTCTTAGGAGTATACACTTTAAGAGTGTCAGTGTTACTTGGTAGTCATGCTCATGCACCAGAAGCAGCAGCAAGAAGAGAGCAGCAGTTCAAAGAGACGTGGAAGACAGTCCCAGCATCTTGTGAGCATGTGTGTGTGTTTTTGTTGCACATGTGACTGTGTGTGTATGTGTATGTGTATGTGTATGTGTGTATGTGTGTGTGTGTGGCTAGCATGTTAGCGTGTGCTCTCGCGGCACTCACCTTTATAGACGTTGAGTGTGATGGTCCGGACTGCGATACGGACCATGCTTTCAGGGTGGTTGAAAAACTTAATGGCCTCGGTGTACAGGGCAAAGTCATTAGTGTGCTGTGTGTGGGAGACAGAGAGGGGGCGCCGGTGAGAAAGGCACTGTACGTACTGCTGAGCTCAGGCCACAAATGACCACAGAGACAGCGAGCGAGAGCGAGAGAGAGAGAAGCAGCAGGTGGATAAGAATAAAGGTCTTCATGAGAGTAACATTCAGTTATCACAGAGTGTATCATTGGATTTACCTTAACTAACGACTAACCCACAAGTTATGTAGTGTACCTACTCAAATCCAAAATAATTTATGATAAATGTCTTTTAAAATCTGTCCTAAGATCTTGAAACACACAGACACTGATTAAGATCAACATTAGAATCCAACCTTCCTGCAGATGGGAAGCGTGTGCCAAGATATTTCTGTATGACAGGCTGCTCTGAAACCTAGAGTCCTCTCTCTCTCTGTGCCTGATCTTCTCCCCAGCCATTCCTCAGTCACTGTGACCTCCAGCCAATCACAGTTGAGGGCCAACGACAAACAGAGGCCACAGAAAATGAAGAAACTCGCCCCTGACACCAAAACAAACCTGCTGTTAAGAAATGTAACTGTGTAGATCTGACAGGAACTGAAGAGGTCTAAAAAGAATTAGCTATCCAATAGCGCCATCTGGAGGAGATTTAACTGTAAATCAAGTATAGTTAACTAGAATAAATGAAATGAGAGGTTAATAAACAGCACAATCGTACTTGCTTTCAGACTAAATGTCAGTTAAGTAACCTAAAACTCTAAATCCAGAGGTAACACAAAATACATATTTTCCTTTGCATTACAACAATGCAGGTTTTGCTTTGTGTTTGTTAACTGATGAATAAGATACAGTAAAGTAAACATTTAAACTAAAATTCCTATGTTTAAGGTAATTTAACCGTGATCATGAATACTGTCAGAGCTACACATTGGGTCTGGTTTTAGCCTCAGGGGCAGCGCTACCATCAACAGTACACAAATAACTTTCCCCCGCACACACAGGCCACTGGAATGACCACAGACACTGCTCAGATATGATTCAAGAGGTCAGCTTACTCTGGTGTCACCACACATACAGACACACACAGCAACAGGCCTGAATGATTATGCTCTCATGCCCTCAGATGGAGGTAACAGGGATGACTTGGGGACAAGATCTACTAAATCAGCCCATCTACACAGGAGGCTGATGTTTGACAGGGGAAGCGAGCGGCTGAAGATTGATGGATAGGCATAGCCTGATAAGTACAACAGAGGTCGACTTGCACAACATACACCAGTCAGTAAATTTGCTGAATTTAAGAAACAACCTGTCATTTTTCTGTCTCCATTTGCCTAGCTGCTGTCAGTCATTTGTTCCCTGTCTCGCCCTCAATTCTCAGTGTCTTAATCTTTATTCTCTCTTCCTTTTTGTTATAAAACACAGGATGAAGGTGTGGACATGGCTTAAGATTCCTCTATGACTGTGCTTTCATTCAGATCCCGCCCATCTGTCTAAGGACTCACCTCATTGTAGAAGAAGTGCACGGTGTGGTTGTTGAGTTTCAGTGACAGGGTCTTGAGGAAGGAGATGTAGTAGGCCATGATCTCCTCGTCCGAGAAGTCAAACTTGTGGACGATGATGGAGTTCACATGGTTGTTGGATAACAGGTAATCTGAGGAGAGGAGACACTTGATCAGGCTTGCTCATAGCCTTGAGGAACATCGCCTTATGTTGAAATACTGATGTGACAAATCTTTTTACCATCCATTTATCAATTATCCATAAAGGCATTTGGTTGTTGTACAAGAGCATACTGAACAGAACTGCTTACTTTATATAATATAACAGCCCACTGTATAAATGACAGCATATGTGCTTAGTATTTGGTTGCCTAGCAACAACAAAAAATGCAGCAGTCTGCTCTGCATTGTACACTTCAACAAAGATAGGCAGTACAAGTGTACAGGGCATGTTAACTATATGTGAACATATACACGCTGTTCATTTTAGGGCATTCCACAAACAACAATCTTGTTAAACCTACTCTGAGCTTCTTTCAATGCAATACACTCAGATGTAATACAGACTGAAAGAAATTGCACCATAAGTGCAATATAAAACACACAAATTAAAGCAGCAGTCTCAAAAAGTATGACATTTAAAGAAATGTATTGCGTGTAACAGGGCTGTTTACCTGCGATGGATTACATCAAACATGCTTTCATTTGTTCAACAAGTGTTGAGTCAAAGACTTACAGAGGGAAGTCTCATGGCTGATGTTCTCAAACAGTATGTTGAGGGTCTGGAGGAGTTGAACACACACGTAGCGCCCCGACTTCTGACGCAGGATGTTCAGGAAGAAGGCGAACATGTTCTTCTCCAGGAAGAAGCTGAACACACACATGATATGATGACTTGATCTTAAAATGTAATTATCATACATTAACATTGTTTCTGTTTTGCTGCGTCCAGATGTTTTATAAACGGCAATATATCACCTTGCTCACATTATCGTAATACATTCAATCGTAATCCGTTTCATTATTTCTATCTTGTCACCAGATTACAGAACGTTCCACTTTCATGTTTATGCTATACGCGTTTACTGCTCATTTCGCCTGGAATAAATCTTGGTGTTTATAACTTTAAAAAAGTATTTATTGTACCGCAGGGAGAATACTACATTTAAGAAGAGCTCTTCAGTACCTTGCTCCATACATGTTGTGTTAAGTAAATCATTATCCTGAGGTTGTAATAAGACTGGCTTCGCCATTCAAAGTAAGAAAAAAAATCCTAATGGTTTCAAAATACCGAAAAGCTAGCCTAGATAATTATAAGTGACTTTTACTGCCCATGTTTATTATCGAGGCTTCTGATCACACAGAGTACTTTCAATGTCCTCTGTGGCTTTTGTGCTCTTCAAATCCATTTCCTGTTACGTAAAATAACGCCAGAGGTGGCAAAGCGGATAAAGAAGTGATTACATGAAACTGCAGAGCTGCTTCTGATATAAAAGAAACAGGATGGTTTCATGAGCGTAAGTCCTCTTAAACGACAGGAATTATTGAGTGTGTTTGGAGAGCTAAACTGCAGTTGGCTTACAAAATGAGTTCCCTCAAGTCATTATGTAACCTAACAATACATCTAAAAGTTTACGAAGCACAAACACACTGCACAGCAGCATGTTGTAAGCATAGAAAGAAGATGGTGCAAGATTTGACATTAGGAAATCGATGTTTACTTACTCAAATACAGAGCTGTCATTCTGGTCCCCCCAGATGAGGATCTCTGTGATGGAGCGGATGGTCTCCACGAGAAGGTTTCGGTTGTGGTCCGTCACTGTGGTGTTTTTGGTCAGGACATGGTACATATACCTGATGGAGGGACATAAATGAAGGGAACATATGTAGAAAAAAGTGGTTGAAGCACAGCTCAGTAATAACTTGTAAAGATATCTCAAAACGTAACAGCAGAAAGATAGACAGCAGTGATGCAGACATATCTCGAAACAGCTCCACAGACAAGAATAATGAAACAACCCATGTTCCAATCAATATGCATTTGTAGCTTAAGCTCAAGTGTTTGTAATATGTATGTAATAACCACCAAATGTAAGTTTGTAATGTACACCCACAGGTGTTTACACTTATTTTACGTAATTGCTGCTTCTGTGGGTGAATTGCAGACTGAGCCAAAATGTCTCCCTCATTAACGGTTCATTTGTTTCACCTGTAGTGATGGGGCACCTTCTATTTCAGTCAGTCTTATTGGTTTAAACTCACCTCAACCTGAGCAGAGGTAAATCTAATCAGCCCGAACAAGTGAAACACCTGTGCAGACGGTCAAAAACTCCATACTACAGTTTGTAATGACAGGTAATGCACGACACTGACTTTATTTTCCAAAACTAGCTTAGTAGTATCGATAGTGTCAATTCGGTTTTAGGGTGGATGTTTAACCTTAAAGCTAACGTTAGCTCACATGTTTATCTACCTAGCCAAACAGAAAGGAAACGACACAGCAAATGTATGTTAGAATATACAACTGGACAGATATACATGTTATGTTAACTGTTGACAACATAGCTAATGATCTTCTCAACCGCTTATAAATCATAGAAGCTAACGTTAGCCTATCTAATGCTAGCTACTCACTTCAAATGGTCCAAGGAATGGATGTTTTTCGTTTTCCCCTGTCCTCCAACCCAGCTCCGTGACCTGCCAAACATGGTTGGGGTTTTAAGGGATACGATGTTCTGACGGGAGCGTTATTTTTTGCTAACGTTAGTGTCCACATCTATCCATTACACCCACTTTCCCCGTACAGATAGCTACTTAGCAAACAGAAGGTGATAGGCGGCGATAGCAGCGCTGAGGGGTCATTACGTAACAGGTTGGTGGACGGTTATTCTGGGGGTTGCTGTTCTCTTCCTACCAGCGACATTTGATACAGCATACAATGGCGAGAGAAGGAAAACTACAACATTCTTTTCCTGTACCAGCCGTGACGAATAAAGTACGCGACAATCTGATCGACACGGTGATAACCAATCACAGCAGACCCTGAAAAGCAGCGAGCCAATCACCTGCAGAGGTCTCAGTTGTCGCTTTGTGTTCACGACTGTTTTGATGCAGTCGGCTAAAGTGTTAGAAGGGACGTTTACCTGTAAACACGTCGACAGAAGCGGGTATTTTGGAATGTTTTGTAATTTCAGGTAATGATTTGTATAAAAGAAAACTCCGAATAACTTTCTTTGTGGGAATAATTGTGCTTGTTTTCACTAGCACTGCACGCTACTGTTTTTAGCCCTATCCAGCTGGCATGGCGTGTATTCCAAACCCCAAAAAACAATGTCAAGCATATGTCGAGTTAGCTAACGCCGATAATCATTAGCTGTTAGCCTTGAATCTACCTGTGTATTTGTCGTTTGCTTTTGGACCTTGGACATACAATTAAAACTGCCCTGAATCACTTTTTTTCAGGTCGGGACAAGCCGTAATGGACACCCCGGCCGCAACACCCCGGAGAGATTTCTAACGGTGGATCACATCCTGGCCTCGCAAGAACCCGAACCGTGGCTCTATTTATTTTCTATGACACATCCAATTTATGCCCAGCTAGATTCGGTAGAATCGCTGTTGGAGGAACTCCCATATATGTTTTATCTGGGCCTGTTCTTTGTGAACGTCCTGATCCTCTATTATGCCTTTCTGATGGAGTACATCGTCCTGAATGTGGGGATAGTATTTCTGCCTGAGGATATGGACCAGGCGCTGGTGGACCTAGGGGTGCTGTCCGACCCGGCCTCCGTCCCCTATGACACAGACACAGAGCTGGATGTGTTTGAGGGGTATCTTGAGTGACACAGCTGTCCTGCAGGAAGACAAACGCATTTAAGTATTGATGGTGACGATGCAGAGATCCAGGGCAGATTGGACCAGCGTGAACACTCCCTGGTCAGAATCAAGGAGAGAAAATGCCTCAAAGCGGATGTTGCTGCCTTTTCGTCACAAAGACATATCAATGAAAAAGTAAGTGGAACACACAAGACTATGTTGTTTTGTCTTTCTGTTGTAATGGTCAGAGATAGATTAGGATGTATTCTTACAACAAAATGTGTCCTTTTTTAGTTATGTTATAAGATAAGCTATTCAAAACATTTTGGTGATGATCTGTAAAGGTTTTTTGTCACATCTCTAGGTTGTCTTGGCTCAAGGAAAGGTAACCCAAGGAAGATCAGCACCACCGGCCACATGATCAGCGAAGGTCCCGTGTCGTGCAGTCAGTCTGTTACCACTCTAATTGACTCGGGTTGGACACCATGGAGTTGGCACTGGCATCTGTGTCCTTCACATTGGACACATAGAAAGGAAAAAGGAAGCACAATGTGCTCTCAGCAGAAAGACAGCTGTGGATATATACCGCAAATGTGGAGCATGACTCTGCATTGCAGCCAGGTCACATACAGTAGCAGGATGTGAACCGCTGAGAACAATTACCCAAAATGAGCAAGATCTGATTGCTGACTGCTGAAGAAAGTGAATATAAATATTGCCGTCACAGTGTGATGTCCTGCACAGTGTGACCTCTCAGAAGAACTGGCAAACAGCAGGAAGCAATGTTCACTCTACGTCTGTTGCATACTTAATATTTTCACAGTACAACTTCTTTCTTTCTATGTTTTTTTTAAGTTTCAGAACACACAAAGCATTGCTGCTTTTGCTGGCTCACGCATCCTTGAAGCATTATTTAAATATATATTTCGGGGTCATCCATGCTGTTTGTGTGCTTCAGGCATGTACACACTCTCAGGGTGCACAGGCCCTCTGGGTGCTCTGGACACAGGCTGTAAAAGTAAAGAAAGGATATAGGAGAGCCTTCATTTTTATTATCTCGCTTATACATCTGAAACACCCTACTAGCCACACTCTTCACTGTAATGCAGGAAGTATTAAATCATCTAGGAAGAGTTACTTATTTAACACTTCTGATAATCTATACACAGGTTCATACATGTTTAATTTTGTATTAGAAACTGAGGTCACCCATGGCCAGATGTGTCAAACTGTTATCAGCATGGGCCGTATCAAAGACAGAACCCTGACGTGAAACTCAGAAGTGCTTCAGTTATTCTTTTATTTGTTGCATCCATGTTTTGTTGTTACAAAATGACACAGAAATGACTCCACGCATGACATTTGTGTGGTTTGAATTGGTTCGTTCTCAAAAGGATCTTTTATTACACTTGTTTTATGTTCAGTAATTATGAAATCAGTAAAGAGACATGTATATTCTTGGCAGCAATAATGAACAGGATTCAAGCAATGAGGCAATTCGCTACTAGATATGTGTAAGCCTTGAAGGCGCTGTACACTGAACATTGATTTTTGAGGCAATAAAGAGGAATCAGTATTTTCTCTGCACACGACTGCTGTCTGCCAGAATTAGAAAATGTTGCTAGCAGGCGATGTACTCAGAAATGAGGTTGTTTTCCACAGAATAAGGGAAGTGAGATATCCACCAAATAACTAAAGATCTAGAGACAAATAACTAAATATTTGCACTTCCATGTTTCTTACTCTAGACAAAGCTTTAGTCAAGAATCGAAATGCCTTACTGTCTCAATTGAAAACATTCTACGAGACCACGTTTCACTAAATTGCATACATTGGTATTTCTGTTATATTTCTGGATAATAATTGATCAGAAACAGCATTTAGTTTACGCTATACTAAAGCTCAGGATACTAATATTTAGGAAAATATAGGAATTGTAAAATCAAACCACATCATGCTGGAGGTAGAGGGTTTTAACAGGCTGAGCAGTCCGTTACGTAAATCAAATATTAAAGGCTCCCTATATTTTAACAATCAATTGCAAGTGAAGCTGTCATATTGGGAGGCTCTACGTTTGTATGTGCTCTGTGAGGAAGTCTTTAGTGGTAGTTGCAGGTATACGACACTGCCGTTTCCCAGGCATGATAACACACTGTGGTTCTGAGCAACTCTGCTAACGTCTTAGTTTAGTACAAACCCCATGAGCGACAACCAGCCTTCACCATCCACGTCTACTTCTGTAAAGACATGCACATGCTATAATAAGCTTTGGATCGTAACAAGAGTTTTATTTTCCAACGTGCGTTTAATAAACTATGAGCGAATGCCAACTTCTCTGACTCTTCCTTTAACTGTAATATCAGGTGTGTGTTTATCGATTATTTTTCAGAAGATAGAAACGTGTTTCTGTTTAAATGGACATGTTGATCTCAGACTGTTTACGTTGTGCCACGTGCTCCTATGGTGTCATTTTACATTTTGTCCACAAGAGAGCATTAGTGCATCGGTGGAGAAAAGGAGCATGGTGGACCTGTAAACCTGTTCAACAAAGTACAGACACATTAATTTGCTCATTTATACATTAACCAAACATTAAGGCTTTATGTTTATATTCTAACATGTTAAATTAAGCGGCTGACCTTCTGCAATAGTGATATAATTGGGAAAAACTCAACTTTATATCCACAAATATTTGGTTTTCACAAGAAACATTCCTGGAGGTGACCACTGATGTCCCGGCCCCTTAAAAGAGTTTGACTCATATTTGTGACAAAAAGTCAGGTTATCTGAGGCTCTTGCTGCATCACAACAACCTATACAGAATCACTGTTAAACATGTTTTACAGCCAGCAACAACAGGTGGCTACGGTGTATCACATCAGCACACGTCCGTAAGTAATGAATTAACATTGCAAATACAGTCATAAGATCCACTACGCAGAGTTTCAGACACTACAACACTGTAAAGGTTAGCTTGCATTTGAAAAAGAGAACAGAAACCTTTTGGGAAGGAAGCGAAAACTGGTTATTAATAAATCATTTAAAAAGTGAAACAAAAAACCAATGCACGAGGTAACAACATGAAACATTTTATTTATAAAAATGTGATTGCATATATACAGATATCATATAGTGCAAAAATGAGTCTTGACAGTCTAGCCAAACAACACACCTATACAGTAAACAAATACAGCAGACTGTGTTAGGGTTGAATTTACTTCCTTGTAGTGCTGAGGGGAATCTTTAAAACCATCTGACAGGAAGCCCCTTTGAATAAAGCAGCAAAGAATTATTTTTTGGTTTGTGATAGTGAGCACACACATGCTGTACAAAATGTAGTGTGTAGTGTAAACATGTAGCATGTGGTAGAGGTTTCATATCGTTCTACTGCCACTGGATCCGACTGTCCTGCTGCTGAAGTCTCTCAAACACTCCGTATGGAATACACTGGTTCCACATCCTGGGGTGGAAAAAGATATCAGGATGCTATGACATGCAGGAGAAGGAAACATATAAAAAGTACTTTGGTTTTTGGGTGGTGGAGCGAGGGTGTTCTTACCTCAAAGTCTTTATGTTTCTACAGTTCCTCAGACTGGCTCCCAGGCTCTGTGCTCCAACACTTGTTAGTTTGTTGTACTTGACACTGTCAAACAGATACAAAAACAGTTAACACGTTAAATATTGCTACAGGTGTTCGTCTGTAACTTCAGATAGTGATGAATGCTTATAAAACACATCTTTCTATCAACATATCAGGGAATACAGAACAAAACTCAGCTGATCATTTATTTCACAATAGTCACAATACTTTTCACTCCTTCCTGTTTTGGTGTGTGTGTGTGTGTGTGTGTGTGTGTGTGTGTGTGTGTGCTGTGTGTGTGTGTGTGTGTGTGTGTGTGTGTGTGTGTGTGTGTGTGTGTGTGTGTGTGTGTGTGTGTGTGTGTGTGTGTGTGTGTGTGTGTGTGTGTGTGTGTGTGTGTGTGTGTGTGTAAGACCTGGTGGTATTCAATTGAAGGGCGTTCAATGTTTGATAAAAATTATATTTAGTTCATTAAATGCGTCCTTTTTTTCATCAATGAATCAAATAAAATAGGGGTATTTCTGTGTATGATTAGATGAAGTATAAGGAGAGAACGACACGTTACTGTATTAATGTCTAATGAATGTGACACATGTTTCAATTAATGTCTTTTGGTGGTTTAATGGAATTTATAATCAGTACAAAATATCTACAAGTGGAATTTCTCATTCATTTAATAAAGTAAGACATGATACCCTATGTTTTATGCAGATAAAGACACAAGAGGAGGCAAAGCAGAAACACACACACAAACAACCATGTGTCTTCTGTAAATTTGAAATATATGGTCTTACTCAAGGTCAGTGAGCGAAGCCATGTGTGGGATGACAGCAGCCAAAGTCTCTGCCCCTTCATCAGAGATCACATTACTGTAGAGACTGGAAACAAAGAAAAGGGGAAGTGAAATCAAGTGGGTTTATAGCATGTATCACTATGGGTGTTGTTGGTAAGGTACATTTGAGTTATATACCTTAGACAGTGCAGTTTGGGGAGATCCATCAGCACAGTTGCCAGTTTCCTCACCCCCTGGTCTCCTATGCAATTCTCTGACAAACTAGAATGAGAGGATAAACAATTAGTACAACACACACACACACACACACACACACACACACACACACACACACACACACACACACACACACACACACACACACACACACACACACACACACACACACACACACACACACACACACACACACACACACACACACTGTAAATCATTATTAAGTCTAGGAGGATAAGGAGCATGGTAAACTCACTTGAGAATCTCCAGGGATCCAAGTGAGACTAATTTATTAGTTAATTCCTCTGCTCCATTGTCCCCGATCTTACTGTTCTCTAGACTGAAAGAAAAGAGAAGTTACTGTTAGGCACTGGAAACAATAATTAAACAAATATTGAAGCAATGACAGAGAACTAGAAGTCAAATATGTATATTTACTCTAAGTGCTGAAGGTCATGTAGACCTGGAAGGAGCTCCCATAGCTTGGGAAGAACCAGGGGACCTTTCTCTGGACCAAGCCTGGAGGAAATCATCATTATCATCCTCATTTTCATTGTAATCGTTGACACTAATTACATTTTCAAATGTTGCTTATTAATACATACTCCAGTTCTAGCTTGTGTAGCTCTTTGACTGCTGGTACCCCCCTCTGCCAAGATTGAATCGGATTGGCTGGAACTGAAAGAAAACGCAACACACACTTCAACCACCTGATACTGATAACAGTGTGTGTTTGTGTTTGTGTGTGTGTGTGTGTGTGTGTGTGTGTGTGTGTGTGTGTGTGTGTGTGTGTGTGTGTGTGTGTGTGTGTGTATCTGCGTGTGTGTGCGTTACCTGACTGACAGCCTCTTATGCACATGTATGTTCACCAGCTTTGCCAGGTGCTCTATATGACACACTTGTGTGGCCTTCAGATGGGGGATCTTGAATTTGGACACCGTCACTTGTAGGAGCACTACCTCACCGCTTTGCTCTAGCTGCTCCCATAGGGTGATGACATCAGCAATGCACGCCCTAGAAGATCATCAGATGACATGATACATTGCTCATGAGTTATTTAAATACTTGGAGGTAACACCTTTCTTGCTTGAGCTAGTAAACCTAATAGCCAGACATTAAAACAACCACCGCAGCACTTTCAATGCTTAAAATCAGTTTTACTACAGATTTAAATATTGGTATAGCTAGATTGGTTAGCTAGCCGGCTCTGTTGTGATGGTTCAACCGCTTAGAGATGTCGTGCCCCTTAGCCTATCACATACCATGTGTTGGAGCGCTAGTGTTAGGGGCTTGGCCTGGGAACTGGAAGGTCACCAGTTCAAGTCCCCGAAAGACCAAGTGCCACCGTGGTGTCCCTGAGCAAGACACTGGTTACCTACACTGCTCCCCGGGCGCCTTACATAATGGCAGCCCACTGCTCCTAACACTAGGATGGGTCAAATACAGAGACCGCATTTCGTTGTCCTAGTACTTGTACTCTGTGCAATGACAATAAAGTTGAATCTTATCTTATCTTATCTTATAATGTCACTATGTTATGGAAGTAAACAAAGGAGTCCAATGGAGGAGTTTCAGGCAGGGGGGGAGTGTCTGGGAGAGAAATTCCCTCTGGTGGGTACGTTGGATTTTAGCCATTGCAGACCACTTACATGCACAAAAACCTATAACACACTACAGGCAAAATAAAACCCCAAAAAGCATAATAGGACCACTTTAACAAACTCAATAGATACTAAGCAGCTTTTTGAGTTATGAATTGAAACCAGTACCTGTATGTGTTGATGTTGTTGAGGCCCACCAGAGCTCTGAGTCCCGCAATCTGTATCCCTGAATCCTCCAGATTCAAACAAAACCTTCTACCTTCAGCTCCACCCTGGTCGAGAACGTTCTGCACAGCAAACACGTCCGATGGCTTAAAAGGAACTCCGTTAAATGTCAAGACTTCTGGAAGATTCTCTGCCAGATGAGCAACCAATCGTTGACTATCACTGTCTCTGCTACCATCACCATGTGATGAGCTCGCCTCATAAACATAGCGACAAGCCTCCAGGACCTGGTTGGGGCTCAGGTCATCATGGGAAAGACCTTCAAGGTGTTTTGTCACTAAAGCCTGCTTAGCGGCCACCATGTCTCTGAAGGTTGTCTCTGTGTATGAGTGAAACCTCTGAAGCTCTCTCCTGCTGTAGAACAACAGCCCGACGGCAAACCGCTGAGTCAGTTCAAACTCCTCCCTTTGGGGCCGCCGACGACTCTTCTGGCCAGATTGGAAAGGGAGGTTCTGGAGGAAGGCACGGTCTGTTATGGTCCTGCGAAAACAGAATTTGAGAAAGAGTCAAAAGAAATCCAAAGAGGGTAGAGCACTGAAAGTGAAAGAGAAAAGACGCTGAGAGTAGAAAGGGAAGTGAATAGTTCTAATGGAAGCGTTTACCTTGACAGAGACAAATGGAGCCCTGCAAGGTAACTCTGAAGGAAAGGGTTGGCCCACATCACGATCTGGTCATCACTGGCATCTGCATTTAAAGTTTCCGTGTTTGCCTTGCTTCCCCTCTTTTCTCCAGTCTCTCTTGTTCCAATTTCCCCTCTCTCCTCACTCTCACAACTTGGGGCAACCTGCCTCGTCCTGAGATGATAAGAGAGTAAGAGCCCTGTTCTTTGGCAGAACGCCTTGAGTTTGGCAGACATGGTCCGTCCTTTGGGGACAATGGAAATGTTTGCTTTGATCCCCTCCCAGGCCAGTGAACTTAACTGGGCCAGCAGCTCCCTCTCCTGTGTTTGAATAGCTTCCTGGCCATGACTCTTCATTTCCTCTCCGTCTTTGTCATCTTTTTTTCCCTGTTTTTTTGAACACCTTGCTCTTTGTGTGCGAGTGTTTTTATTACGCCTCTTCATTGGAGAACTACTTGAGCTTTTTGTCTTAGTTTCTTGAACTGATTTCTCTGATATTTCTGATTGAGTTTCAGCCTCTGAGTGTGTGTTCTTTCTGTCTTCTTCCACTTTCAGAGAAAGCACTTGATGGCAAAGCTCGGTTAACGTTCTCGGTAGGACCTTCAAACTTTTGCATTGTTCTAAAACCAAGCAGACCAAGCGACAAAGTCCAGGGTTCCAGCAGAGGAAATGTAAATAGCTGCAGGTTTTTAAGTAATCCAAAGCAGATGTTCTGAGGTCAGGATCAGTGAAGTAGTGGGACAGATATATCTGTATGTTAGTGGGGGTGAAGCCACACACCTCCAGAAGGCTGTCTGTTCGGCGGAGAATCTGGCTGGCTGTGCCTCTTGTTCGGGTAGAAAGCAGAAGAGTGCATCCTGGAAGGAGGACTCTCTGAAGGATGGAAGCGTATAACTGTCTTACTGTGTAGGTCTGTGCTTTACTGTCCTTCTGTAATGACGTTACTAAATCTTTTTCTTGAGTCTGGAGAAGAATTTCATAGTCCCGCACCTCGCAAAAACCATCAAAAATGACAAGCACGCGCTTCGGGGCTGCACAGATTTGAGCGTACACTGCGCTTGGGTCCTTGCAGGAAGGGGCAATGGAGGAGAGGTTTAGTAGGAGGGTCTGAAGGCTAAATGTAGCGTCCGTTAAAGAGAGTGCCTTGCTGTCTAACAAGAAAACAAAGTCAAACTGTGGGATGCAGTCTGTGGACCAGTCAAGACACAGTCTTCTGATCAGGGTGGTTTTTCCCATGCCAGCATTGCCCAGAAGCAATATATAGCGTTTTGGTTGGTCTCCATTTGATCTTTCAAAGATCTAAATGGAAAAAGACAAAGACATAGGTACCAGTGAGAAGCAGCCATATATTAAAACATCTAAATACTCATACTTCAAGATATTGGTTTGGCTGTGTTCGAAAATGACTCAATGTTTTTCTATTGAATTAAAGGGAAACTACCTGACTCCTCCCCAACAAGCTTTTTTGTCGGTCTGTGTCTCCCATGCTGACCAGCTCTTTGTCGAGGGCTTTGTTTGTGTTTTTTCCAGAATGTAGAATCTCCCTCTGGCTTACTTGCACATCCACATAATGAGAGGTTAGGGTGAGGCCATCCTCCATAACCAGGCAAGCTTGACTCATGTATTCTTTGACTTCCTGAATGTAGTCCTTTACAACCTCTGAAACAGTAACACCATTTTTAAGAACCTGCTGCTTCACATAACTTTAATTATACTTTTAATAACCGTAACATCAAAGCAGAATAAAGGAATAAAAGCATGCAGTAACTTACGTGGAATATCAAGGACTGGAAAAGGGGATTCCTTACACGTAGACGGCTCTAAAAGTCAACATTTCAAGATATTTTTAACATGAAAATAACTGTACAAGGGGTTTTATACATAAGGAGAAAGACAGATAGTTGTTCTCACCATTGCTGGGGGAGATGGGTGAGGCACAGGGATGAGTTATGGCTTTGCTTGCAGTTTCTGACAGAGATCCTCGTGGGGATGAACTCATTTGGACTGGCGCTACTTCACCATTCGCTACAAGCACAACAGAACAACACTTAAGACAAAGCTTTAAATGTGTGATCTTAAACTACACAACACTACCAGAGTTAGATTTGTAGACACACATACATTTACTTCTCAGATTCAATGTTTTTTTACTCACTTGGGGAGAGGGGTGGTACTTGGGGTTTGAATTGCGGTGATGCGGCAGGAACTATATAAGAAATTTGGGTTAGAATATGTACTGTTGACATGGTTTATGTGCAATAAATAGAAATACATGAGGGGAAAAGACAAGTCTACATGTTTAACACGTTCCATTTGCAAAGGGATTTACATTGTGCAAATCAAACAATAAATAGTAAGAGTAGTTTCATAAACAACAACACAATAACTAAAGAGACAACAAGACATTTTTAAACGAATACAAAACACAGATAGTGACACATAGGGAGGGGTTAAGAATGAGGAATTGATTAACCTGGTTTATGGCCCAATCAAGATGTGATGCTTGGTTCTCGTAAAGAGTCTATGATCACATTTGTTTATTAAAGCCTTAGTTGACGATTTCATATAGCTAAAGATCCCAATGGTCTGAAAATGTAGAATGTCTTCAAAAAAGTCAAAGCCCTGTAGGATCTGTTCAACCCAGGTTTGATGGATGCTTTGGTTGAAAGTTAAAGAAGCCCTATTGTGCTTTTTGCGGTTTACCCTTTACTGTAGCGTGTTATATCAGTTTTGATGCATGTAAATAGCCGGCAAAGGCTAAAAGGTTTCTCTCACCCACACTCTGCTCCTGTCTCAGTAGAGGAGCAAAGTGCAAATATAAACCTGAACTTTTACACAATAGGGCCCTTTTGAAGTTTAAACTGGCAGACACATTTTGACACACATCCTTGAATCGGCACACCTTTGTGGGAAAGAGAATATTTGGTATCGGTCTGTGGGTGCAAACAGATCTATCTAGGCTACACTTTTTAGAATGAAGATAATCCAGTTTGATGTGCACAGAGTCTTCATTACCTATTTACAATTAACTTTGTATGTTTGCATGAGAATGCTTTACTCACCAAATATGTATGTAGGCGTAGCAGCAGTATTGGGAATTGGAAATGTAATTACTGACGGAGAGAGTCGCAGTGTCTGAACAACTTGACATGATGGAGCCTCTGGGATGGTGATAAACTGAATGGAGGGATGGAGATGGAGGATTGTTGGTGGAGTGGTGGAGAGGCCAGCTGTATCTGCTGAACTTGACTCTGATCCTGTGGCTGCAATACATAAAGCCAACATCCTTATCATTTATGCCAACAGGTGTTGTTAACCTTGAGTGTATCAAAAACAAAGGTTGGGCAAGGTAATTAAACCTGATAGGTTAGATTCCAAGAGAATGGAAAGAGACTGAGATCCAAAGATTCTGCATCAAGTTTAAGACTTACATTTTAGCGCACTTGTAAGATTTCCAAAAATGAAAGGTCAGTGCGCAACAGTTGAAGCAAAGTAACCATCTACAACTCATCTCGATAAACAAGAGTTTTCATCAAATCTGATTTCTAGAAGCGCACCAAACTAATCTGGAGGAAGTCTTGGTGAGGTGAGAGTTGTTCTTATTTTCTTCTACAGTGAACTCTTATCTGGCGACTTCAAAATTAAACTTCCCGTTTCTTGATCTGCATTCCTATGCTTTGAAGGAACTGAATCAAGCATAGCAAATCAACAACCCTATTTTTTACCCATGAGACTAATGTTGTTACTCTCTGTTCACACAGAATATTGCCATGCAGAGGGTAGCTGATGTTGATTGATTGAATAATATATTTGCAAGAATACTTTTGCCATCCTCTCAAACGACTGCAGATGTTTCCCCTTGAGATCTACTCATTTCTATAACTGCACCTTTAAATGCCAAACACAAAACATGTTCAGTTTCTATCTGGGCTTTGCATCAGACCACAGCAGAACATAGAAATGTACCTTGGGTGATAACTGGCTCAGGCTGTGCCACTTTGGGTTTTGGTCGAGCTGTAAGAGATGAAGAATGAACATTACAACATGATTCTTTTTGTAGCTAGCTTCGCAGAAAAGCAGCCACAAAAGAAGCTCCGAACCACCACAAGGAAAACACCACTGTGTTAGCAAGTTTTGGCACACTTACAAATCACGGTAGCATATTAGCATGTTTTCTCACCATATAAATGCACACTCTGTAAACATTTAATATAACAACAATGCAATGCATGTTTTCCTACTACTCCAGGTAGTCATTAGTTTCCAATCATATCTGTACACAATTATTTCATTATTACGGTACATTACTGAAAATCTGCACTCCCCAAACACGTGTTACTTTAACAAACAGCGACTTTGATGTTAAACGTGATGTTTCAAACTGAACACATTGACATGAATGAAACCAATGAGTGCCTGAAATAGTTGATAAAAAACATACACTTCTAAAACACTGCAGCATGTTTTGCAGAATGACATAATATTAATCACAAATTGGAGCAGTGGCTGACATGACGCATGTTACACAACTTGAAGCCACATTATAAATAGTCCGTACAAAAACCACACAGACAGTATGATTCGGTCACCTGCTGCTCTTCGCCTCTTTGGTCTGGATGGTGTATCCTCATCGGGGCACTGTTGTATCCCAGAAGCTGGAGAGGAGAAATATAACATGTAATCGTACCAGACTGTTGTGGCTGCATATTCAAATGATGTATTAGTGGTGATCAGGACAGATTTTACACACATGAGCAGACGTTGAGCTACGATAAGCTTCTAGTGAACGGCGGGTTATGTACCTCTGGGTCTTTTACTTCTCCTGTTGGTCTTGTCTGTGGGTTTGTCCTCCTCTCCTTGCTGCTGGCTGTCGAGGATGGGCAGCTCCATTGGCATGGGAAGATCAGCTGAAGGTCAGGGAAGAGGAATTAAAAGAGCCAGTTAAGCAGCTAAAGGGCAAATAAACTAGAAATGGTTGTTTTTGAAGATGTTGTCTCCAAAATTCGTAAAGAACAGCAAAGGGAAGTGGTAGATAGTAAAACTCAAGGCAAGTATGACTTGAAACATAACCACTGGGAGTCATTTCTCAACTCTCATGGGTTTTTGGGTATTGGCTTTACTTTTACTTGATTTCTGTAGTTTTTTTTTTAACAACAAATGAAGAAGAAGAGTGTTGAATTAATAACCTCTCTATGCCACCAACTGAACTTTACAAAAAGTAACAGCAAAAATGACCATGGAGTATTGTGATTAAACACGATGTTTCATGAAATAGATATCGTATTGTAATATCTAATAAAGCTGCTTATCTTTTTTCAAGTACATCTTTTATGTTTCTCCTTTATTTCATTGTTTGCCTGTCAGCAGTTGTAATGAATGAAACAGAGAGCTCCTTACTGCAGGTGATGAGTTCATCTTCACAATTCAACAGTGGATCGTCAAACAGCCGATCGGGGTCGAGCTCTGTTGAGCAGAAGTCAGACAGTAAATCCTCTTTGCATTAATATGTGATCATGTGTGTTTTTGTTTAAGAAATGTGATCAATTCAGTGTCTACACTTTAAAGGAATATGTATAGATGCAGAAATTTGGCTCAACTTACCCACAAATATCCTCAAGAGGTCCTCAGTCAAGATTTCAGATAAATCATCTAGAGCACAAATAATGAGCATTATCAAGCAAACAGCGTCTTTCGTGTCTACTGTATTCATATTTTAGGGGCGGATTTCCTAGCGGACTCAAACAATACTCACCTGGTAGATCGAAAGGACATAAAAATGGATCCTGTTCCACTTCCTGCATTGTGGCACCTGCTAACACACACATAAAAAAATTAACAAAATTAGAAAATCATCCTGCTAACATGCTACGTTCAATTTGCCCGACTGTTGGATTGAATTGAAGGCAACCACTTGATCTGTAGACCTTGATTAGCATCAGATGAGATGAGATTGGGCATGTCTTGGCAAGTGTCATTGCATTCCTAAGTGGTGATGGTTTTGATGGTAAAGCTTTAACAGATGCATATTTGTTATGAAAGGCTCAAACTGTATACTTTTGGGTATTTCTGATCTGGTCCATATCAGGTAAAAAGTATCAGTGAAGTTTAACAAGTACTACACGGGGAGCATCTACATTTCCTTTTTCATTGGGATTAGAGGTGATTCTAATGTCTTTCTGCCTGTCATTTCCGCACACACAAAAGGCTGAACATTTAAATCAAATTTGCATTAACATGTGTCTGAGCCATTCTGCTTTTTGAGCCACCTGCCGAAAACAATGGCAGAAGAGGAAGTCTGAAATGATTATTTATCTATTTTAAACTTTGTTTATTGGGTTTTTCAATCGCAGTCTTTTTAACAAAGCATGTATCACAAGTGGGTAAAACTAATATTCAGTTAATACACACATAGATATGATAACAATGTAAATACAGCTTATGATTTTTTTTATGGACCATCTCATTTTGGCTGCAGGAACATACACACATATGCACATCTACATGCAGGCACAAACACACGCACAAACACACAACTCTGAGGGACAGCCAGAACAAAGACGCATTGACATCCTTCTTTTCATGCAATCAGATCTGAAACTTGGACTGTTTTCTGTTTGCCAAACTATGGGCTGCACCAGAGCTGTACAACGTACAGGTGAACATAATATACCAGCTGCCTATGTTATTTTTACAAACCTCATGAAAGAAGCATCAGTTTTGAGCAACTTTTCTACTAAAACACAGCACCATGTTGCGTGCACAGTCACATTCACACAGACACACACGAGGTGCAACTACAAGAAACCTGAATGAGGGTCCCATGTTAAACAATAATCCGGTAGGCAGTGCCCCATTTTGTTTGGTGTTTCCACCGCAGTGGTCGTGAGAAAGCAAATTACTTGCTTTTTCTGTCACTGGAAATAATCAGATATAACTTTTTTCACTTGTATAACTTCTTTTTTTCACGCCCAGGCAAAACATTATGATGCATTATTATGCTGGTTAAGAGTTCGGACCTTACAGTCGTTTAACGACACCACTGTTAAATGATTCCTAGAAGCCTATTAAACTAATAATACTATTGCGGTATAATAACGATTATTAAAATGCAGAAAACATCGATAGAAAAAGCTATTTTATTTTAAATAAAGTTTTATTGATGCTGATTACCTCATGGTGCAAGTGAAATATAACTTTTATCATTACATATTTCGCAAAACTCACTTGAAAGGCTTACATAAAGTACATTGTAAACATAATCAAACTGTATATATGAGAGGAAAACCTCCCGACATTTTTTCCTTCATGTCCGGAAAAACACTTGCCCTCATCAGAACCGGGATAACATTTACCTGCCGGGCTTCCGCCTGCCGGATGATGCTTAGGTGTGCCTCAGGTTTTGCTGTGCATTAACCTTCAGAAGATATGTGTACATCCAACGCTGCACATGTCCTCAGATAACGCATGCAACCCCTCTGTACGTCAAACCTGCTAAGTCTAAAATAAACCCAGCTTTCACTTTCACATTGGCGCGCATCCACAGACGCCACGCTATAGAGATTTGGTAAACATAGATAACCACCAGGAGCATTTTATTTCTCAGACAAGCTGCTGTTTCCCTATTAAAAGCCCATCGTTCATACTTTTAGTTGAACATAGAGGTTGTGCGGTAGGCTACTAATACATGTGAAGAAGCACAGTTAAACCTAAATAACTGAACATGACCAAAAAAACCAAAACACCACTGTCAAAGACAAAGGCTAGATACAAATCAAACAGGGCGGATTCAATCTGTCATAAAGTGACAGAACAAGACTTCTGCAGCTGCATACACCGGTCTTTTCCTTGTATGCTCTGCCTTATTTTAGTTTTTATACTCCATTACAAATGCGTTCATAGACTTCTTCAGGACTGTATTGCAGATACAGCATGTGGCCAAATAATGTCTCTAGTAGACCCTGATTCCACTGTGCCATAAGTGAAGTAGAAATTGACCCAGGTTTTATATTTTGAGTCAATTAAGTGTTAAGCTTGAGGGAAAACAATGAATGTGTGACCATGTGTCCATATTTAGTAATTTGTCAAAAAGTTGTATAACACAAGTTCTAACTTTACACTTTGTTAACAAGTAGACTTCCGCAGCCGGTGCATACTGTAAACCTATCATGCTCTCAAGTCCTTGTAGGTCCTTGTATGTATTTTAATAATCACATTATAATACATCAGATATCTGAATGTATACTTAACATGTCAGTCAACACAAATGTCAGTAAGTGACCAGCAATTATCAACACTTATTATATTTGATCTTTTGAGTAATGATAACATATTTTAATTACTTTTCATGTGATTTTTACAAAGCATTATGAAAATATACAAGTGCTTATAACTAGAGCTATAAACAGATAACGCATTCTATATGTTTATAATGCATTACATGAGAAAATGTGTTCAACATATTCTCATTACTATTCATTTTGATTCATTGTGAACACACAACAAAACACCTTACTGTCTGTTATTACTTTGGACAAAGAAACGTTTGACTATCAATTGGAAAGAACCTGCTGCACCCGTTTTTGGCATCCTGGGAACAACTCTAAATAAAACTGAAAGTTATTCACAGCCAACTAATACACTCGCCAAAAACAGCTATAGACCATACTGTCTGCCAACTCATTTATTTAGTGAGAAGCAAATGGAAAGCACCCAGAAATCTTCCAGAACAGACAGAGTATAGATCAGGAAATTAAGATGTGAAAACGATATGATTCACTGCTACTTACCGCAGTGCAAATCCACACCCTCCTCATCCTCTTTATTCCAATGCAAACTCCTTGAGCCATCAGTCATGCAAGTGTTCGTACCACAAGAAGTCTTTAAAACATTTTCTGCATCGTTGGAAATGCCTAATGTCATGCTCTGATCTGTGTTGGAGTAAAACGACTGGTCTTGTGTGTCAGTGTAAGTGTCTGTTGGTGTACAGGGAGACAATAAATGTGTTATGTCTTCTGTAAATCCTATGTCCGTGCCCCATTGTATGTCTTCCATTAAACAGAGCAAATCAGTTGTTGACCCGTCAGCTGCCCTGCAGACATCCAGATCAGGTGAGACTTTTCTTCCTGTTTCAGAGGTAAAGAACTGGTTCAAGTCAGTTGACGCCAATCCATCGTCTGTAGGAAAATAGGGACTTTCTGCCGTGCCAGCGGATCCTTCTGTATCCAGCATGAATCTTGAGTCTGCATCTGTAAAGTTAAAGCTGTCACCGTACAAATCTAAAGTCCTGCAAGCGAGTGCAAGCTCCGTTTCCTCTTCCATATTGAACACATGGCACTGTGCTTCTCTTTCTGTTGTTGTGTTTTCTCTCTCTGCACAGCCAGCAGTAATAACAGTCAGCAGGGGCAGAAAGATGCTCTGTCCTCTGTCCCAGTGCTGCCATAGAGGGACAGCGATCCGCCTCGCTGCCTCCTCTACCTGCTCTAACCACTCCTTGTCATCCTCCAAATTCCCCTCATCTATTGTCATTTCACTATCACCTAATAGCTTCTGCACTATTTTTGCACCTCTCTGCAGTTCTGTCATTTCACCGTCTAATGTTACACCGCATTTATAGTCACTTATTATCGATGTAGAAGAGAGCCTGTGGTTGAGGCAGTGGTTGTCCATCACTGGCCCCCCACCCAATTCCTGAATAAACTTTGGATTATACCCTTGATGTTCAGAAAGTGGATCCATTTTTGGCGTGGGTCCTGTGCAGTCATGTTCAGCCCCTGACGGTTCAAACTCTAATCTTGTCTGGTCACATTCCCTCACTTGGCTGAGTTGACCTTGGTTGAGGTTGCAGTCGGAGGTCGATCCCTGAGAACTAATCAGATCAGACCTTAGTTTACATGCTGCAGGCGCCATCCTGTCAGAAAGTTGGTACAGGCCTAAGCTCCTTATGTAGGCCTCGGAGATGATCTGCTCCTCGACCAAACGTTGGAGCAGAGCATGAATCTGAGCAGGAGAGGACTGAGTCAGGGCTTCTTGTACTCTGTCCAATACCTCTACAAACTGGGCCATGGCGACACCGTCTTCTCCCCGGACATTGATGGCTAAAAGAGAGACCTTGAGTAGATGATTGACTTGTTTTACAAAATGATACAATGATTTTTATCCAGGAGGCATGACCATTGAAGAGGGAGGTGTTTGTGCGGTTGAAGGGGAGGTGCATTCGAGGAATTGTTTCACTTTCTCTGTGGGAATACATGTGAGAGGGACTTTAAATTATTAGGAAGTGATGCTAGTTTATCCCTTCGTAAGAGATTTTCTTCAGATTCAGCTTTTTTACATTTATCAGTCTTTCTTACGAATTCACCAGTTTCTTCAGCATTGCCAATTGTGCTTTCAAACTATCTGTAACATAAAAAATAGGCCTAGATTGCCCATACATGATTTTAACACAATATACATAAATACAGTAAAGCCATTTATTTTTTTGAATAACAGTGTGCAATCGTTATTGAAGCTTTCACTTAATGTTTCATAATCCTGATCAAGGTTGAATTCACACAGGCTCATAACTCAGGTTTGGTGTGTTATTGTTTGACTGATTAAGGGACTTTTGCTGCAGGTTACAAAATTGCAGAACTCGTTTGTTTATTTCCTTTATTTCATGTTCAGCCTGTGGTGATAACATGCCTTTCGTCGTTCAGTTTTGATCAAGGCTAAAGGCCAAACAAAAAGGGCTGGTGACCATCAGTATGAGGAAAGACGATTTATAAAAGCGGAAGACACTGCTGCTTTGATATTTAGCCAGTTAACCATTGATTCACTGTTTTATACAGTCATTGACTGCTAATACGTTGTTAGGGGCTGCAAGGGATCTAGAGTAGGTATTTGTTTCCACTAAGGAAGGGGTGTCAACACTTTTTTCACTGAGGGTCACATAGAGAAAACTATACGAAGAGCTGGGCCCCTCACTACAGGGTTAGGGTTGATAACATGTAGGTCAATTACCCTGATACTTGTATATGCTTACATCACAGCTTTCCATAGGGTTTCATTTATTTTGTTATATTAAAGTGTTCGCAGCTCAATCCTGAAAACAGAAGCCTCAGATTGCTTATAATAAGGGGAAATATGTAGGGTATATTTAAAGATTGTTATGTAAATGCATTTTTAGTTTTTTAAAAATCAACAAAGATTTGATAGAAAATGTTTTAAACTTGAACTGAATTTATTTGTAGGCTTATTAACACATGAATACTGCAGTTTAATATACGTTTAAATATACTGTATATCAAATAAGTACAATATAACAAAAACACAACTTTCAGGTGTGGGTCATATTCCATTATACTATTTGAATTTGCTCAGGGCCAATTCAAAATGAACAACGGGCCGCAGGTGGCCCCGGGCTGTAGTTTGGACACCCCTGCACTAGGTATTAGTTTATTGGTCTGTATTCATTCAAACATTTAAGCTAATAGTATTTTAAAACAGGACTCAAGACTAATGTCGTTTCAGGGGCAATATATAAAAGGGCTTCCCTGAGAAGCCTGCGGAATGGAAGTCATGTTATCTATACTTACTGTATACAGTATATCTATCACTTAGAAAATAACATACTGTATTTAACGGAGCACTGTCTGCAACAGAGCGCGTCAGGAGGAGGAACGCTACAGTTACTGTAGCCTAGCTGTTGGCAAGCATTGGGCAGCAGCAGTTGCGTAGCTAGGCCTATTTTAGGTGGGCTTCATCCCACCTAAAATGTTTTAAAGCCCACCCAAATAAAACATTTGAAATTTAAAAATAAAAAATAATGAAAAGGGCATTCACGTCTCATGCCCCTTTTTGAAGAATAACGTTTTTAAAATGACAATATTTCACTGTCATTGGTTGTGGTATTTTTTACACTTTGATTGATATATTTTTCATATTAGTGTTGAGAGTTGTTGTGCCCCCTCCACTTACCAAGACCACACAGATCTAGCATCTTAATTTTGCTCTCAAAGTGCACCAGATGCATGCAATTCACTTTCAAATTAAAAAAAAATCTGCCTGGGGGAGCATGGTAATACAATAACACACAATAAAAAGAGGCTCCAAAAATGTTTTACTGCTGGCATTAGCATGCACACAGCTCCACCTCACCTCCGGGCTACGCCCCTGGGCAGCAGAATCCAGAAACTAATTACTAACAGAGCTAATGGCGCTCACAGCTAATAGCGCTAATCAAGCAGCATTACGTGATAGCTTCTGTTCATAGGAACTTGGATCTTTAAACAGTGAACTGCAGTTTCATGCGACAACAACACAAGTTTAAAGTACAAGTTGAGCAATGATTGGTCGCTTAAGTACTTTGGTCTAGTTTGGTATTGCAGACACTTCTCATTAACCAATCTTTTGTCAGATGTGGCTTCTGAAGAGCACTGCAGAGGTACTTGTACCATGATAACAAAAACTACATATTGAATACAAAGTGCTTTACGCAAACTAAATATAAAACTACAAAAAAACATGAACCCGTATATAATCTGGATTATTCTAAATGACATCCTGTATCTTTTACTGTACAACACAATCATAAAGTCAAAGTGAACTTTCTCTCTGGGGTTTTAGCTGCTGTTTTGTTTGCAGGATGCAGATGTAGTTCACATGTGGTTTTTTTTTCACATGCGGAGGGAACAACGACCACGTTTCACGAAGTACACACAACTTATACACCCAACTGATTTGTGATTAAACCATAAGAGTTTTAAAATATTGATTTCTGTGATAGAAAAATCCTCACTAGTGAATTTCTGTTTAATCATTTATTTTATAAATCAGTTAAAGCAAATACATTACCTTAAACAATGCGTGTCCTAGACAGTTGCAAAACTATTTATTATCTAAAATACATTTGATTTTTTACTGTAATTCAGGACTGACTAATCCCCCATTTACTGGTCATTAACGAAAATGAATCATTTCAAACTGTACATTTTGCCTGCAACTTTTATATATGAATGTACAAATTGTACAGATCATGCACGATTTGGTCTGTGGCTCGGACTCGTTGGTGAGAGAGTTACGTTTCAATCCTCATATACACATATCTTAAACAATCCATGTAGATCTCCGGGATTCATACATCCACACTTTTTATTCACTAGCTATGCATGGAACAATGAAATCACACACTATGCTGATGACACTGTGCTTTGTATTTAGAAGACTTTGTTCTCGATAACAGTGAGGGCCGGTAGATGCACAAAATATCCTTTAAGGAATTGGTTAAATGTTTATGCTACAGCTTGATTTACTACATGACCAACGTTTTCACTTCGCCAAATAGCACCTCTTTTACTAGAGCACACTGTAAACTCACTGTATATTCAGTACCATAGGATGAATGCTACTTTTAAAAGGCAATTCAAAGTCTGGTGATCATTTGAAATGTTGTTTTTGTCGGCAACTTCTTGGTAAGGACGTTAAATAACAATACATTGATTGATAAAGGATTGCCTGTGTACACAAAGCATCATATAGCTTCCTCTCTGCTGCGCTGAAAGAGAACTCGCTTTGTCTGAGTACAAACACCATCTCAAACAAAGGTGTTTTGATCCTTAAATGGTCCCTATTAAATGCCGATATGTACTCCCGTTTCAGAAAGCTTTACAAAAAACTTCAGTGTCCATTTGTTATACATACACCTGTGCATCTTCAGTTTGAATCAATGGGCTTATCGCTCTGTGTCACATGATGCTGTGTTATACTGACGGTATTGACTGACAGAATAACCCATTGTGGATTTTGGTCTTTTTAATGTTTAACATTTGAACCCAAGTGCTTATTTAGACATCAGCACCCATTATAATAACACTTCTTTATATAAAATGTATTACAATGAGAACTACTCATTATTATACAACAATTAATCCTCATAATGGAATTGGCCAGCGCCTGCAGAATAAACCATCTGCACTGTAAGGTTGGAGCATCTCACAGAAGTGGCCTTTAATCATTTCAGCTTTGGTGTATTATGCACTAGTTTGTTCTTGTGTGTTTTTAATCATTTCTACCACAGTCTCATCATGGCACTGTCTCTGTGATGTGGTCCAATATGGCCGCCTCCATCAGAGTGGCTTCAGGTCGTGCTCTGCTCCTCTGTCACACGGTTGGAGCAGTAGTCCTGAATACCTGGAGGAAAGAGGAGAGGAGGGTGGTTTTGATGAACTTGAAGGAGAATTCCCAAGGATACAAAGAAAAACCTCTTGTAATTAAGTTCTGTGTCTATTTACTTTTTATTAACTGCCAATCGAAATCAATGCGATTCTTCCGTAACACGAACAAACACTTGACTCCTGCTCTTTGATTTCATGCTGTTAGTAGTTTTTAAATTTCCATTCCTCCTCCTTCCGCTTTTAATCGGCTGCTTCCCATTTTATGAGGTACCACTTCTTCTTTCATGACATTAAATCAGGAATTGTGACATGAAGTAATCCATCCAGTCATCAAGAATAACAAAGGACTTCGCTGGAAGCTGCGTACGACTTCCTTTCTTTAGAAAAATCTCTAATGTAAGGCCAAAATTGACGTCATATTTCTGTGTTGTTTAAATGGACACACTCACTCTGCACGATATTCAGGTAGACTTTAGCAGCGGGAGAGTCTGGTACTTCGTTGAGGAAAGACTTTCCCTCGTCGCAGCTTCGTGCTATCCTCGGGTCTAGAGGGACTTTCCCCAACAGCGGTAGATCCAGATCCGCACACATTTTCTCTGCACCCCCGCTGGTGGGAGGGAAAATCTGCGACGTGTTCTACAAGAGAGTGGACAAAGAAAACCCAAGTTAGGAATGCATATGCATCTTCTTTCGACCCTAAATGACATCAAATATATGGTAATTGAACATGCCGAGCTCAGGGATAGGAAAGTGGTAGTGAAGGGGCAAGATGTCAATCAAAACCCATTCGCGTTTTGCTACATCAATAATGAGATAAATAATTTCTACATTTGCTTTAGTTGGGAAAGCACACCAACATTGCTGTTAAGATCGCCACCTGATAGGGAACATAGGACACTATATAGTGTTTAACCCTCTTTTTAGTTTGTGAAGCGGTTTGTCACTTTGAAAGGCATTTCTTTCATCTTTTTGCAATTTTACCATTAACAAAACGTTCCCTGATGGTTTGTTCACACAGATAAAAAGACTAGATCTTAATGAAAGTAACATTTAAAAGGAAGGTTATGATATTATGAACTTATGATTAAACCCTGCTTTTTCCACTATCCTCCTCCTAAGAGACTGCAATGAAACCCGTAACCATATTAACTGCACACAAAATAAACTGGGACAGCCGTTTCCCTACAATGCATGACGAAATAGAAATTAAAATTCACTGACGAAAACTACAACAAATGTATTTTGTTGAGTAAAAGTCAAACAAATAAAATGATTAAACTTTGACGAAAAAGAATACACGCAATCAGAATCTGGTGTCAAAAATGTGCACTTATGCACACACACACACACACACACACAGATGTCATAAAGAGCTGACAACATCAAAGCACGAGGGGGGGTGGGGGCGAGACACCGGGATTTTTGGTCAACAGCATGAGTCAAGAACCACAAACACTGCATTTCCCATAATGCAACTCAAAGTCAAATTGGGGAACCATGATGATTTCCCTATGGTTAATTAGTCCAGTCTTGTCAGCCCAATCACTGAAATCTAATTGAACAACTGTCTGTAGGAAAGAGGGTGGTCTAGAGGCGTCTCACCACAAATACTATCTTAGGGGATAAAAATACTGAGAAGAAAAAAACGCCGCAGACATTAAGGATCAAAGAAACACACGCATATCTTGGTTGATTTGGTGCGCTGACTGTATGTGAGACACTGTGGGCTCATTCTGTGACTCTTTAACAGTCGTCGGGTCAACTGAGAACCGCATTAAAATGCTGGCTTGTGTTTTGACATAATTCAGACAGCAAGGAAAGCATTTAAACACCTTGATAGCACTTCCATTAAAGCACATTATAAAGCATTTTTAAAACTCCAAACTGGTTTGGCTGTAGCAGATGAGATGACAATGTGGTCAAGATGGTTTCCCCCACTGTTCCTCTTTGCTGTGAGCTTTCTGGAAAACTGTCTGCTTTTTGATATGATTCTGCGCCTCGATAGATTTGGTCTGACAAACTGTCTGCGTCGCTGCGTTTTTGCATCTGTCAGTGACCTTGCATGAAGGGCAGACGAAGCCACTCATGTTCTCCACCACTCCGATGATCGGCAGCTTGACCTTCTGACAGAACCGGATTTCCTTCCGCACATCCTGCAACGATACCTCCTACAGAGAGAAGCAGAAAGAGAGAAGTCGGAGAAAAAGTCATCGGTGAAAGCTAAAAGGTTTTCCCCTTCCCTAACAATTGCTATTGTGTTTGAGAAAAAAGCAGTGAGCTGCACCTACAGTAGATAAAAAGGGGTAGCGCTCTACTTTAATGTGCCAAAAATCAATGTACGTTGATACCACTACCCTGGCATCTGATAATAACAAGCGGGTTGTGTGTTTGGGCAATTCCCACGTTGTGTTTGGCCGTGCTTGGTTAAGTAAGGAATGAGGAAATGATTCCTGCAGTCTGACCTCATGCGACCGGGCCTGGTTTAGCAGGAAGTGATGGTATTTTTCACCAAGTATGGTTTGAGTTGTTGTTGACAACTTTTTTTAACCACAAAACTTATTTATCATGAGACATTTACTACAGGGGTAAGACAACAAGACCTGCTACAACATACAGCCAGCGCATTTGATTCGAAACTCATTCTATTTACAGTATAGACTTTGAGCTGGTCGGCTGTGTTGGGATTGGTCTACTGCTCAGATGTGCCGAATATGTCCCAACCCTAAGCCTAAACACAGACAAAGGAGTCCAATGGAGGCGGGGGACAGGTTAGGCTGTGGAATAGTGTGGTGCTTTGGGATTTTAGCCATTTTAGCCTTGCATAATAGGGCCTCCTAAACACAGAAATATGACATATACTTGTAAGTATGCTATTTGTTTTTAGCATACTTACAAGAAAGTAAATAATTAATAATAGCCAACTGTTAGCTTCGACTTGAAACAGTAGTATTTTTTCAACCCACTGTTTACAAACTGAAAACCTCTGCCAATGCGTGCAATAAAGGTCCCCTGTGCATTTCCACTTAAAGCACAAATAAAAAGTTCATGTCTGGGGCTTAGAACAGCTTATTATCTAAATACAATATATGTACGAGTCCTACTTTTATGTGTGTACTTAAGATTGGAATGTTAATGATTGCTCTGGCATAATACTTGCCTGGTTAGTATACACCCCCATCTAATGCTTAAGGTGTGTGTCCTTGGCCAAGCCAGAAGTTTTGTGTAACCAGGTGAAAGAACATGCCGACTGTAAAACCTTAAGTTACCTATCTTTTAGACAAGGATAGGTAAAGACGCTACTATTTTAGGCTCACTTACATTTCCCAGATTTATTTTCAAAAACCCACAACAGGTGGTAACTTGCTATATTCAGAGGTTGGTTTTTCTTGTAGGTGGACCAGACACGGCACTAACGGAGGGGTTTTCCAGTGCCGATGAAATCACACCCTTTACATGAAACACTTACTCTACATGTGGATTGCATAATGGACTGCTCAGGTCCAT
The DNA here is from genome assembly GCF_036324505.1 of Eleginops maclovinus. Taxonomy (NCBI): domain Eukaryota; kingdom Metazoa; phylum Chordata; class Actinopteri; order Perciformes; family Eleginopidae; genus Eleginops; species Eleginops maclovinus. The sequence goes on along the minus strand of NC_086364.1, from coordinate 19,040,834 downwards.
TATGCTCTGTTCTTCTATTTCGGGTTTCTTGCTTTGTGATTGCTAAATGTTTGCAAATTCTAGATAAAAGTTCTGTCTTTAAGGACATTTAAGAAAAATGCACATTGTCTAGAAAAGCATCATTGTTATATTGCTAGAAATATAGTTGTATGACAAAAAGGCTAAACTATTAAGTCTCTCCCTGGAGAATAGCACTCAGATGAATCATGCAAGGCGGTTGCAGCAATGTTGCGTTTTGAGTAAAGGGTATTATTATCTTACTTTCTGTCTTTTAATAGCACTAAGTGTCACTATCAATCATACTATAACTCTCTAGTTATGTGAAAATCGCCGGCTGAATGAACAATTCAAGCTTGTTGTTTATTCTAGGAAATGTAGGAACTAACCAACTGAAGTAGTCAAATCAGGTGTATTGAAAGCAGACGACATTTGAGGTTGGAATTTCCCTTTAAGCTGCCTTGACATGACCAGCGAGGCACGACTCTGTGCTGACGTTTTAATTCTCAGATCATCGATTGCCGTTGACCTTTGAAGCGCAGCAATCAGATAATGGCTGTATAAAAGCGGCACAGAATAGCGGAACAGGTAACCATAGACATGCCAAAAGGCTGTTTTCACCACTCTGGTTACCATGGTTGATAGCATGTGATGTACCTGCGGTGTGGTGATAATCACAGCTCCATCGATGTGGGTGGAGCTCAGGTACTGGACGATGGACAGGTGCTCGTCAGAGGTGCCGGGGGGCGTGTCCACGATGAGGTAATCCAGCTCCCCCCAGTCAACATCCCTCAAGAACTGCTTGATCATCCCTGATAGTAGACGAACATAAGACAGGTTATACTGGTGTGACATTTAGAAAATATTCAGACACTTTTGAGACACACTAACAGAAATACCGTTCTTCTTGGGTCCTCTCCAGATCACAGCATCATCGGGGCTATTGAGCAGGAAGCCAATAGACATGACAGCCAGGTTGTCATCCACGTACTGCAACATACAAATAACACAACAATTAATTATGATGTAAAAACAAAATGTAAACAAGGGTGAAAGTACAAATGTCCCTTGGAAGAGATTATTTAATTTGTAATACCCTTCCAACATAGATACAGCAGGTAAAACAAGTATTGAACACGTCACCATTTTTCTCAGTAACTATATTTCTAAAGGTGCTGTTGACATGACATTTTCATCAGATGTCGGTGGAATGACACAGGGAAGAAGTATTCAAGACACCAGCTGAAATGTATTTAATACTTCATACAAAAGCCCCTGTTGGTAAAGACAGCTTCATTTTCTATTGGATTCAAGTCAGCTGATTGGCTGGGCCATTCTAGCAGCTTTATTCTCTTTCTCTGAAACCAATTGAGAGTTTCCTTGGCTGTGTGTTTCGCATCATTGTCTTGTTGAAATGTCCACCCTCGTTTTATCTTCATCATCCTGGTAGACGGCACCAGATTTTTATCAAGAATGTCTGTTTCCATTCATCCTTCCTTCAATTATATGAAGTTTGCCAGTGGCGTTTGCTGAAAAACAGCCCCACACCCTGATGTTCCCACCTCCAAACTTCACTGTTGGTATGGTGTTTCTGGGGTGCTGTGCAGTGCCATTTGACCTCCATACATGGTGTGTATTATGGCATCCAAAGAGTTCAATTTTGGACTCGTCTGACCAGACTACATTCTCCCAGAATTTCACAGGCTTGTCTAAATGTTGTGCAGCAAACTTTAACCGAGCTTCAACATGCTTTCTCTTCAGCAATGGAGTCTTGCTTGGTGAGGGTGCATACAGGCCGTGGCGGTTGAGTGCATTACTTATTGTTTTCCTAGAAACAATTGTACCTGCTAATTCCAGGTCTTTCTGAAGGTCTCCACAAGTGGTCCTTGACTCTTGGACAACTCTTCTGATAATTCTTTTCACTCTTCAGTCAGAAATCTTGCGAGGAGCACCTGGTCGTGGCTGGTTTATGGTGAAATGATTTTCTTTCCACTTCAGGATTATGGCCCCAACAGTGCTGGAACATTCAGAACGTTTAGAAATCCTGCTGTACTCCTTCGTTGCCCTGGCGGTGTGTTTGGGATCATTGTCATGCTGAAAGACCCAGCCACGCTTCATCTTCAGTGCCCTTGCTGATGGAAGGAGGTTTTCACTCAAAACCTCACGATACATGGCCCCATTCATTCTTTCCTTTCCACGGATCAGTCGTCCTGGTCCCTTTGCAGAAAAACAGCCCCAAAGCATGATGTTTCCACCCCCATGCTTCACAGTAGGTATGGTGTTCTTTGGATGCAACTCTGCATTCTTTCTGTTCCAAACACGACGACTTGAGTTTTTACCAAAAAGTTCTATTTTGGTTTCATCTGACCATATGACATTCTCCCAATCCTCTTCTGGATCATCCAAATGCCCTCTAGCAAACTTCAGACGGGCCTGGACATGTACTGGCTTAAGCAGGGGGACACGTCTGGAACTGCAGGATTTAAGTCCCTGGCGGCGTAGTGTGTTACTGATGGTAGCCTCTGTTACTTTGGTCCCAGCTCTCTGCAGGTCATTCACTAGGTCCCCCCGTGTGGTTCTGGGATTTTTGCTCACCGTTCTTGTGATCATTTTGACCCCACGGGGTGAGATCTTGCGTGGAGCCCCAGATGGAGGGAGATTAGCAGTGGTCTTGTATGTCTTCCATTTTCTAATAATTGCTCCCACAGTTGATTTCTTCACACCAAGCTGCTTACCTATTGCAGATTCAGTTTTCCCAGCCTGGTGCAGGTCTACAATTTTGTCTCTGGTCTCCTTTGACAGCTCTTTGGTCTTGGCCATAGTGGAGTTTGGAGTATGACTGTTTGAGGTTGTGGACAGGTGCCATTAATACAGGTAACGAGTGGAGGACAGAGGAGCCTCTTAAAGAAGAAGTTACAGGTCTGTGAGAGCCAGAAATCTTGCTTGTTTGTAGGTGACCAAATACTTATTTTACCGAAGAATTTACAAATTAATTCATTACAAATCCTACAATGTGATTTCCTGGATTGTTTCCCCCATTCTGTCTCTCATAGTTGAAGTGTACCTATGATGAAAATTACAGGCCTCTCTCATCTCTTTTAAATGGGAGAACTTGCACAATGGGTGGCTGACTAAATACTTTTTTGCCCCACTGTATGATGAAACGTTCATGTCAACAGCACCTTTAGAAATATATTTACTGAGAAAAATGGTGACGTGTTCAAAACTTATTTTACCCCCTGTTTTTTAATACACAATTTAGCGTCATTTCATTATTTGATCTGTAGTAGAAGACTGTTATTAATTCTTAAGGGCTTGTTTGATTGTTTATTGTTTTTAGCTTAAATGTTGGTTGGGAAAATTATATTTTTTGTCTCACTTCTGTACATGATTGTTAATTAAATGAGTTTTCTATTTATGTTTGTTGTGTTTATGTGGATATAGTGAGTACATGTGTCTTTGACTGTATGTGTGGACCCCAGGAAAAGAAGCACATGCATTTATGAAATATGCAAAATGTGTGAAAGATTTAAGAATAGACTCACAACAGGAGACCAGCCTGAGCCACTCTGATGAACCTGTGCAAAAAAGAACAGATTATATACCTTACCAGAAATTACAGGTTATTTCATCGTTCGTCCTGTATGTGTGTGTTTGTGTAAAGATGTCTACCCTCATCTCACCTGTTCTCCCTCTAAGCCCATGATCCTAGGAATGGATGGACCGCAGATATCTACATCCAGCAGGGCGACCTGTAAACAGAGTTTGCCAGAGTTTTGTAATCCTGTGTGAAATGTCCACAAAAAGCATTGATGGTGAAGAAGCTGACCTCTTGAGATAAATACTAGAATAGCAGAGGAATTCAACTTTGAATACAGACAGAAGTATCACAGGAATATTCTATTGAGAAAAAGTCGTCTACAATCCGTTTTCCAGCATGGTTTACAGTTAGCTGTCTCCATATGAATTCAACACATTGCAGTTGAGCCATTGAGAAACAAATACTGAACAGAATGAAATGTAACCGTCGCTGACTAGAGCAGGTATGATCGAAACTGAACTACAGCTTGTATGGGTTAAAAATACAGCTGCATACTATATCGGATCTGATGGAGGTGTCAAATATGAACCAGACCATGCCTAACTAAGTACATGCTGTACATGTTACCTCAAAAATGTCCATCTCACCCATGTGATTCAGAGCAATGCAGACAAATTTAACTGTACGTGAAATCTGGAAATGATAGCAATGGAAATTGCATTTACCTTTCAATTTCCAAATTACACATTTTTTACTACAAGCTAAATAAAGATGTTTATTTATGTACAATACTATATCTGTCTCCCTACAATCTACTTCAGCAACAATAATCTGTCAAATAAATTATTTCCCAAGAAATGCGCAGAGGGAATAGTTCTTACTAGACCTTGAATACTTTTTTCTGTCATGAAAGTCACGTGCCTATATTGTCCTACTTGCATGTACTGGACCCACTTCTGCAATAATGTATTAGATTGCAACTAATTAAATAATATACATGAAACACCGTTATTTTGTCAGAAGAATTGTGTCAAATGACTTGAAGTGTAAAAGTCTGCTCTATTTTGAACCTAACGACCTTTCACCTCAGTTGCCCCAAGTCTGCAGTGACCTCTAGTGGCATTTAGTGGACTTGAGAAGAGAGAGATCTTGAACATTAAAAAAGGGTAACCATGACACAACTACCCTCAAAAAGAAGATAACTTCATTGATAGTCCAACGTTCGGTAGATTCAAGGTTTTGTTTACTATCAGGTGTTGGCTCTGTGGTTTCCACAGTAAACAAAGCAACAATACAAATATTTACCTCTTTTGTGTTGTCACTTGCCAGGGCGTGAGCCAGGTGAGCGCTGAATGTACTCTTCCCCACTCCTCCTTTTCCAGACAGCACGAGAATAATGTGTTTGACTGTCGACATCTTCGCTCCAATCTCTGCTATGGCTGGAAATAAAGGATGCAGAAGACTCTCAATACACAGAAATATTGGTTGTTTCAATGTAAATCATTCAAACTCAGAATATAATATGAAGATGCTGTCATACCGGGGTCGGGGGCCTTGGTGGCTCCAGAAGCACACACTTTCTGGTTGGGACAGCCCTCACATGACGACGTCTTTCCTGCCTGCTCACTTTCTGTACCCGGGCAGTCTGAAGGATAAAACACAGACCTGTTATCAGCATGTATTCTTTATTAAATCACCCTAAAATGATCAGAACCCAATTTATGTTTTGGTGCTGGAGGCTGCAGATAAATTCCAATCTATAGTTCAATTTATCATTTGAACCTCTTTAACCCCCTGCCTTCTTATGAAACTGTCATTTCAAACTTGGATAAAAGCAACAAGTCAAGTAAAGAAGCCAGAGTTACAAAAGAATCCATCAACTATAAAGGTAATTCTGTGGGAAATGTGTATAACATCTTGCACAATGAGTTATTATATAGTTACTACAGCTTCAAAAGTCATGAAGGTCATTTTTAACAACAATCCAAAAAGATGAAATGGAGAATAAAAAGGGTGTATGGAGTATCCAGATGCAGAACAAGGTTTAATAGGTTATGTTATCAGTGATTGTTGAGGTTGTGAACTGTGTCACGATGACTCAGCAACATTGAAGGTAGTGTTGATAGCTAAGAAAATACATTCAGTATTGTTTAAGTAGCACTGTGTATATTTTGTTCAGGCAATATTGATCAAATTCTGCAGAGGCATTAATCCGCTGACGCCAGTGTAATGGTTGTCACGTTTGCAACACCTGAGTAAGTGCGTCATTAAACTTCGTTATTTAAGAGAGGCGTGTTTAATTGTATCTTAAAGGAGATGGCAGTACCAATGGAAATACATTTTAATAACATTTGACATTAATACTACTCTGAAACACTATCGGAAATACTGCAACTGCTCGACTTTGCTGTCAACAGAGACGTTTTAAGAACTAAAAGCGAGACGTTCTTTAAATCCATCTCGACCTTATAGTAACGGCTATGTTACATCAAGCTGATCCACACAAACGTGTAAAAGTAATACATCATTTAAGTTTAAAACTCACGCTGCGGTGCATTATCTGGTACGTCGGCCATCGTTACACGAGTGTCCCCAGGTTAAAGTCTTCCCCAGTCAAAGGTTCCGCATACGCACAACAAGACCGCGCAGTGTGTACCTGTCAAATTATCCCGCAGGAAATGGAGAGGAATAAATGGTTTATTCATCATTGTTTATTCTATTCTTTATTATCTCTCTGTGCATTTCACCTATGCTAAGATAAATACAATTGTTGTTGTGGTGGTTTTGTGGATTATGTGCGAGATACAATAATTGATTTTTACAGCACTAGCCAACACCAAAGCAAATTCCTTGTATGTGAAACCCCTCAACCAACTCAATGGTATATCATACTGATTCTGAAGATTCCTCAAAAATAATTTAAGGAACACACTTCATATATAAGGGTTTTTGGTGCCAACTGTTTATGTCTCGGAGCCAAACAATGCCAGAGTGGTGTACTGTACAAGAACATTGCAAAACTGACTTATATTGGGCCAACATTTTAAGATAATTACCCTCGGAAAATAGGGTGATTTTTAAAGCTGAACATGACTAACTGTTTCCACTAGATTGTGCTGTTGTGTGAGTTATTTGTCATGCAACACTCATTCATTCTGATACACTTTTGTTTCCATGCAAATCATTCGTTGAGTAAATTGTAGAAGGTCCATATGAAACCTTCTTTTCCCACTATTTTCACCTTTATTTTGGGGTAATTCATATATTAGTCTCTGCCACACATTAATGAAGCTGCTTTTATTCCCATTTATTTGGACGTAAAGTATTTTCATAGGAAGTATTAAAGATTTACCATCCAATTAAACAGTATCGATTCTCTTGCTTCTTGATTTAGCATATTATATTTTAGAGTCTAATACTCTCATGTTTCGGATGGCCAATATAGTTGCCTGGTAATTAAGCGTTATAGAATGCTACACCATCTTTAGATTGTGGCCTTGTGAAATATATCTCCACCTGTCTATCCCCACTCTTTCTCACATTAGGAGCTCATACAACAGGTGTGCATGAGTGTGTATGTGTGGGTGTTTGTGGATCTCTGTATACCACAGTTGCTTCTGTCCAAACACATATAAACTTTGCGACTGTTTTATTGGCATAAGGGAAAGGTGATTGGTCGACAGACAGAGTATCATTTGTCTGGCTTTGCAATCAAAGAACAAGGAGAAGTTTGAGGTTAGTGTGTGTGTGTGTGTGTGTGTGTGTGTGTGTGTGTGTGTGTGTGTGTGTGTGTGTGTGTGTGTGTGTGTGTGTGTGTGTGTGTGTGTGTGTGTGTCCTTTCCTCAATTGTTTGCCCTGTAGAGAGTATGTAATATGATATTTTTCTTTGTGTAGGCGCATCTGTCCCTATCTGACAAACGGGTATGGTGTTGTCTCGGCACTGATTTGAAGACCCATCATCCAAAAAGCAAGGAAAACAATCTAACGGCATTTGACTTTTCTTTTCATTGCTGCCTTTTATGAACTCTAATAACGTTTCCTATCATACACTGCACTATAGATCTCTTTGCCTAAACTTTGTCTTAAAGTTTTAAATGTTTTAAAGCTCTTTGAACTGCATTGTGTGGAAATGTGCTGTAAAATAAATGTGCTTTGACTTGCCTTAAGTGGCAGATAGGAGAACCTTTTGTGAGGGACATTAAAAGAGAGATATTGACAGACACAGAAAGACATAAAGAAAGGGGTGCAGCAGAGAGAAAGAGAGTGAAGACAGGGATATCATGAGGTGTGTTATTTGTCCCTCGAGGCTACGTGAAAGTCTAAGCAGAGCCAAACTAAAGTACAGCCTGAGACTTTAGTTTGGGAGAGCAGTTTGTGAAATGGCTATAATTTTCTTCCTCTTTGCTTTTTCTCCCATGCCTTTCCACACCCTTTAATGGAAGTGCTTAAAAGGTTTGTGAATTGAGATAAAAGGCATTCAAAATCAACAACACTCTGTGCACAATGCTCTGCTAAATACATGGACAGGAAGAAAACAAGTTATAGATCAACCTTTGGACACTTTCATCCATATGACATCATGCAGTTTTACACTAGGTGTGCCCAGTGGTAATCAAACTCCTATTGTGGGTTTTAGTACTGAAATACACATAACGTATGTACTGAATGTTGTTGCTGAGAGTTAGATTAGGAGATTGGCACTGCCTTCATGTGTTTATGGTTAAAGTGATTCCAGATTATGGAAATAGAGGGTAACAGTGAGTTTGGCTCTGTCCAATTGTTACAAAATGTAATCTAAAACTAACTGATTTCCACATTTTTTGTAAAAATAAAATAAATTGAAAAGCTTGAATTGGCCGTTTATCAGTCCATAAAAAGTACAACTAAAATCCATCCATCCATCCGTTCATCCATCCATCCATCCATCCATCCATCCATCCGTTCATCCATCCATCCATCCATCCTTCCGTCCGTCAGTCCGTCCGTCCATCCATCTTCAACCTCTCAACCAAGGTGCAGTGGCTCTCTTCCGAGTCCCACCTGGATTACTAAACTTCTCACCTTACCTAGGGGAGATGCCAGCCACCCTCTGGAGAACACCCATTTTGTCTGGCTCAGCTCTCTCTTCGCCACTACAGTGCGCTGAAGCAACTACATACCATCCTCGTTGCTCCGATTATTTGGTCCATTTCACTCTCCATTCTCCCCTCACTCGAGAACAAGACCCTGATATACTTGAACTCCTTCACTTGGGGTTAGGACTCATTCCCTACTTGGATCAGACAGTCCATTGGTTTCCTGCTGAGAACCGTGGCGTCAAATTAAGAGGTGGTGATCCTCATTCCAGCCACTTCACACTTGGCTTCAAACTGATCAAATGAAGCCTGAAAGTCGAAATCAACCCAATGATGACACATAAATAAGAGTTAAAGACTCCTCATCACTAATCAGCCTAAGAACTTGATTTACTGTGCAAAGTAATGGCAATACATTTTGAGACATTTCAGTTATAAACACGAATGTGAGCCTCATGGTGGCGCTAGATAACAAAGTTCAGCAGGACTCATCCTCCATGGACCATAAAGGCAATTTCATAGCTTCCGTTCAGCAGATATTTTAATAAACCAACTCACTAAGAGTCATTCAGCAATATTCTATGTTCATGTATTTATAATTGAGCCTTTTATTGCTTTAATTAAAAACAAAGTGAGTTTGGCTCAAGTGCAACCAGTTAATTGGAGCAAATAGCCCAATTACATCATCCACACTAATACACTAATACACACACACACACACACACACACACACACACACACACACACACACACACACACACACACACTAGACAAGATCATGAAGTCAGGCTCATTCTGTCCATTCAGCAAGTGGTCCACACACACACACACACACACACACACACACACACACACACACACACACACACACACACACACACACACACACACACACACACACACACACACACACACACACACACACACACCATTGCTAATAGACTCAGGTCAGATTTTGGTCACAGAGTTACTCAGCACAAAAGTTAAGCCTGGGCTTCGCAAGCAATCATCACACTGGGAACAATGCCACACACACACTCCAGCTTTAGCATAACTCAAACTTTTTTCTACAAGGATTAACAGAGAAAGTGTGTGTGTGTGTGTGTGTGTGTGTGTGTGTGTGTGTGTGTGTGTGTGTGTGTGTGTGTGTATGTGTGTGTGTGTGTGTGTGTGTGTGTGTGTGTGTGTGTGTGTGTGTGTGTGTGTGTGTGTGTGTGTGTGTGTGTGTTGGGGTGAAATTGTGTGGATAGAGATGACACATAACTCAAGAGGAAAGAGGAAGTACAACTTTTATGGAAAAAAAGATGGGTGCGATCTCAACGTGGTGCCGATACACACTGCTTTTTTTAAAAATGACAGATGGTAAAACATGTTTGTGGAATTTAATTTTATTAATACTCCACGTTACTTTCATCACTCAGGTATCTTAGACATGTGGAAAAAGTTTCAGCCTTTCCCACATGTCTACATTTGTGTTGATTGTGACGGCACAAATTGTTCCTCCACTCCATGGAGAGTATCATTTCTGCATGTTGGATATGTAACTCCAGTATTTGTAGTAGCATTATGTGTACAGCAATGATTCCTTATGAGAATGCTCCTCCAAGTCTCTCTGTTTACTCCTGCTCATCCATAACACAAAATGCAATGTCTGGTTGTAGTTGTGTATTGTGTGTATTGACATATTTTTGCTGCACTAGATGCAATGTGTTTTTAAAGAAAAGGGACATTTGTTTACATTCAAATGACACATCTATTTTAGGGACCGTGGCAACTATCATTCTGGAGTAAAAGAGGAAGGTGTGTTACATTATTGTTGAGTCACAAATTCATTATGAGTAGAGTGATCTTTAACATGGGATATTGGTTTCTTACAGTCAATGTTTTTAAACCATGACAAAACCCTTACTTCTCCCTTAACCAAGACTTTTTCTCACTTAACTTAGTGCTTAATTTAACCCAAACCATCATCCTTTCTGTCCTAAATCATGTTTTGTGTGTCTCAATCAATCCAAACCTTAAACTTAGCTTTATGAGTTCATTGCTGAAACATGTCCCTTGGTTAAAGACAGAGACAGGATGACAAAATGTCACAGGTTCATACCGGTTAACAACTATTTCCATGTGGTTTTGGATCCTCCTCCACCGTTCCTCTGCCTCAGACCCTTCCCTCTCCCGTCTATCCTCCTTTTTACTCCCTCTCTTAGGAAATGCTCAGCTGCTATGTCAAGTCATCCCCTTGGAGACTATTTAAATTGCGCTTTGACAGTTCTTCTCAGCGTTATAGTTTAATTAACTGCATGAAGTTTCATCTGCTTTTTAGAAAGGCGTTTAAGTTCCCCTTTTTATCCCAGAAACAGGAATGTTGGTTGCACGGTCCAAACCCAACGATAATGCAAAGTAACACACACCCTCAAACATCTAACATAGACTATGCAAAATCATAGCTCACTATCATAGGGGACGCCTTGTGTACATGTACGTGCATACATTTGTTTATATTTGTTAAATTCAATGGGTGATAATACATGCAAATACCTATTGGTCATCCATCCAAAAATACTTAAAATGGTTTGTTTTGTACTTTCAGAAAATGCAGTCAGATAAAAAACTCAAACATTCTTGATTTGCTTGAGATTTTATATTCCAGGTAATCAGATGAGGTTACAGTCAAATAGAAATGGATCACACTCTAAACTAAAATGCTCGGACACCATATGAATCTTCACCTGATTTGCAAAGAGCGTTTGATTTTCATTTAATAATCAAAAAGGAAGGACATTTCCCATCATATTGGAACTATTCTTGACGGGGTAATGCATGTGGAAGAGATCTGACTTCCTTCAACAAAGGTTTTACTCTTGTAGATGAGAGTATAGAAGTTGTAGCGTAACCCAACTCTAACCCTAACTAACCCTACTATAGAAATGTTTCTTACCTCCAACAAGTAGGTTTGGTTTTTTGTTCAAAATGTTCAGCTTTTTTTCCCTGTTTTCCAGCCGAATAAAGAATAACATTCTTTAGAAAAAAAGTTGTGTCATTGGCCAAAATTCAATTTGCTCGGCATTAAATGCTCACATCCTTTTTCTCAGTGAAGGTCTGCGTTTTCCAAGAGCCTTTCTAATTAATTATGCTTTTGTTTAAATATAATATGCAGATAAAAAGATAAATTCAATTGCTTTAAGTGCACACGCAGTTCAAGAGGAATTTCAGATACTTCTTGCACTTATTTTGGTCTGCCTGCAGGCGAAGGAACCCCTGTAACCAACTCTATCTTCCATCCCCCAGCCTCCATCTCACCGGCATGCGACCCCAACCAGTGACCCCATACACCACCCTGCTCCTAATCAAACAAATCCCCCCATCTCCTTCGCCCCAATACATAATCTCGTCTCCCAACTCAACCTCAGAACGATGCTGTGGTCCATGACGTTGTTTAATATAGAGGACGGTGTGATGTTTATCTGTGTGAATGTGAGATGGTGGTGGGTTTTTGTGTGGAGATAGTCTCCTTACTCGACCTTTGAACTCACGAAATCTTCACACCTCAAACAACGTCCATACCAGTGCTGACACTCAGACGTCAGCTGATGAAGGATGGGAGGTCAAGAGGCGTCCCCTTTTCCCGTGCAGCTGTCCCCACTCGCTGCCCGAACAGAAAAAAACACAAAATAACCGCTGTTATCTGTGTGTGTGTGTGTGTGTGTGTGTGTGTGTGTGTGTGTGTGTGTGTGTGTGTGTGTGTGTGTGTGTGTGTGTGCGTGTGTGTGTGCGTGTGTGTGTGTGTGCGTGTGTGTGTTTGTGTGTGTCTAAATTGACAGTTGTGGGGCAGTTGTGATGATAAAGAATATGTCTTTGTTCCACGGAACGGAAATCAGTTGCGTGTGTCAGAATGTTTATGGAAAGGAAGGAAGATTAGCTTGGCTGGAACGCTATTTCTGGTCACAGAGTGTAAGATAGAAGTTTCCTCTACATTCGAAAAGAGAAATAGCGTTTCTTACCATAGAAATAAAAATAAAAAAGTGCTGTAATCGAGCAATAAGTCTGACGTCAATAACTATATGCAATAATAAAGAGGAAAGTAAGAATATTTGTTCTTAATTGAACTCCTTAACTTTCCTTTTTCAGCTTTAGACGTTGGACAGCTGTTACTTGACATTCTATGTAATTAATAGTTTAATTTTGATACTTGCTATATCGCTAACCTGTTGTAGTTTTATCTTTAATATTTTTGTGCATGCTTTTTGATTGATATTAAGCTATCATTGGCTCTTTACTTGCTGTAACAAATGCAAATGTCCCCTCTGTGGGACGAATGAGGGTATTCTGATTTTCATTACTTTTTTAAATATGAGATATTTTGCCGTCAAGTTAAGACAGTTCGATCTTTTGAAATACAACAACATATGAACCTGTAACTGGTTTTTGCATTTGTGTTAGTTGAACAAATACACATATTATTTATAATAGCTGGAATGTATTTTTGAATCATCAAAAGACACAACCACGTGTTATTTGATTCATGATTGTCCTGGTTAATTCGACAAATGCATTTGTATCGCTTACTATCCACTTATTTTTTGGCAATCAAAAGAAGTGCATACATGTTTTCACAAACCTTATAAATATGATATTAATGTCCGTTTTCTTTCCATTTACAAACATAAGAAAACAGCCATCCATATAATCATTTTTATCTATTGTATACATCACAATAGAAAATATGATGAAACACACCCCCGCTTGGATACGAAACTCCTTGACTGTAACATATTTGGTTTGGACAGAAACAGTGATTCAGCAGTGTTTGTCCACAGGACTTTGTACAGGGTTGAATCTGTGCATATGTTTTCTGTAGGTGTGTGTGTCTTTGTGTGTTGATCTGCCGAGAGAAAAAGGTGTGTTAAACCATGATGGCTGTGTAAATTACGGATCCTCAAAGGTGGCATTCTTATCAGTTTAGTTCTTGTGTCAGTGCTCATTTCCTTGTTGATGTGTGGGGTTTGGGTGACTCTGCCCTCTTTGTCTGAGTGTGTGTGTGTGTGTGTGTGTGTGTGTGTGTGTGTGTGTGTGTGGGGGGGGGGGGGGTTGTGTGTGTGTGTGTTTGTGTGTGTGTGTGTGTGTTTTGTTAGAGATAAAACCTGATATTGTCGGGCTCTTGACCTAGAAATTACAGTCCACTCCCGGTTTCCTTTCAATTTTCAGTTTAATTCCTGCGCTTCTATTGGCTCTTTGTTTGCATTGTCTCATGTGGCCAGGTGCTTAAGCAAATGAATGAAAATCTGGGGATGCAAATGTAATGGAAAGTGCCATGTTGACCAGGGTTGGGGGTGGGTGGAGAAGAAAGAGAAAGGGAATGTACTGTAGGAGCAAAAATGGAGGGAGGTGTGTATTTGCTGAAATTCTTAATACTCCATAGTGTTTGCTCTTTTCAACCTTCTCCCCAGGCAGTGATGAAAGCACACACATCACCTCAGTAGATAAATAAAAGACTCAGAGATCAAATATTCTTTCCAAGAGACTTTCATTTTAATTCTCTTTGACTTTCTCTGGAGTAATGCTCATCGTTTTTTGAGCAGGTTGTACTCATTTTTAAGCCTCTTCTATAGCCAACAAGCCAAATCAGTAACTTAGACCGGTAGATTGGTACAGAAAAAAACCCAATATCCCTTATGTGACTCTATATGTGACAAACCCCTCGCAAACATGAGAAATGTGCTAACTTTAAGCCAAGCACTGCTGGATATAAGGGCTTGAGCATTTACGACCATCCATAAAACCAGTATTTCAAACCCATGCAGCTGTCGGACAACACCAACAGAGTTCTCTTGGCCACGATGATGCCTCTATTTCATGTTTTCTTTCAGTATTTTTTCAAAAAGCCTTGAGAATAGCATAAACATACAACTTCTATGGTTTAAAACTTGCACTTTCTCTCCCCCCTGCTATAGAGGAGAGGAAAGGAGGGAGGAGAGAGGTGTGGAAAACAGTTTGACCGCCAGCTTTATTCCACAATCACATCTTTTAGACTCACTGTTTCTGTTTCTTTCTCTCTGTTTACTCTTTGGTGTTTTTTTTCCCTGGCAAGTAATATTTGCTTTTATCCTGTACTATCTTTTATCTAATGTGTGTTCCCACTGTAGTGTTCAATCTGCCTGCTGCTGATTGCCTAGAGAAGCCTCTACGGAACACACACACACACACACACACACACACACACACACACACACACACACACACACACACACACACACACACACACACACACACACACACACACACACACACACACACACACACACACACACACACACACACGAGCATGCTGTGAGAAACAGGAACAGGGGATGGGGGGGTTGCTTCCTGTCTAGCTGTAGTTCTATGTGTGTGTTTTCTTCGTGTGTGTGTGTGTGTGTGTGTGTGTGTGTGTGTGTGTGTGTGTGTGTGTGTGTGTGTGTGTGTGTGTGTGTGTGTCTGGCATGCATCCAGGTAGTACAAGCGCCGGGGAAGCAGAGATGGTGAAGAGGTTTTAGTTTTATTGGTCACACAGGAGGAGGCGCTACATTAAAATACATGTCTTTCAAAGCTTGGAATTTCTGAAGGTGTTCTGTGTCAAATCGTCTTACTTGCCTCAAATATAAACATGTTACATATTTCTAAATGACACATAGCTACCTTTTATTTCAGTCAGATTTGATGCGCTCTGCATGCTTGCTGCACTGTTGCTTTACACAAGATGTCACTGCAGGGGGGTCAGTAAAATCTCTACAGGAGCAGGATGGATTTGTTTTTAAATACAGACCTCACTGAATGTTCTGAAAACCAATTAACAGACACTTTTACAACTATCCTGAAAGTCCTCTTACCTTCTGAATCAAAATAAATTCTGCTGCACACAAAAAGCAACGGAAAAAAGGAAGACAAGAATCACACACATCCCTGCTCCTTCTGTAAAACACAAGTATCATATTAATGTGCTTTTTTTCTGTGTACATTTTTGGTCAAAACATCAATATTAACAATAAAGTGATTTAGTTACCTGAGCTACGTGGGAGATATGTTTTAATCCTAAAACACAGAATATTTTTGTCATCATCTTGAGAAAAACCAATGACTAAATGAATGTGTTGATACATGAGGCACAAACTGGGGCTGAGAGAAGTGTGCAGTGGCAAATAATGAATCAATAAGACAGACTGAGTGACTAGATTTGCTGAAATGTTATACAAATCATGATCATTTCACATATATATTGCTAGTTAAACATGTTTTAAAGTACTTATATAGCGTTCAAACAGCTCCAGCATTAAGAAAATGCTCATATTATTTATGTCTTATATAATACATATGATAATACATCCACCAGTAAGACGCCATCTTGCATAAACCTTGTCAAATGAAGTGCTTTTGTATGTCCTCCAGCACTGGTTATGTTTCTTGTATGCATGTGCAGTAGTTGGGCCTCTTCCACTTTTGTCATGCAATCCTTTTTGCTTCTGGGTCATACAGTATACTTCAGGAATGGGAAAGCGTGTTTCCTAATGTGGGCCGGCTCTGTCTTGCCTGTAAAACTAAGGTTGCTCAAAGAGCTATATTAAAAAAAAGGAGAAAAAAGGGCAGAACACTGAATGTCCAAATTGCCCAATCAGAGTCGAGTATTCAGACAGTGTTATATATTTAATGCATGGTTGGCAATATTAAAATGAGATTTGTATTGTACTTAGAAAGGACCTTGCAAGTGCAGACACAGAATAGCACAAGGTAGCAATGCTCTATTTGTGCCCCAGGTGAGATAAACTGTAAAAGCCTTATTACAGGGTGGAGCTGTGCACACCTTATTGTTTCCAACATTAGGTCTATCACAATAGCCGGGAACCAATACGTTTTTGAATGTGACGTGTGGTGAGGGCGGGTCTCCGGTGTTGCTTGGTGGACACCTGACACCTGCAGAGAAGATAAGCCTGTTCCCATCACTCCTCTGTCTGTTTGGGTGAGAGTCGTTGAATGGGGGCTCAGTTTCCCAATGAGCTGAAGAAGATGGCATTGCTTTGTTGTTTAAACAGACACTAACTGTGGGCTTCTGTGAGCGTGTCAGTGTGTGTGTGTGTGTGTGTGTGTGTGTGTGTGTGTGTGTGTGTGTGTGTGTGTGTGTGTGTGCGTGTGTGTGTGTATGCTGTTATGTGCGCAGCAATGCGATGTTTAAAATTACAACAAGCTTCAGAAGGTTGGCACACAGTTGGTAGACCAAATGTATAACAATCAGAGCAAAAGTTATGCAGGGATTTGGAGTTTTATGTTGATATTTTGCAGAAGACCGCTATGCCGATAAAGATCAAGGTCCCAAATTAAACAAAATTGGAAACTGTGTATAATATTCCCCTAGAAAAGAGAAAAAAATGCAAACCGGTGCCATTTTATAGACATTTACTCGCATTCGGCTGAAATACACACCAATACACATATAAAACATGTGCAATGGAGACATAAAATGCAAGAAATGTGTGTGTGTGTGTGTGTGTGTGTGTGTGTGTGTGTGTGTGTGTGTGTGTGTGTGTGTGTATGTGTGTGTGTGTGTGTGCAACTGTGTGTGAGTCCATTGTATCAAGTGATACAATGTAGTATTATCATCAGCTCAACACACAGATTCCACCCATTCTTCTCCTCCTGCATGCACAACACTTTATCTATATGTTTTTGAGAGTGTGCATTTTTGATAACTCTTGTGAATGTCTTTGCGAGTGAAGGCAATCTGCATGTGTGCAAACACTCTGGGAGTACTTTGTGGTCTAATGAGAATTTTTGCCCATGGTAACCTGCTATTCTCACACAGCAACAGGAACGGGTGTCCTGAGGCTTTTTAAAAGAATATTAATGGCCTCGTTTTATGATGTTTGCCATAAGAATAGACATAGAAGGATGAAGCCGTTTTCTAGTATTTGGTGTATTCTGTTTTTTGACAAATCGAACATTGCAGATTTACTGACGGTCGGTGAAAAGTCAAGTGTCAGAAGCTCTCTACAATCTTGTCCTGACATTCACAAAGTGTCCTTTTTTGGTTATTTTTCTACTCAGTTCTCCTCACTTTTCAAGTAAGGAACTTTTCAAAAAAGGTTACTGACTTTATTACCTATTTTTGAGAGGAGTTGCAAGGGAAAAGTCTTGAAATGCAGATACAACATTCGAGCTATAAGTTTGTATTCCACTTTTAAAGCTTAAGCTAGTAAGCTAGGCTAACTATCATCAGCTTGGCAAGATGAAGCTCGTTAGAACCAAATTCTTTTAGATGTTACTTTTTGTGCATGTTATTTCGACACCTGCTGAGTACCACAAACTCAGTGCTATGTTACTCCCATATAAGCATTTCTCTATGCATACTGTCACATTAGGGTCACCTGGGCATCCCATGTGCTCCATCTTATTGGCCAATGTGCCACCCTGGCCTTACAGAGTCAGTGCCCACCACTTATGAGGTAAATGCCAACCATTTTATTAATTATAAGCACAAGCTAACAATACATTTTTAACTTTTAATGTCAAATTGTTTACATCAGGTTGGACGGATGGCTTCCCCTTTATTCAATAAGTGTCGGCAACCCCCTTGTCGTGACGAGGCCTTAAAAATGCAAAGAATTATAGTAGTCTACGAGCCTTGACAATACCCTCTTCATTAACTCGTGCCTGTCACACATAACTGTCCACTTATGGCCCCACAAAAGAATCCCATAATGTCGCCATGGTAACATCGGACCACTGAGCACACGTGATAAACAGGGAACATAAAGTCCTGAAGACATCATGTACATTTATAAAACTGACAAACCTTTGCTTGTTGGATGATTGTTAAGGTATCAGTCAAGTGTTGATCTTTCAGACATCATTTATTTGCAAATGGAAAGTCTCTATGGGTGGGATGTTTGTCGACTCAGCCCCAGAGCTTTAAGAGATGGGTGTGGCACTGTATAAACACGAGTCTTTTACACCTTCAGCTGTCAATTAATGCAACTGTTCAGCTGTCAATTAATGCAACTATTTAAAAAAAGACTATTCTCGGCCTGAGACTAGCTGTGTTCCGTTTTTACAGCCTGTGTGCTAAGCTAAGCTAAGTTAAGCCAACCAGCTGCTGGCTACATATTTACAAATAAACAGGAGAGTGGTATCGATCTTCACATAGCTATTGGAATTCGTATTCAAACCCAAGCCTAAAAGGTCAATAAAAGTATTTGCGCAAGGCTGAATGTTATTTGTCTTTTTCTTTAAAGGACAACTTCAAACTTTGACAAAACCACATGAATTTCCTTCAATATGTAAAATACTAGACTTTGATAATTCAAAGAGGTGAAACGATGGGTTTTGGGTCTTTTCATGATCTGGAGCACTCGGGCATTGTGTCCAAATATGTTCTTGTGCGTAAAAATGACAGCAAAAAAAAAAAGCAACAGCTGCTGGGGTTTGACTTGGGCGAGGACAGGATGTGTGGAGACCTCTGTTTGAAGAAAAAAAGGAGGATGCTTGGACAAAAAGCGTCAGAAAATCTACTTTTCTACAATCTAGATTGCTGAGTGTTCAAGCCTTTTAATGAATGCTTTATTTACAGAAGAAGAAGTGATCACTCTTACGTTTCTGGCAGCGAAAGGGAAAAACTGTTGATTGTAATAAGTTGATGGCCAGCCAATTAAAGGCAAAACAACTGTATTAACTGGAATCCTCAACCTGTACTAAGAATAAAAAAATGTCAAGGGTTATAAAACATGGCTTGGATATACGATATGATTAAACATGTATAAAAAGGAGAATGTCACCTGTAGACGTGTACAGATCTGCAAAAAACCTTTATGCTCCTTTCCACCTCTTCTTTTCTTCTTCACCCACTTTTCTTCCTCTTGCTCCTTTTCACTATCTTTTCCAAGCTTCATTCCAACCTCTTCTAAACTTTTTATCCCCTTTTATCCTTTTAATTTCCTTTTGTCTCCCTCTCTGTCTGACATTTTGTTTTCTTTCCTCCTCCATCAGTCTGCCTGTCATGCGAGGAAACACAGACTTTTAACCTTCCCCTCTGAA
The DNA here is from genome assembly GCF_036324505.1 of Eleginops maclovinus. NCBI lineage: Eukaryota > Metazoa > Chordata > Actinopteri > Perciformes > Eleginopidae > Eleginops > Eleginops maclovinus. The sequence continues at coordinate 19,021,163 of NC_086364.1, read as the reverse complement.
TGCTATTATTTATTTTTTTATAGTCACTTTTCTCCCTCCTAAAACACCAAACTCTTGTCACCAATACGTTCATGTGTCTCACACACACACACACACGCACGCACGCACACACACACACACACACACACACACACACACACACACACACACACACACACACACACACACACACACACACACACACACACACACACACACACACACACACGCATACACATCTACTCACACACAAGATGACATATTAAAGTCCAAGACCACACCCAGCTCCCGCCCCCTCGAGCCCTCCCTCGCGCGCTCACGACAGCGGGTCCAGAGAACGTGCGTTTCTAACTTTTTTTGGAACTACCAGCGAGATTACCAGCTGCCGTTTTGTCGCGTTTGGAAGCTGTTTTCCTGCAAAAAACACATCCAGTTTAATATCCCTTTTCACATAGACGCACCTGGAGTGTTCCCCCCTTCCCCTGTTCAAACTCGGTAAGCATCCTAAACGTATTATTTCCGGTTTGCATATTGTTTGAATGCTGGACGGAACTTTCTATATGAGATTCATAGCGTATTCAAATCCAATGTGGCTTTGAAATGCTTTTTCTAATATACCAATAACACTAATATCTTTACCATTTCTGGTGAGTATTTTAGCCTAACGGTCCTTATTTTCTGCTCTGGAATATTTGAAGTCAGCAACTATAAACTATTCCTAAAATACCTCTGGAAAATTGTCTTGAAAAAACTGAGAGTTTTATTTAGTTTGATTATATATTTTAAAACTTTTAGGATGCCTTGGCTGTCGTGTTTTCCCTCTGGGTATTATTACACACCATAACTTCTGCTGAGTGGCTCCAAGTTTCAGAAATTGGAAATGAAAGGGGCGTTGTCAGCCGTGTGTGTGTGTGTGTGTGTGTGTGTGTGTGTGTGTGTGTGTGTGTGTGTGTGTGTGTGTGTGTGTGTGTGTGTGTGTGTGTGTGTGTGTGTGTGTGTGTGTGTGTGTTTTAAATGCGTCTGTGCTGTGAATGAATGTTTAGTGCATTGTGAGGGAATCTAAGCTGCCATTTTTTTTGCAATGGACACAATAAATATGTGCATTTGTCTATCTAGTAGGCACCTTAAGTTATATATGATGATGGAAGACTACTTTGTTTCTGTTAGTTTCTCCATGTGGTCACTCTAAATTTGAATTATATTCCAATGAAACTCATATATTTCATAGTGTTTCATTAAACAGTTGTACCATGTTCAACTAAGATATGTGTTCAGAATCAGATCGTCTGTGTGGGTCCCATGTAAGTGTATTTGCCCTATAATTCTGTCTTTCCTTGTTGACTGATCTGCATCTTGCTTTTGATGAGGCAGGTGATAACTGTTGCATTCTCCCTTCATTGGGGGGGTGCCCTCTTGTGGTTGAAATCAACACCTTGGTGCAGGTTTTCCATGCATGGTTTAGGGAGACTTGTCAGACTGGGCTGCAGCAATGGAGACTCATCCTCATCAGGCCACATTTTTATGAGCAATCTAAGGAAAGCGATCATGTCATATGCAACGGGAAGGTTACAAATAGGCATCAATCTGTTCGAAAACTATTCTACATCCCAGTGTGAACATGCCTATCTGTTGCACTCATGGTATTGGAAATGGCAGACCTAGATGAAAAAACAAATAGATGGTAGATTATGAAACCTGATTTTCCCTCATGGTGTACTTGTGACACTGGTTTGAAAGGAGAACCTCATTAAAATTGGAAATATACTACAGCTACAACAGCATACGCATTTAATGAAATGTAACTGGAGAATGACTAAGCCACTCTTATTAAAACCAACAGAGTTGTTCTCTTCTCTTCCAGCTTTTAATTTGGCAAAATGAACCCCAAAGTGATAAAACCTACAATTATGTAAAGTATCGTGTTTAACAACTACAAACGAGCAGCTGAATAAATGTCAGTTAAAATGTGCAGCGTGTATCGTGGAAGCTTCTTTCCACCAGAGTCAGGTTTTTCCTGCACGACCTTAATGGTCTGTAGCAGTCTCATCCGTGCAGTTGCCAAATTCTCCACAAGCAGAAGTCATTTTTGTAGTTGGAAGTATTTGGACAGCGCGGGAACCCTTTTGGGCTTCGAGTGTCAGTGTTAATTTGAAAGTATTTTTAAGTCACGCTGAATGCAGCAGGGGGAGAGAGGCGTGTGATATTTGATAGGAGGAGGATTAGTGAGGGGGTGTGAGGTTTTAAAAGGTGCTGACAGATGAAAACTATCAGGGAACAATTGTGAAGTGAGTGCTGATGGAGAGTAGAAAAGAAAAAAAGGAAGAGAATTGGGGCGATGATAAACAGATGAAGATGGAGATCTCTTTTGTAACCTTTCCATCAAGGTGTTCCCAACTTCTCTCCGCCATGTGGTAGCCATTACTCAGTGCTGTCACACACACACACACACACACACACACACACACACACACACACACACACACACACACACACACACACACACACACCCACACCCACACCCCTAACAAACCATGTTAGTGTCCAACATGAAAGAATTCCTGCTCATAGGGAAGCCTTTAAACCCAGCAGGGAAGCAGTTGTGTGCATGCGTGTGTGTCTCTGTGTGCATTTGTCAATTTAGGTTCCTGATTCCTGAAGGAGTCTTGGCATACACACACCCTCACAGGCTCAAACACACACAATGATTTTCCATTCTCTCTTGGTATTCTTCAAAACTCATCATTGCTCAAATATTTTGAGATCTCAAAGCAGCCAGTGTTTCATAACTTTTTATGAATAATGCAGGACGAGTGATTTATTTTGGGCTAATGGGAAAATATGCAGTAAATGTCAAGTTATGTTGGACGTCTTTTCAGAAATAAAATCTCTTGTCTATTATGCAAAATTAATATGAAACAGCAGTGTTGTTGTTGAGTCGGGCTGTGAATGCATCATTGGTGTGAACTCATAATCCGTTTTCCACCGGGGGAATTTCTATTTACAATGTACAATACGGTCCAATTTTGTCTTATAAATATATTGTCTCATAAAATGGTCAGCTTTACAACATACTTGGTTGGGTTGTTGCCCCATTTGGTATTCCCTCAACTGCCCTTTTTGGGTTAGGGTTTGGGTTCAGAATGACAAACTCAATGTTTAGCTTTCACCTAACGTATGGCATTTGACAGCAAAGTCTAAAAAACTGCCATTTAGCACTGGTTATCAACATTGATATTGGTAGAGAGGCTACAAATATTAGGTTCAGAAGGCCGTTATCATTTCTTAACCTGGTTGACAATGTAAGCTCGGAGCAGTTTGCCCATTTTGATAGCAACTGAAAATAGCCATTCAATTGGCTGCTAACATTCAAAGATGGGCTAGGCTTGCAAACACCAAAACTGCCTATGAGATATACTCCACATTTTAGTTAAACATGTCAGTTTTTATGTCTGCATTTGAAAGAGACAAATGAAATTGGACAGCTTTGTTTGTACAAAACTTTTCCCAGAAATGTGCACTGTACTTGTTTCTAGGCCCTGAATTGGGACACAGCCACCATAGCTTATCCTTCCATGACACCCTGAAGCCAAATTGTCAAATAGTTGGCTTTAGTGTTAAAGATGTGCAAATAGTAAAGTTATCTCGACGTCTTTCATCCCGTTTGCTTTTTGCTTCACAAAGCTTAGTGCAGCCGGTTGGTCGTAAAAGGGGTCTTGTAAATCCATTATGTAAAAGATTATAGCTGTCACACATTATGTTTGTAATTCTGTACTTGCATTTCTGGGGTCAATGACTCTTCATTCATCTTTAAACCGAACTGTGTGTGGGTCTCTCTGCCTGTGGGTTTTCTTCAAGTTTTTATGAGCTCTTCCTTTAGCTTTGTTTGGTCTCTGGCTCCACTCCAGGGAAGACGTGCCTTTTGTGTTTTCTCTAAAAATAAGCTTTGGCTTGGCTTTTGTTGTTGTGCACACACACACAAACTCACACGCACACATGTGGTTGTCCCTTTTACAACACATTAATACAATTTAGGAACTGTAAAGTCATGCCGGAGGGAAATTAGAATACAAATAAACCTGAGGGTTCATCCTTGACCTTGGAAATTAATTATTATCTAAATGTGCATTTGCATTCCTTTTTCCAGAGCCATCATTTGTGGTGAATGTTGTTGCGGGCTCAGTGAACACACCTTCAAATGACTCTGCAAATGATGAATAACAAAATGAGGCAACTTTTCTCAGCAATTACAGCAAGGTGTCACTTTTTTTGTTGTTCCCACAGCTACTGACGCAGGATTTGAGTAAAGAGAAATTAGAGAGCTATAAAAATAAAAAGTGTGCTCATTGTAAAATCTAGCAAAATGATCTGTGAGGTTCAATCTTCTGCAATTCCATTTCATTCCAACTGTTTTGTCCTTACAGAAAAAATGAATGGTGTCAATTAAACACGTCGCATTAGTTTGGCTTACACACAATTCAAGCACTAGTATACCCATGTAGGGAATCCCACAAAGCATTCCAGACAGAGGGTTTTGCGGAGGAAATATTGCATATTAAGTCTAAACTGTACAACCACATGAGGGACCGGAGGGCTCCACTGGAAGCCCTTTTGGTCTTTTCCTCTTCCTCAATCAGTTTTTCCATGGCTAAAGACAGACAGAGAGACACACAGAGAAAGAGAGAGTGGGACAGTGAGAGAGACGGGGGAGTGAGATTCGGAGGCCCAGTTAAGTCTGTGGCTTTGTGTTTTATGAAAAGAGTAAAGGAAGGACATTAAAAGTCAGCATTTTCCACCAGGCAAGGGAATCAGTCAGCACACACACACACACACACACACACACACACACACACACACACACACACACACACACACACACACACACACACACACACACACAATCTGCATTCACACACACTTGCACTCTTGCACTGAGTCCCCCAGCCTCCTATTATAAGGCTGAGTGGAGAGGAGGAATGGCATCCAGTGTGCCTGTCAGGGGAAACATGTCAGACTACGTACGCAAATACACACAACTACAGTTTTGTTATCTTTCCTTCATGTATTTGGATCTACTTAGCCATGGGACAGAGTTTCTCAATGTCATAAAGGATAACAGCGGCATCAAGATCTACGGAAGCCTATGGATGCCATGCCAGAATAGAAAACGCATCAGTATTACCCTTTACAACGTCAAACACTATTAGCTTTTGACATCCTAACGAGGTCTTTGTGTATTATAACCACACATCTTCATGTTATAACAATGTATTTTCCATTTATGATAGCCCACAAACTTAACAATATAACACTATATATACACTTTTAGTTTGTTTGTTTAATTCAATCATATATTAACGCAAAACTTTGAGTCCTATACCGCTGTAATGTAAAACGGTTTGAATGTTTCCTGTAATGTGAAAAACAACTTATAACACTTTAACTTTCCATGTTTTAAAACGATACTGATCTGTTTTTTTCTGGCATGGCATTATTTTGCTGCCATTAAGAGCTAACAAAATTCAAGATAACATGCTTAATGTAAAGTGACTTAAAGTGGTGTAATGCTGCTGTTGCATCAGTTTTGGTGTCTCACCTTTATCCTAGTAAACCAGATATAAACCCACTTTTTCTAGGTCTAAGAACATTAACTTCACACTAAAAAGAACAATTATTAGCCTGTTTTCCCAATCCAGATATGTTTATTGATGTTGAGTGATGTATTTTGACTATATGAGGAAGACTGTTAGTGACTTGTTCTGCTGATTGACGCACAACAGCTGAGGAAGGTACCCCTCTGTGTGTGCGTACGTCTATTGTGATAGTTAAGGCTTGAAATATCCGTGTTATGCATTCCAGACCAGCAGGGCTAATGTATGCAGTATGCGTGTGATCTGTGTGTATTTGTGTGTGTGTGTGTGCAGCTGTTGCCTGGTGTCAGAGGTGAGTATCAGTGCTTTCACACTTTACTATCGGCCACTTTACTATCACCGTTCCCAAGGACCCGGGGAATACTGGGCTCCACATTTAGGTGAATGTGTGTGTGTGTCGGGTGTGTTCAATGGCTGAAAAAAAAAGAAGCAAACAGAGTGTGTATCACTTATGGACCAGTTTGAAGTAGATGTATTTATCTTTGGTGTCTTATAACGCCCGAAAATTCCATACATTCTTCATTTTAAAAGGATTATTATTATATTTTTGGATCATAATATATCCTCAATTAAATCAGAGTTATGGACTTGGGTGTGGTTTATCGTCCCCCCATACAAGCTAACTTTATTTACATTTTTGTCACCTGAAAGAGAAAGATGACAATAATAAATCAGCGTAATTGTAGATTTCTGGGATAATGACCCTTGTATATGATCATTTACAGTTTGAACAGTTGAAGAAGTGAATATATAAATACTGGTGGTGTATACTCTGTCTGCTCTTTCAGTCATCACCATGCTTTCATGTGTTTGTTCTATAGTTTTAATTAACTTTAATCATGTGAACTGTGTCTGTGAGTCTCTCATTTTCGTGAGTTACTTGACGGGCTATATAATTGCGGTTTTGTGTTGTATACAGTATACAGTATGTGCGTGTACATCAGAGTGTGTGTTTGTGTGTGCGTTTACGCTCTTGTTTTTGTTTTTCTCGCTTCCCTCCATTTCCATCCAATGGGGATCCCTTCTCCCTCTCTCTGTCTCCTCCCTCCTTCTCTCCGCTCCTCCCTTCATCTTCCCTTTACTGAGACGAGGCAGCAGCTGCAGATGGAATCAGACCTGTGTGTGTGTGTGTGTGTGTGTGTGTGTGTGTGTGTGTGTGTGTGTGTGTGTGTGTGTGTGTGTGTGTGTGTGTGTGTGTGTGTGTGTGTGTGTGTGTGTGTGTGTGTGTGTGTGTGTGTGTGTGTGTGTGTGTGTGTGTGTGTGTGTGTGTGTGTGTGTAATTGCTGCTTCAAAGAATGTCACTGCAGGTCAGATTGGACTCAATTACCAGAGAGATGCTTTGTAACGGATGCACTTATTGAAATGGTTGGTATTTACCTTGGCCCCCCTGTGTTTTTCTTGCTTTTCCTTCCTTTCCAGGCATCTCACTTTGCTCTTATGTCTTCCTCTGAGGTCAAACCTCTGGTCTGATTGGCCACCCTAGAGACACAGTGATTGAAATGTTATAATTGGCCAATTTTCTTGGGAATTTATTGAGCAGCCAAAGTCCGACCCCAGCAAGCCGTTGCTAGTCCTAAAAATAAGGACGGTTTCACATTCCCACCCGGTGTGACCTGACACAAATACTCACACACATCCATCCCTCCACAAAATGCAGAAAATGTAGACATCTCTAAATATAGATGTTTTGTAAAAATAAATAAAACAACTCCATATGGAGCATTGTACTACTACACCATTCAACGTAATGCTGTCTTTCTGTACATTGGGAATCTTAAAAATGCATTTCAACCTCATCAAATGCCACTCCATGCTCAGTTCAGCTGCGATGTTCAGATTCTTCCTCAGGTGCAAATTAACGTGTGTGTTGCCAGGCTATTGTCGACTTCAGTCTCATGCTCTGAGCATTATGATCAGGAGGATGTTGCTGTTTACATTCCTGTGGCTAAACCCTAAACCCAGTGTCTCTTGAATCAAAGTGAATCACTCTCTTTTGATGTTCCCTTACCTCCTGTTTTACTGTTTACCCCCTTTGCCCCCGACCCTTCCCCCAACTCAGACGTGGCCTGTATCCTCTGGCACACCCCACAGCCACATGCTCTCACACACAAACTGTGGACTGCTTCCTGTCGGCGGGGAGAAGTTGTTTTTACTGCGACTCCATTTTGGCGGAGAGGCCTAATTCCTCTGCTGTCTGGCTCGGTGCATGTGTGTGTATGTGTGTGTGCTCTACACTCACATGTGCCTTTAAACATGTTTGCCTGGTCAGCTTCTGAACATATTTTTGGCTGATTCTGAATGAATGCACATGTTTTATCTCGACTGCAATATCCCCACAGTGGTGTGGCTCAGTTTGATGTGTACAGTGTATACAGAGAGAAGTAAAGGGAATGTTTTTACTCCAAAAACAGCCTTTTTATGTGGTCGGAGAGAAATATCCTGTCTTGTGTGATTATTTATGCAGGTATGAATGTTTACAGAATGATACCAAGGAAGCATTTTACATGCTGAGCAAAGCGCTTCCCTAGACAAACAAACTCGGGGGTTCCTGAATGTATTCGGTATTTTAATGGATTTTCCTAATAGTGCATGCGAACAAAAACAGGAAAGTAAAACAAAAACAAACAATAAGTGGAACTCTTTACTCCAGGCTTCAGCAGATGATCATATCTGTAGCAGAGGCGCACACACACACACCTGTTATGACTGTCAACAGGGTTGTCTGAAGTACACCTTTTCAAATTTTGTTTGTGTTATATAGCTGCAAAAACCAAGGTCACCAAAACTAAAGTAAAACCAGTGCATTTCCCCAACATGTAAGGAGTGTTTCATTCATTTTCAGTGACCTTTGACCGCTGGTGCTTCATTTTTAGCGTCACGATCAAGGGTGTGTCTCATATCTTTAAGGTAAATGCAATTCCTGGCATGAACCAGAAGTATATTTGATTTATATCATAAGCTCCTTAAAGTTCACGCGTAACTTTCATAGCAATGAACGCAGCATTGGACACAATCCAAACCATCCAAGCCTGAACAGAGCACAGGCTGCCCATTTCAACATGTAAACAGTCAACTCCTCCCTTCTATCAACAAGTCCCACTCCCACATACTGTACTCTCGTACATGCACACTCTTAAACACACACGTAGTTTGCCGTGCATACTGTATATACACCACCTCTAAGCTCATCTGTAACTTGAGATATGAAATTTAGACCACAAATATTTCTCTGGCTATTTTATTAACCCTGGATTCTTCATAGTTGTTTGTTGTACTTAATTGGTTGCAGATGTAGAAGTTGTTCTTAGCACATATGGCCTTTCCACTAGACTTCATATTCTCTGTTTTATTTGAATAATTTGACAACATTCAGCAATGAACCCTGCAAGATGTCCTCAAAATCAGTGGTGTGGTGGTCAGAATATTACAGCAACAATGTTGACAGAACATTTACACAACTTCAATACTTATCTGTAACTCATATTACTCTTATCTTTCTAAGATAAATCAAAACTGCAAAAAAAACACGATTTTTTTTCAGATAAATTGTATCTTCGGACATGAGTTCTCAGGATTTGGCATGAACATGCATTCTGAATCAGGTATGAACTGATTAGACTTTTGTGATCAAAGGTCAAGGTCACATAAAAAACATGGACGATAATTCTTTTCCCTTAAGTATCCTTTACTCAAAAGTGATTCCAGACAAGTCAAATGAGTAAGTTAATATGGCACAGGTTGTCTGTGGGTATATCCAAAATATTTCACATTGAGGTTGCCAAGTAAGTGGGACTTCTGCAATAGGTTCTTCTGTCTGTTTGATGTGTGCTGATGATACACATGGGAGGAATCTTTCCAGAGATTTTAAAGAATTACGTTTCTCTTTACAGATTCCTTTCATGTGACGGACCCTGATCCTATCCCGACTTTCAACCTGCAAACCAACGTGTGTGACAACCAGCGTAAACACACACACACAAACCATCCAACAGGACTGACATCCACCAGAAACTGGAACGTACAATCATCCAGTGAGAGACACAGACGGCTACTGAAGCAGCCTGTTAGATATTCAGGTGACCCGCAGGACAGAAGGGCAGCCATGTTGATCATCTTAGCCTTCATCATCCTCTTCCATGTGGCTGCAGCCATCCTGCTCTTTGTTGCTACCATTCACAATGTGAGTATGAGACAAAAAGGGCCGGCAATAGACTTTAAACCCAATTTTTAAATATCTGGAATAATCTAAACTACTATCTTTAGCGTATATACTAAAAGCTTCAAATATTCGTAATATTTAGAGTTTATTCCAAACATTTATAATTGAAATCTGACATGATTTTAACCTTCGTTGTGTCGTCGTTGTACCCCCCCCCCCCTTATGTAGGCATGGTGGGTGGTGTCGCAGGCTGGCCTTGATGTAGTCTACGCCGACCTGTGGTACTCCTGTAACTCCACCTGCTATCCTGTGGAGAACAGCCATACTGCTGATGCAGGTAAGACCGTGTGTAGTGGTTTAGCCTACGTGTGTATTCTGTAAGTGTTGTGTTTGTGTATGTAACACCTCCTTTGTCTTTTCTCCTCAGCGTACCTGCAGACCATCCAGGCTACTATGATCCTTGCCACCATTTTATGTTGCGTCAGCTTCTTCGTCTTCATCCTTCAGCTCTTCAAGCTCCAACAGGGAGACAGATTCATTTTCACCGCTATCATCCAGCTATTGGCCGGTGAGGGACACACACACACATCTAACACATTAGTAGTCATTAGCAACTTTTCCTCCTGTTTTTGCTAATAAACCCGGGTCGTAAAAAAAGAATGGTAATTCAGTGACATTGTTTTATGGCCACGCATTTCCTTTTCAGACTTCATGCACACTTTTAGACTATGAATATGTTCAGCCAGCCTAAGTGTTGGGTTAAATTATTCATCTTTTATTTTCCGCACATTAAATGAAAGATAGCAGAGTCTTTACTGTCATCGTGTCAACTTGTGGTTATTTGGTTTCCAGAATTTTGCATGAAATGTCATCAAACTTACCCGAAAACTTGAAATTTGAAATCCCTAACAGTCAGTTAAAAAAGGCAAAGTGTAAGAAACCTCTCAAAGGTGGACACTGAACCCCTCAAACAATGCTTTTTCATTATAATATACACTATGCATCATAAGAAATGAGAGATTTCAGCTTTAAAGCAATGTAATCCACCTTAGCAATACATATTTGGCTATGGAGAAAGCTCGCAACAATTGAAGCCTTACTTGCTGGAGCTTACTTTGGAAATATTACTTCCATAACTGGCCCACATTTGTGTCAAAAGGATTGTTGAATATATAAGGGTTTGAATTACCTCTTCAACCATCAAGTGTGATTTTCTCTCTCTTCCTCCCAGCTCTATGTGTGATGATCGCAGCGTCCGTCTACACGGCTCAGAAGAACAGTTTCCATGTGGCCAGTCTCCGGGAAGGCTCCTACGGCTCCTCCTACATCCTAGCCTGGATCAGCTTCCCGATGACTCTAGTCAGCGGCCTCATGTACCTGGTGCTCAGGAAGCGCAAATAGATGTGTGGCACACGCCCGCAGATATCCAACAATATAAACAGGAACACTTGGACACATGCATAAAGTCATACACTTTGACTCAACTAACCAGCATGCTAACAATCTGTCTCTTTCCCTTAGGTTTTTATAACAGTGGAGAAAAGGAAACACACCCCCAATAACTTATAGTCTCAGGTTCAGGACCAGAGTTTCCAACAATAAAGCAACACATCTTTGTCTACTTTACACACCTAAAGCCCCAAATTGTTGTACACCCTTCTTCTTCTTGATGGTACATTGTTCTCACTGAAATCACCAAAACGGCAAAGGCTCTCCAGACACCCAGTTAGCACAATTGACTTTTCTTTACACTTTTTTTTTCCATAAAAGTGCCCTAAACACACTTTAAACAGTTGACTGAACGAAACTACAGTGAGTTTGACCGTATTATTTTGCATTACATCTAATAAAACATGTTTTTGCAAACATATGACAAAAAATGCCCTTTTGCAAACTGTTCTGGATAGATTCAGATGAGCAAATGCACCACACTTTCTCCACGTAGTTACTGCTTTGGATAGGAAACGCCCCTAGCTGCATTTAGTGAGAACATGCTATCACCATCCTTTGACCACTTTTCCCCCTTAGCTTCAACACAGGACGTTGTTCCAACATACTGTCCTCTTTTCTCATTGTGTCCTTTTGACCGTTCATAGGAATCTGTATAAAATTCCTAATCACGAAGGATAAAAGTCAAAGACAAGTAGGGAGATTTGTCTTATTGGGACACAGCCTCTGGACTTTATGAAGGGTCCATATTTTTTTTGTTGTGAATCTATAGTCAATTGAATTGAATTTGTACATATTTGCTGTGTATGTATAGTTTAAGTCATTGCCAAAAGCTTATTTCTAAGACTAAAATATCTATATGAAAACATATTTTAAAAAAAAATCTTATGTTAACCATAGCATGCAGGACTTGTAGTGAGGCACTAGTTGAAGTATAATATGTAGGATTTTAATTTGTTATTCGTATTCTTCTTTTACTGATTTGTGTTTTGATGATGAAAAAGGAACCAATGATGTGCTGTGATATCCGGGATTTCAATTGTCAACAGAGGAACGTGCAAACTTGAAATAAGAATGAACTGTTCTTTGTTACGCTTTTTGTTTGTTCACAGCTTCACTGAGAAAAATCCATCGCTATTTATTGTTTAAAACCACTGTTGTGTATTGAGCATCATGTGACAAAGGATGTATGAAGTAATTAAGTCTTGCCATATTCGTTTCCCTCTTTGGCCGGGCTATACTGTTTGTTTGATCCATTACTGAAACATCTCTAACACTCCTATTTGTGCTCCGGCATTTAACAACAATAAATGTGTTACTGTACTGTACCCCGAATACTTCTAATTTTATGGAAATATAGAGATAATATTTGAGAAAATGTCTGATCTTTCTTTATCTTAGTTTGGGGTTGTAACAGCAAAGGGAGACCAGCAGGTATTCATGCGTACAGCTTGGACTTGATGGATCCTTCTGGTGCACAGGTTATTTTGTGATAGGAATGTGTTTATGTCCACAGACTGGTAACTTTTTCATCAATAATGGAAAAGAAAGTGAAGATTTTTCACTCTTATCTCGAGATACTTGAAAAATGATCAAAACAACATATTGGAAGTCAAGTTTGTGTTGGTTTTTTCAGAAGATTTTGTGAAGATGTCATCTTAAGAGTGTTCGACTAAATAATAAGCCTCATTTTTTAATACAAGTTGTTTTTTGAAGACCTTTTTAAATAAGATTTAGATTAAAAATAAGTTGCTATCTCATGTAAAATGATTTCAATAGATCTCAATTTAGAGTTCTGTGCAAATATTCAACAGCAACCACAGGATTCACCTCTAAGTGTTGATCTATTAGAGCCACTCTTGAATATAATTGGACATGGTTTGGTTTATGGTTGTTATAATTGTTCTGTAGTGTGTTTGATGTCAATGTAGATGTAATGTGTCTTAGTCATTGTAAATCTACACCAACAACCACAGCACCACAGTGACACATGAGCATATGACTCGTTGAAGCCTGGACTGCATTCATGGGGATTTTTAATAAAATGTTTTAACCTGTTTGAAAATATAAAATGATTAATGAAGTATTATTTCCACATTGATTGGGGGTAAGTAACATCCACAAAAAAATAGATTTGACACTGACTCTAAGTGTTTATAACGTTAAGAACCTTTTAAAAGTTTAGCCAAATAAATCATCATAAATATTACATTTGCCATAATTAAAATCAGTCAATGCTTCGGATATATGCTTATATTTGACTGTTATAATGTATTCACATGTCATGAAACACAATGTTTGGTCTGCTATTGACACCCAGTGGACAGAAAGAAAACTACACAATGTTTAGGTAATAGTTTTATGGTTTCAGGCTACAGAACAGACTGCTCCAGTCTACTGTCAATGGCTTCTGATCTGCTTTTTCACTTTGGATCAAAACAGCAGTTTCAAAACAACACGACTAATCTCTTTATAGGTGTTTATTTTTGATCCTATTGCCCCCCAACCATCAAATGTAGATCTCAATAAATGTGTTTTCTTATGAATACATTTTCTTGTCATTGTGTTAATGTTCCATTTATACTCATCAATAACTATAGTGCCTGGTTGCCTATTCCCTACTACTCCACCTCCCTGCTGAAAGATCAATATTTCAATCTCTTCAATGCTGCAGATTACTACTTTCTTAATATTCAGCATTCAAAAGAAACATTCATCTGGTTTAGAATACAGTTTGTTTCAAATGTAAAGCAATACAATTTCTTATTTGCCATAATTTTAAGAGGACGTTTGATATCCCATACTCTCTATAGTCAATTATGTTATCCTTTATCTACAGTTTGAACTTGCTTTGTGTTCATGATATTTGTCATCTTAATATTTCAAATTGCTGTGAATGAATCAAGTGATCTTCAAACAGGAATAGGACAACCTAAGTGAAACACACACACACGCACGCGCGCGCGCACGCACACACACACACGAAAATGTTTTCATTAACAAAAAAATCTCACCATTATTACAGTTTACAAATAACATGGAAGTGTAATAATGTCCTAGAAAAGACTTACATGACATACTGTATATGTGATTAGTATAAGAGAAACATCTACATTTGTATAATCTCCTAGTTACTTTTTTGAAGATGGCGCTTTTAGTCTGAAAAACCCAAACCGGAAGTAGCATACACGTGTTATCTTTCAATGCATGTCTCGCGGATGGTGAACCCACAAACCGGAAACGCTCCGACGAAAATCAGGTACGTTAAACAATATACTAAAATATCTACTAACAAACATTTAAATCATTTGAATCGTTGGGAATGTGTGGCAGAGAGTATTGTGAGCAAACGTTATACAGCGTACTTGTTACTTGTTTACCAGCTCTTTGCTAGATAAAGGGATATGTAATAGAAGCTTCGGCTAATGTTCGCTAACTGTTGTTAGCATACTAGCTTGTTGCTGTGTTAAAAACAACACCTAAAAATGGTGGGTGTCCAATTGACCAATGAATTAAGCAGCAACACTAAGAGCGAGAATCTGATTATTTTAAACTAGTTAGTATGCAAAGACATACACTTTTGTAATGTATGTTGGATGAGTGTAGAATATATATTTCACATAAACAAGGGTAAAACGACTTATAATGCATTGGTTTATGGCCTCTCTGTGGCCTTATAGGCGTTATGTTCAAATGTGTAAACACTCATCCTTGGGTTGTGTTTGTAGTCGTCTTGTCTGCAGCTTGTATTGGGACTTTATTGGGATTTTGTTTTTTTTGTACTACATTTTCAGAACCCAAGATTGTTTGGCTCAAGGGCTTCATCCTAAATACATATATTTCATTTAAACTTACATTACACACTGTGTTGCGTTGTGAAATATATTGTAGTCAGTAGTCAGACTGAGTTCCAATTTACATTTTTAAAATGTCACGTAAGTTTCTCAACTTTTTGCCACCAGAGTTGACTAAACATACAAATATCAATCTGATTTATTGCAAGTCGTGTTTGGACAGCTTTTGTCATTAAGTAGGTAGATTGAGCAGATTGACACATACCGAAATGTATGAATTTGTACGATTTTCTGTGTTTGTGTTTACAGAACAGCTTGCAACACTGCAAAGGAGTTAAGGACTTACTGCACAGACTGAAAGGTGGGACAAATAACCAATATCTGAAGAAAAAATCCCACTATGGACTACTGAAGCCATGTTGACAAAGCAGAGGCGAATGTTAATTTTTCTGTCACTGCTAACACTTTCACTGCATCTGCATGTCAAGACTCTGGTCAATCGTTTTTCATTTTGTGTGTTTTAACAAGGCTCTAACAGTTTGTGAAAACAGTTAGTTATATTTGGCTGTTACTAAGGTGCTGTAAATCTAAAATAATATAATTGATTCCTTTTTCTAAAATGATACATTTTCATTTTAATGTTATTTTCCATGTTCTTTTGTTACAGATATCTAAACTGTCTTTTTAATGCAGTATAGCAGTTTAGCTGAAACAAATCCAATAACATCTGACAACAGACACCATCTAACAGTGGCTGTTTTAAATCGTTTAGGTGATGGATTGATGACAGTGTCCTCCGCCTCCGCCTACATTCTTTAACCTCAAAAGTGGGGGAGTGTAGTTAAACATGGCAGATGCCCATGATCCAACTATTTGCAAACGCTCAGGATCAGATCAAAAGAAGTTTAAACTTTCCCCCAAACGAAAGAGTCACAGACTGTCGTCCCACAAGTGAACATTGAATCAGCACTTGGCGTGAAGTGAAGGCCTCAAAAGGACTGAAAAGTGATGCAGAGGTGGCCCTGACTCTGCGCGATAAGTGAGTTAACCTTCGACAGCATTGTGCTTGTTTGTAGAACTGCTTCATAAATGTTTGTATCTTGCCAGTTATTTAATCTACCTACAGACAGTGGTTTGGTTTGTCTAGCCTCAGAATGCCCTTCTTGTGATGAGCTGGACCAGTGAATGGATGTCTGTGTACACCCTCCCGAAGTCAGTAGTGGGGGATAGTTGTGACTTCAGTGGACTAATGACCCCTCTAATAGCGATGCACGATGATATGGACCCGATTAAAGGCTCTAAAATGAAATATCGGCATCATTCAGAAATGAACACTTCCTTTTAATATGACCAATACGTTTGAATAAAACATAAATAAGCTTTAGAACTTCTGAGAAAATAAAAACAAAGAACTTGTTTCTTTGGATGCCAAAACCTGTGTGGTGTTTATTAACACAACTAACAACTAACCGTCTCCATTGTTACACTCTACACTCAATGAGTCACTTTTACTGTGTACTTGAGTTGCTGGTGTTTAACCACAGACAATGGTGATTCATGCATTTGGCATCTGCTACAATGGCATGTTTTGGGAACAAGTAGCAGAAGTAGTTCTATTTTCTAGCGCATTGTATCCCATTTCTGCAAATGACAGTATGCTATTGCGATAATAGCATGAATCCACTAAAGGAGGGACTTAATGTGCTTGATTTAGTGTAAAAAGTGTGCCTATATTTGTCTTTGAATCATCAATCAATTAAAAATGCGTTGGAAAATAGCGGCATTTCAGATATGGACAAAAATCAATATTGGGCAACCTGTTTTTAAACTGCTTAAAAATGCCCAAACTCAAACATATACATTCACAGCAAGTGCCTTTTTTATAATCCACAAAATACGTAATATGGGGTATTTTACTTCTATACATTGTGTGTTTTTATGGATGTTTCACCCCAGTCAAGCCTCATCCGTATCCAAATTCCAAACACTGTAATCTGAGTGTTTGGAAGGCTCTTCTTAGAGATGTTCCTAGAGCAAAGAGACACATGGCGTGATCATTTATGTTGCCAGGTATGATAGAAATGCTTTAAGATAAGAGATATATCATTTTGGTTTAGCCAAATCGGATAGATTTCCAGGATTTCCAGGGACAAAGATACATTAATGTGAGTTTTATAATCTCCTGTAATGAAGAGTTACAGACAATGATCAACTAAATACCTGGTGAATCTTGACATTCTTTGTGTGTGCGTGTGGGTGTGTGTGCGTGTGGTGTGTGGGTGTGTGTGGGTGTGGGTGTGGGTTTGTGTTTCTCTGTATGAAGAATGAAGACGTTGTTCGCCAAATCAGATTCCTCTGGACCCGCTGATAAAAAGATGAAGTTGTCCCAGTCTGAGGTAGAGGCTTCTTTTTTTTAAATGATTAAATATATATGATTTCAATGCATGATTACAGTGCAACATAACAATAACCACAACAACAACAACCTTCATTTACGGAGTTTCTTTTCTTTTATGATTTAGGTGCAGAGGCTGATCGAGCAGGAGGTTCAAACTGCGCTGAAAAAGAAAGAAAACAAGCTGCTGGGTTTATTAGGAACAATTCAGGAGCTGGATGAATCGCTCAACTACAAAAGCTCTATCCAAAAATTGGAGGTTATTTACTTTGTTTTTGTTTACTTACTATTATGGTGACTTTCAGGTTCATATTTGTATTTTGTGCCTCTACTGTTAACATGCCCTTCTCATTCTGCCTGTGCTGCAACCTCTTTTTTCACCCTCTGTCTGAAACCAGAGCTCAGTCTGCTCTGATTGGTTAGCTGGCTGCCTCCGTTGCGATTGGTCAAATGCTTCGAAATGTTCCGCCCCTTATTGTATCATGTATAATGTGTTGGAGAGCTAACCCATAGAAGCCTGAGTGTAACAGGGAGGTCATCCTATGTTATTGAGGTAAATAAAGGAGTCCAATGGAGGCTTTTCAGGCTCTTCCTTATTTGTTTTCCCATTAGATTGAATCCACTTGAATGGTACACACACGCTATGCTAACCTCTGCTTGTGAATAGGATTTTTTGTTCTGCCTCGTCTTTATCTCTTTGAACCAAACTTGCATATATTCTGCATATGTGTCCAAGCCTACAGTGGGGAGAACAAGTATTTGATACACTGCCGATTTTGCAGGTTCTCCCACTTACAAAGCATGAAGAAGTCTGTCATTTTTATCATAGGTGCTCTTCAGCTGTGAGAGGCGGAATCTTAAATCTAAAAAACAAAAATCCAGAACATCACATTGTATGATTTTTAAGTCATTAATTAGAATTGTATTGCATGACATAAGTTTTTGATACATCAGAAAAACAGAACTTAATATTTGGTACAGAAACCTTTGTTTGCAATTACAGAGAGCAGACGTTTCCTGTAGTTCTTGACCAGGTTTGCACACACTGCAGCAGGGATTTTGGCTCACTCCTTCATACAGATCTTCTCCAGATCCTTCAGGTTTCGGGGCTGTCACTGGGCAATACGGACTTTCAGCTCCCTCCAAAGATTTTCTATTGGGTTCAGGTCTGGTGACTGGCTAGGCCACTCCAGGACCTTGAGATGCCTCTTACGGAGCCACTCCTTAGTTGCCCTGGCTGTGTGTTTCGGGTCGTTGTCATGCTGGAAGACCCAGCCATGACGCATCTTCAATGTTCTTACTGAGGGAAGGATGATGATGTTTCTACCTCCATGCTTCACGGTTGGGATGGTGTTCTTGGGGTTGTACTCATCCTTGTTCTTCCTCGAAACACGGCGAGTGGAGTTGGACCAAAAAGCTCTATTTTTGTCTCATCAGACCACATGACCTTCTCCCATTCCTCCTCTGGATCATCCAGATAGTCATTGGCAAACTTCAGACGGGCCAGGACATGCGCTGGCTTGAGCAGGGGGACCTTGCGTGCGCTGCAGGATTTTAATCCATGACGGCGTAGTGTGTTCCTAATGGTTTTCTTCGAGACTGTAGTCCCAGCTCTCTTCAGGTCATTGACCAGGTCCTGCGGTGTAGTTCTGGGCTGATCCCTCACCTTCCTCATGATCATTGATGCCCCACGAGGTGAGATCTTGCATGGAGCCCCAGACCGAGGGAGATAGACCGTCATCTTGAACTTCCATTTTCTAATAATTGTGCCAACAATTGTTGCCTCCTCACCACGCTGCTTGCCTATTGTCCTGTAGCCCATCCCCGCCTTCTGCAGGTCTACAATTTTATCCCGGATGTCCTTACACAGCTCTCTGGTCTTGGTCATTGTGGAGAGGTTGGAGTCTGTTTGATTGAGTGTGTGGACAGGTCTCTTTTATACAGGTAACAAGTTCAAACAGGTGCAGTTAATACAAGTAATGAGTGGAGAACAGGAGGACTTCTTAAAGAGAAACTAACAGGTCTGTGAGAGCCAGAATTCTTACTGGTTGGTAGGTGATCAAACAATGTGATTTTCTGGATTTTTGTTTTAGATTCCGTCTCTCACAGCTGAAGTGTACCTATGATAAAAATTACAGACCTCTACATGCTTTGTAAGTGGGGAAACCCGCAAAATGGGCAGTGTATCAAATACTTGTTCTCCCCACTGTAACTGGTTATGAAGTTCATCTTAAACCAGAAAAATGTTCCTTTCTTCCTCAGGAACGGATAAACACCGTAACCAAGAGAGCGGAAGCAGCTATCGCCTTCATGACACAGAAAGAGGTTTGATGCTCACACACACATACAAGTTCAAACCCTGCTTTTTACTCCTTCTATTCCCAACCTTTTTGGTCTGGTTTGTTTGGAATATGGTACAAAAGATACCATTGATTTAATATGTCCAGTTTGGGATGTAAACACTGCCTCACGTGATCCAAACAATTGATTGCCTTTCAGAGCCCAGGGCCATCTCTTAATGATGTCAATTTGAAAAGGTACGTCGCACCAGGTTCAGTCGCATTAAAGTTGGAAAAACTCTCTTGTGAATTTGTACCTTTGCTTGGTTTGTATTTTGAGACATTGTTGATGTTTTGTTCACCCCTGCAGGGCAGACACTGTGGGGAAAAAAATGGAAATCCCAACTGGTAAGAGCCCGGCCAGCAAGCCTGCTTTAATCAATGTTTGCATTTGTTAGATTTCATTGAATATTCATTTAATGCAATTTAATTTTCAGTTGACAAAAAAGGCATTGAGAGCATGGAAGCCAATGAGGAGCTCTTAAATATGATGGTGAATATGCAGTTAATTTATCTTGGAATAATTTGTTAAATACACATTTTAAAGTGTCTCCTTGTTTATTAAGGAGAAAACGTGTTTTCAGAAAATCTGAGTGAACTGTAGTTTGCTCATTCGTAAAACAATGAGGGGTTTATTCTGTTAACGTTGCACTTTTTTCTGTCCAGAAAAGCACGAAAAGAGCATTAACAAAGATGCAAGAAGACAATGAATGTAAGATATTTAGATTTATATATATATATGTATACAAGCTGAGGTTTGAATAGCTCCATTTTAAACTAGTGTAGCTTCTGGCGATAGTATTTTGCCATGAATGGAGAAAGAACTGACGAAATAAGCCGCTATAATGACCCAAATTAAGTAATGAGTCACCGACTACATGAACTAATAACCACATCCTTTTTTCTACTCTCTCCTGTCCCTTCTGTTACTTGACACTGCAAATAATCCGTGTTAAGCTTTGAAGGTCGCCATAGCTGATTTAAGAGAGGAGCTGCCTTTTCCGTCTACTAACGGCTCTCCGGCAAGTGAGGTAAGATACTTCATTATTTGATGTATCCTTTCCAAATGATTCTGGGCATAAATACCGTATCTTATCAGTAGCTAATTAAAAACTACCCAAGCAAGGGAAACGTGGATTAGCTTTTTCTAAAAATGAATGTCTAGTTAATGTGTGTATGTTGTGTTTTTAGGGAACTCAAATACTTATTAAGAAAGAGCCGGATCATGTGGTGGAAAAAATAAAAGTAGAGGAAACAAAGCAGTGTGAGGAACCAACGGCTAAGAGGGTGAAAGCAGAAAGTCTTTCTCCCGACCATAGTAGCAGACCCAAGCAAACAGACACCAAGCAGGTAATACACACACTCACACTAACACACAATAACAACTCACTTGAGTGTTCGCTACTCGCATTCACCTTTTTCTTGCCTTTCCGCCTTTTCTGACCCTGAAGGACACGCTCTCGTATCCTCCTCTGCCCTTAAAACCCTTCCCCCCCGTCCTAAGCATGGAGGTGGCTTCATACAACATCCCCGGGAGACCGAAAGTGGATTTGGCTTTCATCAAGAACCCCGCCACCCTCTCTGTGCTCTGGGACGTGGAGGATAAAGGCCAACCAGCACCACCCATGGATAGATACTGGTGAGAAACAGCACAGGATGAGGGATTATGGAGGAAGGCTTCATGCATGCTACCTAATCCCATGTTTCCAATACATGGCCCAACACAACACATCCCTACTAACTCAATCACTGTTTTTGGGAGGTTTTTCAAGTAGTCAAAGTTGTGCGTAGTACAAGGAGCATTATTCATGGTCAATTCAAAATCATCAGTACTGATTCATGGGGCATCGTGCAGAAATTCACCTTTTTAAATGAGCAAACTGCAGTCTATTTCCATTGCATCTATTTAAAGTGTCATGAAACAATTGGTGAATTTCAGAGGTTATCTGTTTAAAAGCTCAAGTCTTCCATGCCCCATTTACACTGAGGGGGGATGTAGTATCGAGCATATTCGTACCGTGCATTTGGAACTCATTATCAGATTGCAGTTTTTTCAATCTAAAGCCCTTTTTCAATGGAGTTGGGACAATGGCTCCTCCAGATGCATCGTCACGTGTGGCCTTTAAGTGGTTTTGAAATAGTTAAAGAAGCCAGATGTATTCTGTTTACACTTATATTACAAAGAAAGCATCTCACTCTATTTGAGAAGCTTGAACATTAGAATGTGTTGAATATTTTCTTCTTCTCTTTTTTTTTGTATTCATCGACCAATTGATAAATCGAGTCGTTTCAGCTCAGCTCTTTTTAAATGGCCATTTCTAGTGCTAGATAGGGCCAACACCTGACAAACCATAATATTACCATCATAGCTCTACAATCACACACCCTCTTCTCACACATCTGCCTTGAGTAATATACTGCTTAAGTTGACATACGACCACCAGATGGAAGCAGAACTCAGCCAGTGACTGGTTTTCACTACAGCTCTCCCTTTTTTCATTTCTCACCTAACCAATTCTCATTGTGTCTCTCTGTCCCTGCTGCAGCCTCTTCATCACTACGGAGAATGTAAAAGGTAGCGGTGTCTTTCCGAGTTGGACAGCCCTTGGGGAGGTGGCAGCCATCCCACTACCCATGTGTGTGATGCTTAGCAAATACAAGCCCGGCCACAAGGTTTGTGTCGCTGTGATTGGCAAAGACAAGTTTGGCCGGTACGGACCTTATAGTAAAGTTGTGTCCAAAGCCATACCCGAGTAGGATATGAGGTCAAGGGAGAAAGACAACACAAACAGCTACTTCACTAAGGGTTTTTCACATGAAGGACATTGTTTTCTAAACATTTCATGACATGAAGAGCATCGAAAGGACACCATTTTTTTTTTGTGCCTTTAAGCAATATTACATTTTCTTTTGAGAAAAGTGAAATATATAATAGCATCCAATGTTAAAAGAGAGTTCCCTACGGTCCTCCAGCAACGTTTACGTTACCAATGGGAGCAGTGTCAATATGTATACCTTTTCTTACCATTTATGCCATAAAATGGTTAAGCCTTATTTGGGAAGTATTTTTTATAATGTACGTTGATGTTATTATTCATTGAGTTACTTGAAGTTGAAAATGTATACTCTGAATGGTCAATTGTTGAACTCTAAAGAACAAAACTATATTAATTGTGTGTGTCTTGTTTCAAGTGTTTTATTGACTACTGTGGAATATTTGCCAGCAGACCAAGTAAAACCATGTATTACATTAAAATAAACCTTACTTAGCTGATGTTTTCATGCAGAGTAACTTACAATAAGTGCAATAAACCATTACGATTCTGGAAGGAAAAGCAGTTTGGTCTTGGTTAGGTTGGACTTTAAGTGGCGTGTAGAGGTGCGTGTGACCAATTGGGTTTCAGACCAAGGAATTTACAATTAATCGATTGTCGTCAGGGTAGCTATGATAGAAGAAGCCATAGAGCAAATGGTGAAGGCATGGGAATTTATGTGCAGATAAAAAAAGGAGATGGGCCCAAAATGGAGCCCTGAGTCTGACAGACCCTCTCCAAGTTTACCCGTAGAAGCGGTGTTTAATGTAGGATGCACACACGCAACAACAAGATATTGGGGCAGATGCCAATTACATTACATTTCATTTAGCTTACGTTTTTATCCAAAGCGACTTACACATGGTGCAGAAAACCATAAAAATACAAACTTTGAACAGAAAGAAAAATGCAGTTGTGTTCGCTTAAAATAAGCCAAACCAATGTAGGTGGTTGTGCATAACTCTTTAAGTGCTGCAACTTTTGTGTGTGTTGGGTTTTAATGGACAAAACACAAGCGAAACAAGTTATGTAGACTATCTGCTGCCAACAATGTGGCGCTCATTCCACCATTTTGGTGTCAGGATAGCTAACGGGGGATTTTGATGCAGGGACCTATCTGGCAGTGAGGAAGTAGCGAGCAGATGTAACCAGTTACCCTTATTGAAGCAAGCATGGTACTGCTTCTTAATGTGCACACAGTACCAATGATCAACCCACAAGCGGCTGATAGAGGGCGGTGTTAGCTCCCTTTAAGGTCTGGCTTTGTACCAGTTAAATACAGCTAACAAACAGCTGGTATTTTTTTTTAAGTAAGGCCATTGATCCTATTTTGTAATAGTATGTAATAGTGATAGTATGTTATATGCGTTTGACTCTCAAGTCATTTCACATGGATGTATATCTTATTTACTGTGTGTAATATGCTTTTCAGTTTAATGTACAGTTACATAATTCTGCTCGTCTTCTTTATTTACATTGCTAGAACATTTCTTTGTGCCACTGTTGAGGCAGATGTGCCCGCACAGGGCCGGCCCTGGGCATATGCGGACAAAGTGTCTGCACACTCTTGCACCCAGACCTGCATGCATACCTTAACTGGAAGATCGGGTTATTTAAGTCCCAAGAGTAAGCATATCACAGACAAGACACTGCACGTCTCTTTCCTACTTAATAACCTAACTATCTCCATAAACTCTTTGCCATCGAGCTATGGCCTTTCTCCTGACAAAGAGGCAGATTTGTTCATTAAAAGAGGCAACATCATTACTACAAATTGAGTAATAGGTCATCAAAAATGTAATATGAGATGAAACAGCATAACCTGCAGAAACATTTAGGTAAAAGCAACAGAACTTTGTTTATATTTAACGAGGAGGAATTAATCACAAGCTAAGAAGCTGTCAAAACACTTTAATACGGACGTGATGTCCATGTCTTTCTGAGGGTGTTTTTGGTTAGCCTGAAATAAAGTGTTTAACACAAGCTTAAGGGATTTCTGCTTCTTCTTGTACAACAATAACAAATACATTGCTACTGAATGTCTGTAGCTTTGATGCATCTTAAAGGCAGGGCATGCTGAAAAGTGAAACGATGTTGTCAAGCTGCACACAAGGAAACCTTTAACTTGCACTGGTGACGCAGAGCCTTCGTCATGCTGACTTCTTGGTTGCTACAGTAACTGCTTCATCCCTGCACCACTCTATAAACAGTAACTAAGGTGATCACAGAACTAAAGCGTGTTATTCAGTATATACTAAAGGTATATTGACAGGCAACATTTTCTAGGGAAATAGTTTCTTATTCTATTGTTAATGTGATGCCAGTCTAAAATGTATTTGTTGCTTTTTATTTAAAGTTATTTCTTATTTGAACTTCATAAGAACAAACATACAAAATGGCCTCATTTACATACATTATGTCTTACAATCTCGCTGCTTCGAAAATGAGACATTACTAGTATGCCCAGCGTACACATACTGGTCATCGTGCAAAACCAATACAGAATTAATTGACAAGATCAAAACACTAAATACAGCAGACAAAACAACAACAACAAAAAACTAACGAGAAAAAACAAGAAAACATGCATAGTTGTAAATCATAACAATTAAGGGGAGAAAAGAATAAGCAAATGAATCAAGATAACGAGATCAGTTTAGGGGACTTGATCATCTTGTATGAATTATACCCACTACATTATTGTAGTAGCAGGGGCATGACAGGCATCCATCTCTTTAAAAATGTTGGTTTCTCAAGCCGTAAGGCGTATGTGATTTTCTCCATTTCGTATAACTCCCAAACCTTTTGGATCCAATCGTTATACACTGCCCGGCCAAAAAAAAGGTCACACACTCTAGTATTTGTTGGACCGCCTTTAGCTTTGATTACGGCACGCATTCGCTGTGGCATCGTTTCCACGAGCTTCTGCAATGTCACAACGTTTATTCCTGTCTTGCATACATTTTTCGCCAAGATCTCGTACTGATGACAGGAGATTCGGACCACTGCGCAAAGTCTTCTCAAGCACATCCCAAAGATTCTCAATCGGGTTCAGGTCTGGACTCTGTGGTGGCCAATCCATGTGTGAAAATGAGGTCTCATGCTCCCTGAACCACTCTTTCACAATTTGAGCCCGATGGATCCTGGCATTGTCATCTTGGAACATGCCCGTGCCATCAGGGAAGAAAAAGTCCATTGATGGAATAACCTGGTCCTTCAGTATATTCAGGTAGTCAGCTGACCTCATTCTTTGGGCACATAACGTTGCTGAACCTAGACCAGACCAACTGCAGCAACCCCAGATCATAGCACTGCCCCCCCACAGGCTTGTGACCTTTTTTTTGGCCGGGCAGTGTATGTTGGAGGTTAAGGTTTTAACCATCCAAACGTGATGCACTTGAGGGCTGCCGCTAAAAGGATTTGTAGCAAATATGCTTTCCCTCTGCTAGCAACCCCTTCAGGGAGTACACCAAGGAGAGTTACTGTAGGTTCCCTGGGTATCTCGCACTGCAAAACTTCCTTGAGAGCATTGAATACATCCTTCCAATAATCACTCGGTGTTGGGCGTGACCACAGAATATGGGTGTGTAAAAGGCATTTGGGTTTAAGCCTCTGTGTTTTTTTCACTCAGTACTTAACAGGGGTGTTGATTTGTCTGCCACAAGCTGGAACATGGCAAAGTAGAATATTAAGTCTATACAAAGTTAAACTATTAAGAAGTATCAAAGTGGGTCTGTTGCTATTGTGCTTCTGCTGTTGGTCGGACGCAGTTTCATATTACGCTGTGTAGGGAGGAGTGGGAATGCTTCTGTAAAGGGGGTCATTAGATCCAGTTGTACAGTAAGCCTGCTCCTAGCATCAGCAAGTGTGTGTGTGTGTGTGTGTGTGTGTAAGTGTGTGTGAGTCTCCCCTCAACCTGCAGGACCAATTGGGAAGAAACAGCAGAGTGATGGGCCTCCAAAGACCACTTAAAAACACAAAGCCACAATCACACTGATGCATACATAGGGCACACACATTGGCCTAATTAAAGCTGAAGAAGAGCAGAGAGGGCTTATGAAAAGATGGCCAGGAAAAAAAGGGGAAGGAGTTGGCGCAGAGAAGCCAGATTGAAAATGCTGAGGTGGACCGTGATGAGAGGGCGTTCTCTGTAAAGTGAAGAGTTGGCAGAACGGTGAACTGCTTCAGCCCCTTCCCTCCGGTAAAAGTGGGAAATACTTATGTGTTCTTGACATATTAATGTTGTGGGCTTTCACTTTTAAGTTTGGGTCTTTTAAACTCTTGAAAAGTTTGTTACACTTTTAATTTATACTTTTGCAACAATCATCTAAAAATGCAAATTAAATTGCTTCATAATTATAGTTCATCTCAGATTGGTCAAAAGGATTTGAAGCATGTCATAAAATGTATGTTTATGGCTAATATGTGGTTAAATGTATACAATAATAAATACATTATGTGAGCTCTGACTCATCGCTTATTGTAAACTGACAATGCAGGGGAAGGACTGCTGAGAAAGGTTCATCAGCTACTATGATGTTTAACTGTCTGGGTCACCCTTTTGTCATATTACCACTCATAAGTTGGCCAACATTTGAATACCCTGTAATGTTGATAGTGTTTCAAGGTTTCAGTGTTTTATTTGTCATATGCACAGCCTATACAACATATATGTTGGCAATGAAAATATTATATCCCATGCTCCTGCAACAACTCAACATACATGGTGCAAATAAGATAAATAAAAATGCAAAAAGAGAGAAGAAAATATACAATTACAACAATAAAGATTTAAGGATGTATGTGTGTACTATAAACAGATGTGAGTAGACATTCATAGAGCTCAGGAGTTCAGCAGTCTTATAGCCTGTGGTATAAAACTGTCTCTGAGTCTGGTGGTCTTGGTCCGGATGCTGTGGTACCATCTGCCAGACTGCAGCAGACAGAACAGATTGTTGCTGGGGTGATGGGGGTCCTTTAATATCCTACCGGCCTTCTTCCTACACCGCTGGGTGTAGAGGTCCTCCATGGATGGCAGCTCCGTCCTGGTGATGTGCTGAGCAGTTTTCACCACCCTCTGTAGAGTCTTACGGTTGAGGGCGGTGCAACTGCCATACCAGGCGGTGATGCAGCCAGTCAGGATACTCTCGATGGTGCACCTGTAGAAGTTGCAGAGTATCCTGGAGTCCATGTTGAACTTCCGCAGCCTGCGGAGGAAGAAGGGCCGCTGTCGAGCCGTCTTGGATATGACCCTGGTGTGATGTGTCCATGTCAGGGCCTCACTGATGTTTACCCCGAGGAACCTGAAGCTGCTGACACTCTCCACAGGAGTCCCGTCAATGGTGATGGGTGTGTGTGCCTCTCTCTGCCTCTTCCTGTAGTCCACAATCAGCTCCTTTGTTTTGCTGACGTTGAGATGGAGGTTGTTGTCCTGGCACCAAGATGTCAGGGCTCTGACCTCCTCTCTGTACGTCGTCTCGTCGCCGTCTGTGATCAGGCCGATGACGGTCGTGTCGTCAGCAAACTTGATGATGGTGTTGGAGCTGTGTGTGGCCACGCAGTCGTGCGTGAACAGGGAGTAGAGGAGAGGGCTGAGCACACAACCCTGAGGGGCTCCGGTGTTGAGGGTCAAGGTGGAGGATGTGATGTTCCCCATCCGTACTGCCTGGGATCTGCCCGTTAGGAAGCTCATGATCCAGGGTTAGGGTTAGGGCAGGGCCGGTTCTAGCCCATTGGCTGCCCTAGGCGATATTGAGATTTTGCGCCCCCCCCCCGCAAGCTGACCAAAAAATATATAATGTATTTTTTTTAAATAAATATTTTTTGGTCAGCTTGTGGGGGGGGGCTACTAGGGGGCGCCCCCCGCCAATTTGGCGCCCTAGGCGGTCGCCTTGATGGCCTGTAGGAAGAACCGGCCCTGGGTTAGGGTCACATAAACTTGCCTTCTCATTTTTTGCTCTCCTCTCTTTAAGAGTTTTTCAACCCCTGGTTCAGATTAGCACAACAATAACACTGGTGTAGGGTTACCTGGCCTTCCAGCTGGAAGGTGAAGTGGAATTTCACTACAAATATGAACCCATAGGTTCTTCAAACACAACACAACAAGCTGTTTGGAGTTCCTAGGAAATCTCACTTCTTCTTATCCACTCCCTCTTTTCGTTCGTCTAGCCACACACACACACACACACACACACACACACACACACACACACACACACACACACACACACACGCCACACACACACACACACACACACACACACACACACACACACACACACACACACACACACACACACACACACACACACACACACACACACACACACACACACACACACACACACACACACAGCATTCTCGCATTTAAGAGGCGGGGACCATTCTTTGTCTATTGGATTTGGAGATTGAATGGGTCCTCCCACCAAATTGTGGGTGTCTGTCTCTGATAAAAAGGGCCTTGAGAAAAAATCTCCACCCGATTCAACCCGATTTATTCCCTGCAGCAGGTTTCCAACAGATCCCAAAATATATGTGGCTGTGTGTGCTGGTGTGCGTACAAGAAGGAGTGAGTAATTGAATATCTAATTATTATTATTTTGTAAAATCAATAGCATCAAAAGACACAACTTTTACTTAAATGAAGAAAAAAAAATGCTTACGAGAAAATGTGCCTGTAGAAGACTTAATTCAAGTTTTAAGGACAAGTTTAACAAAAGTCTTACATAATTATATCATCTTGTTAAATACTTGAAATGTATACATTTTATGGGATAATTACAGGTTGAAAGCACTTAAACCTTTTTACTTTTACTTTTGAAAGCAGTAAGACTACAGTCTGTGTCTGTATATTTATATGTATATATGTGTGTGTGTATCCATATCTTTCCTTTTAGTCCAAGCTATTGTTGATAGGGTCAACCTCACACTTGAGGTGTAAGGCTAACGAACAAAGGAAGCGTGTGTTGAGTTCTCGAGAAGCTGCAAGCAGAAATACCAAAGCCTAAGCATTCAGCCTAAGGGGCACTAGCCACTAGATAACTAAAGCGAACGTTTGTGTTCTGAGGACATCAATGTATGTAGAGGTGCTTGGTATTTGCCCAAAGAAAATGTACTGATATTGAAATGTTTTCCCAGATACACTGAGCTGAAACTGTAAAACAAAATTATGGGAGGCAATATTTCTACCCAGAAAAAAAAGAAAAAGAAAAGGTGAGTTTCGGAATGACAGTAAAACTGTACTAAAACCTGTATATAAATAATACATACTACTAATTATTACAGTTATAGACTTTGTTGACTTTTAACTATGTTGTTTTTGTCATTTGTCAGACCTTGGCCTTCACCAAGATTTAGTTCTACTGTGAAAAAGAACCGAGGTGAGTTCTGATCAATAGTTTGAGAGGCAAAACTTGATTTTCATTGGTAATCAGAAAATGCCCAACAATGTGCGTGTTTAAGAACTCATTTCATCTGCTGCATGCTTGTGCCAGGTAACCATGATGAAAATATGAATTAACGTGCCATCACGTGTTTGTCATCTTTTTAAAAGAGGCTGAGTGGGTGGACAACAACAGGTCTAAGTTCATTCAGAATGTCACCCTTGTGATGCCAGTAGCAGATGAGTTGCTCGCGAAGAAAATCATACGACAGGAGATGTATGCCAACATTGAGTGTTGCAGAACCACACAGGATCAGATGAGGGCGGTCTACAAAACCCTCACTACTACAAAAGCCAAATGTACCTTCTATAGAATCATCAACGAACACCAGCCAGAGCTATGTGAAAGTAAGTTAATATGTTTCATTATTTGTCGATACAATTATGATCATGTCCACGTGAGTTGTCTAAATAATGACACGTTTAATAACCATATAGGTTAGCTTGGAAATTAACAGAATTTTCAAAACATTTCCAGTCTTTTAAATGAAAACGCTTTGTGGTAAAACAAACAACATCAATTGAACTACACAGTTTAAAATGGCTGGGCTCGTTGTAGTGCTTCAAATAGGCTTTGACTTCCAAATTCAAAGGCTTTATTGTCATATGCACTGTAGCTACAGTGTAGATATGGCAAGGAAAATCTTAAGTCCCAAGCTCCTCCAACAATGCAACATACGTAGATGTATAAGACATAAAAATAATAATAATATATAGCCAAATTATGCTGCAAGACCAATGTGCAAGTAATGCAGATAAAGTAAACTATTTACATGTCAAAAATCACTCAATGTACTCTTTCTTTGCATTAGATGAAGCCTTCAAAAAGTCAGAGGGATTCTGGAAGCAAAAGAAGCGCGGTTCGGGAGGCCCTGCTGAAAATGACAAGGAAACGCAGGGGGAAAAAAACACGAAGACCAACACCCTGGACAAGGAGAATAGCGATGAGCAAGAGCCGAATATCTTGGTTAAGGCAATGAGTTTACGATTTCAGAACGGGAGTCAAATGCAGTCAAATTCACCTTTCAATGGCCTTTTTAGTTGTGGACGTGGGGGACAAGGGAATGATCTTTAGCAAGAAAGGATGATGGTTGGTTGTGGCCAGTTTCTAAAGTTCATTGTTTATAGCTAAGTTTTAGGTGCAGGGTGTCCGAAACAACATCTCTCTGTAGTCTTTCTAGTGTTGAGAGCGCGATCCGTGCATCCGTGATAGGACCACTCGTCTTACATTCAACATTAAGTCTTATTCGCTGACTGCACAATTGTATTTATATCTCACAAGAAACGTGACTATCTGAAAAATAGTCTCAATGAGGAACTTAGTAAGTGGCCACATGGATTAAAGTAAAAATACAGTATAAAACGTACGCTGATAAATCATAATAAAGTTAAATATGTTTAGTTCTAAATTATCGGTAGGAATACTGAGAGAGTAAATTCCATCACATTTCTTGGATTTTTTTTACTTAAAAGAAAAAATTATCTAAATATTTGGGTTTAATTCTTAAATTGAAGTTTTTGCTACCACTCAAAGCCCTCGTAACTTTAAATGTCTTTATTCAAACCTGATATACATTACTGTTCTGCTATAGAATGCAATACCTAGTTGTCTTATGGAGTTACAGATTTTACAGAAGAAATTCATACGTGCCACATGTAGGTCTAAGATCGGTGCTCCCACTCAGTCTTTTCTTTTCAGTCTGCTAAGGCAGCCTGAATGTAATATCTTTCACAATGCCTGTTCGAATTGTAATGCCTGTACATATGCTCAATGACAGACTGTGCGACCCTATCCCAAGTTATTTCTCCTTGACAAGGAAAAAGCATCTTTTCAGGGTAAAGTATGTGGACTAATTTGAAGCAGATTTAGTGTAATCTGCAGAGGTCAACATGTATGGGATGTGATTGATAACACTTAAAAATGTCTTTATCTGTTTCTGTCTTTATATATGCTTTTTATAAAACGGTTGAATACTCTGGATGGCTGGGGACTTCAAAACAAGTGATTGTAGTGTTTTAGTTCAATGTAATACATAAGTTCTCTCAGATTCGATATGTGTTTCTAAAATACTTTCAACCTATTCTCAAATGTCCTCTAGATTATCGGGTGTCCCATTTCACATTGCTCAATTATATCTTATGATTGTCTTGGTATTTTAAATTTACCGACATGATCTGAAGATATGGCATCGGCACAACTGGACTTGACTGTCTGTCGTGCTCAGGAGCTCTACTGCTTTGTCCATCTGCAGTTAAAAAAAAAGAAGATAGATTCCCCAAGGGCCTAATCTGAAAAGCATGAAGCAAGTAAGACATGAGAACGGCAAATGTTCCTCAGATTCTTATCGGCATGTATGTAACATAGATATTTTAATGTTTTTCACCTGTTCATTTCCACATCAGGGTTGACCAAATGTGGAACGTTGATTCGACCTGAACGTAGCAGGTTAAACTGTTCAGCCTTTCCAACACGTGACAACTTTATAAAAAGGGGTCCGTTTCGCTCTTGCCCCCTCCTGCTCTTTGGTGCCAAGGCAACTTCTGTTTCCAGATACATGCTTTGGCTGCTAGCAGCAGTGAGTTTGGCGGAAACTGCGGTTAGTTTGAGAGCATCTTATGACAAGTACTTAAATAATTCATTTATCGTGTTGGTTGTAGACCCTCGCAGCGATTCCACAGCCCATGCCTGCTGCTGCCATTAGGTGAAACTCTCCTGCAGTGTGTTTAGTTTAATGTTGCCTGATCGTTAGGTACGTACTTTCGTTTTTACGCTCCTCATCTTCCCGATCGTTAGGTACGTACTTTCGTTTTTACGCTCCTCATCTTCCCTCAATAACATTAACTATTTTAATCATGACCTTACCTTAAGTCTTGTTGGAGCGTGGACCTGCTCCGCGTGTTCTTTTGAATGACAAGGAAACGTTCTTCTTAAATTGAACACTATCAGCTTTAATAAAGTAAAACAACAAGACACAGGTTACAGAGCGCTCTGGGCCACACTGTCCCTACACACAACAGAGAGTGTCAGGGCACGAAGTCTGACAGACTATATTTCCCTCAGTCCAGTTTTTATACATGTTTGCAAAAATAGACAGTTAGGGCAGTGTTGATCTTTTGGGCATTGTTCCAGCTCCTCCTTCCGTCTCCCGCGTGCAAAGATTGTTGCTTGCCTCTCCCATGGTGTCATCCCACGCAGCCGGTCTGCACACCAAACGCTACAGCATCTGTGGACAGAGCATAACGACCTTGCAACACACCTCTTCACCTTTTACCAGTTTTTGTCCTCTCTGTTTCCCTGTCCTCTACTGCCTCCAGCCCCCACCTTTGCTGCTCTCATACTTTGTACGCGAGTCCTCTGTCTGAACTGGTTTCACCCTGCTGCTACCCTAAGCTTTGCCCGCACCGTCTGTTATGCTTCATACATTCTTATACAAGTAAATCAACATTCAAGTTAAGTAACACACTCTTGAGTAACACAATTACTAAGTATTAATCTGAATATAAGTATATAAGTAAATTATATTTTTTAACCAAAACATTTAGCATGAAAAACTGAATTTAACTACAATAATCTCTGCCAGGCTCTGCGCTGGAGGCCTTATAAAGTAGAACTGCTGTTTTGTCTCTGCGGCTGTTTTGCTCCCACGAGTGTCTTGCCTGCCCGACAGCGTTAAGCCTTCCCGGCTACTCTGCTCTTGGCCTGCTTCCTCTGCGTGTCTTCGTCACTGCATCTCACTGCCTGAAATATTTTAACCATTACTATTATTGTGGGCTGTTAAATTAAAGCTTGTTTACTTTTGTGTGTGTAATTATTTCATAGACCCTGTTGGTTTTGTTTATTTCATTTAGTATTAATAGCCTGGGTTAATTTGTTTGGTCATTTAACCTAAACCTGTGTTTGCCCCCCCCCCCCCCCCCCCCCCAGTTGCTGAGAGCCCAAGGTGTGGTGCTGGTGTCCCTGGTGGTGGCTTCCCCTTTTTTGTGTGTGTCATGCTGTGCTCCCCCCGATTTCCTTCGTGTGAGTGTTAAATTTGTCGGGATCCCTCTCCCTCCCTCGTCTTCTCCATCTACCGGTAAGCCTCAGCATCCCTTAATTAAGATTCCCCCTTTTTATTTTAGTGCCTAAAATGTTTTTACTGTGTATTGGGCTACATTTTTAACTTGTGAAATAAAACATGTGATTAATTGGAACCACGTCTTCTGCTTCTCAGTATTAAGAACCTTAGTGCCTTACTGGTTTTGCTAGTTAATATTTCCTTGGGTGAAATTCCTAAGGTGGCGTTGTCAGGCTTTAGATTTTGAGTAGCTCCTCCACCCTGTATTGCATACGAATACACCCTCGTCCCGCCACATGAAGCTACTGAGACAATTACTTGTCTATTATTGAAAGGCTAAAGATGTGACAATGCAATAAGTCTACAAAGGGCAGCAGCCTCAGCCGTGGCCGAGGCAAAGCAGCAGGTGTGGGAGACGTTTGGAGAAGCCATGGAGAAGGACTTTCGGTCGGCACCAAAGTTGTTCTGGAAAACCGTCCGACACCTCAGGAGGGGGAAGCAGGGAACCATCCAAGCTGTGTACAGTAAAGATGGGACGCTGTTGACCTTAACTGATAGGGTGTTAGGGCGGTGGAAGGAACACTTTGAGGAACTCCTGAATCCGACAACTCCGCCCTCTATGTTAGAGGCGGAGCTGGAGTATGAAGGGGGATCAATTCCAATCTCACGGGGGGGGGGGGGGGGAAGTCACTGAGGTAGTTAAACACCTCCACCTTGGCAAAGCCCCAGGGGTGGATGAGATCCGCCCAGAAATGCTGAAGGCTCTGGGTGTTGAGGGACTGTCATGGTTGACACGTCTCATCAACATTGCGTGGAAGTCGGAAACAGTACCGAAGGAGTGGCAGACCGGGGTGTTGGTTCCTCTTTTTAAAAAGGGGGATCAGAGGGTGTGTGCCAATTACAGAGGCATCACATTACTCAGCCTCCCCGGGAAAGTTTACTCTAAGGTGCTGGAAAGGAGGGTCCGGCCGATTGTCGAACCTCAGATTGAAGAGGGACAATGCGGTTTTCGTCCTGGTCGTGGAACGACGGACCAGCTTTTCACTCTCGCAAGGATCCTGGAGGGGGCCTGGGAGTACGCTTATCCGGTCCACATGTGCTTTGTGGATTTGGAGAAGGCGTATGACCGGGTTCCCAGGGAGATACTGTGGGAGGTGCTGCGGGAGTATGGGGTGAGGGGGTCTCTACTCAGGGCCATCCAATCTCTGTACTCTCAAAGCGAGAGCTGTGTCCGGGTCCTCGGTAGCACGTCGGACCGATTTCCGGTGAGGGTTGGCCTCCGCCAGCTAGGGCTGCGCTTTGACACCAATCCTGTTTGTGATAGTCATGGACAGGATTTCGAGGCGTAGTCGTGGGGGTGGGGGTCTTCAGTTCGGTGGGCTAAGGATTGCATCACTGCTTTTTGCAGATGATGTGGTCCTAATGGCTTCATCGGTCTGTGACCTTCAGCACTCACTGGATCGGTTTGCGGCCGAGTGTGAAGCGGCTGGGATGAGGATCAGCACCAGCAAATCTGAGGCCATGGTTCTCAGCACGAAAGTGATGGACTGTCCACTTCAGGTAGGGAATAAAGCCTTACCCCAAGTGAAGGAGTTCAAGTATCTCGGTGTCTTGTTCTCGAGTGAGGGAACAATGGAGCGTGAGATGGGCCGGAGAATCGGAGCAGCGGGAGCGGTACTGCAGTCGCTTTACCACACCGTTGTGACGAAAAGCGAGCTGAGCCAGAAGGCAAAGCTCTCTGTCTACCGGGCCATCTTCGTTCCTACCCTCACCTATGGTCATGAAGGACGGGTCATGACCGAAAGAACGAGATCGCGGATACAAGCGGCCGAAATGGGATTTCTCCGCAGGGTGGCTGGCATCTCCCTTAGGGATAAGGTGAGAAGTTCAGTCATCCGGGAGGGACTCGGAGTAGAACCGCTGCTCCTTCGCGTTGAAAGGAGCCAGTTGAGGTGGTTCGGGCACCTAGTGAGGATGCCACCTGGGCGCCTCCCTAGGGAGGTGTTCCAGGCAAGTCCAGCTGGGAAGAGACCGAGGGGTAGACCTAGGACCAGGTGGAGGGATTAAACTGTATGTCTTCGCTGGCCTGGAAGCGCCTTGGAATCCCCCAGTCAGAGCTGGTTGATGTGGCCAGGGAAAGGGAAGTTTGGGGCTCTCTGCTGGAGCTGTTACCCCCTGACGGAAAAGCGGGAGAAGATGGATGGATGGAGTTGGGCCTGTTTTAGGATAGCGTCTTTAAGCATTAGCGTCTGCCAGCACAACAGGAAATGTTCTTTTCCGTTGAAAAGAATGGGCGTTCCTCTTAACCTCGTGACAAATCCTGCATGTGATTGAGGTTCCGTACAAAGCGAAAATGACTCAACTTCCATAGAAATGAAGCATTGTGCTGACGGTTGATTGTATATTAATGTGTGACATGAATGCCAGAGTTTTTATGTCAGCAGGTTTCCTACTTGGATGTGATTTGGAAGAAAAAGTTTAGTGAAAGCATTATTTTATGGAAATTGTAAGGATTCCTGCTCCACTTGAGCAACAAAGGTTTTAAAAAATACTGCTCCATATCTTGAGGCCTCTGCAAGAACTAGCCGACTGGGTGGGGCAGCTGGATGCGCTCAAATTGGCAAAACACATGTACTGTATGTGGAGAAGTGCCAAAGCAAAGAGAAGTGCCTTACTCGAGGGCACTTCTTTTATTTAGTATAGGGGGAAAAACT
Source organism: Eleginops maclovinus (assembly GCF_036324505.1). Lineage (NCBI taxonomy): Eukaryota > Metazoa > Chordata > Actinopteri > Perciformes > Eleginopidae > Eleginops > Eleginops maclovinus. Next base: position 18,984,377 of record NC_086364.1, on the reverse strand, counting down.
GCTCTTTTAATTTATACATTTAGTGAGGTGTTGGCTGAATGGTGACCTGCTTCCTCAGTCCCTTTCCTCCTGCAACATGGATGATATTAATGTATGCTTGAAAACTCAGTTCTACTTACAATTTTGCGAGCTTTTAATGTTCAAGTTGGGACCTTATGCACTCCGGAAAATGATAGAATACTAGAAACAGAAAACTGATTCCTGAGTAGCAGTGCTGTAGACATGGGTGATAAGCTTCTTGGTTTTTAGATAAGGATCGAACAACACAACCCCAGTGACTTTCAGGCATATCTTTCTCAATGGATTGCTGCCAACTGTTAAAATGTTAAATCTCCTAAATTCATATCTCACTCTCTAACTACCGCTTCCTCCCTTGAAAAACAACCAAACTAAAACACATACACCCAACTTGGTGAGTAAAAGAACTTGAAAGTACCAAAAGGTTTACAAAAAGGGTATGTTGTCTGATTATTATGTAGCCACATGTTTTTTTTTTTAGTTTTGCAATAACTGTTCTCCTGACAACTTGACACTTGGGGGATGTATAGCTGAGGATCATAGAAAGTGCAGAGTTGAATTGAAACTTGTTTTGATGCGTAGTTCTGTAGCAAAACTTTAAGCAGAGGCCAAGCAATAGATAGTTGGCTGGATATATACTTTATTTATCCCAAATTGATGATGAATGATTTTGTTCCAGCAGCATCGTCAACTATTACGCAAGTTAAACATGTTTAAAAGATACAATAATATACAAATGCAATAAAAGCTAGCAGCAAGAATATAAAATTCACAATAGAAAAGACATTGGATTAAATGTAGATTATAATTTGCAAATAGCTGTTGTGCAAATCCTTCTGGGTTATGGAAGTGGAGACACTTTACAAGCTATGGGGCAGTAAATTCTCTGCCAGCCAGAGGTGAGGTCATACAGGGCTATTGCAGTTGGCATATGTATATTGCCGGTGAAGTTTTAATCATTCATTATTTACGTAGAATGCCAGCACTCTACTTCTGCTATCAACTCAACGTTTACCTTTAATAAAATATGTGAAATAACGTTTAATAAATTTGGGGCACAAAATATGATAGCATAATCAATTATTATAGTCTCAGGATCTGAAAGTCGGAGTTGACTCGGTAAAACAGAGTCTGATTTACTTCAAACATAAACAGGTTCTTTATAATGAAACATTTATTAACTCATGTGGGCGAAGGCTGCGAGCTAGTCCCGGAAGTCAACTCGAGCACCAATGATACATTTGCACGTGCTGTGCTTCGTCCCTCTTACAACCAACCAAACACCTTTTCCTAAACTTCCCACTTTAGTTATGCAATAACGGTTCTGAAGGAGGCACACAGCGGGAGGAAGGGCACATGGCTAAGGGTGCTGGAATAAGGGATTTAAGATCATTTCTGAACATCTCCTTTGTCTTGTATGTCTGAAGAAGGAGGCGGGCTTCGCACACTCCTCACAGGTAATTCACGTTCCGATATGAAATAGTAATTGTTTTAAATGTCTAACTCTCCTTTATCTGAAATGCAATGTTTTTGCTGTTAAGAATGAACACTAAACACAGTACAGATCAAATGACAATTACCTTAGTACACAATAACTTGATTTAACCAAATAACACAATTAGATCACCAGTCCTTTGCCGCTTAACAATGTCTCCTGCTTTGTCTTCAGTGCAGCGCAGGACATTAAGTAATACAACTGGGGATTATTTTCCTTGATCTTTTCTTAGTTTGTGATTGTTAGCCCTCACGCTGAGAGATAAGAGCTGTCATGTGTGATTCGTGCTACAACAGGAATGTTTTCCTGTCCTTGTGACAGTGGAGCTGGAGCAGTCTGTTGGAGAAGGAGCTCTGCTGTATTTCCAGTTGCTGGTGGAGAAGGTGGGTGGGGTTATCCATGAGAGGTAAACCGTTGGTTCAGAGTCCTCCTCTCCACCACGGCTACAAAAACGGTCCAGTTTGATGCCGATGACTGAGCCAGCTCTCTTAATGACTTTATTAGCCTAAGGCTATTTATTACTATTTGTCCAAATCAATCTGGTTGTTTATGTTTTAAATGACAGATTCACTAAGCAGTCATTGGGAAACAACATCATGGGGAGCTACTGCTCTGCACTCTGCAAGGCTAAAAAAAAGGAAGATGAGGCTACCACCAAAGGGGAAAGTAGAGAAAAATCTCCTCTCATGCAAAGAAAGCCATCTTTGAAAGAGGAGGGAGCCATGAAGGAGACAACAGAGGAGGACACTTTAAGGAGTCAAGTAGAAGAATCTTCGTCTAAAGAAATGGCATGTATTGAGATCAATGATGCTGATGTCAACACCTCAAGGTGAGACACTCATGGTCACTAAACATTATTTATATGTGTACATTGAATCGTTTATAATAATTTGAATAGCTCTCAGCATTAACTGTTGTTTTTATCATTCAACAGTCCTGGCCTTTCTGAAACACATGATACTGATTCAGCCATGAGAGTGAACAAAGGTGAGTTCAATAGTGTTAGAGCCATTCTTGGTTTAGACCATTTAGATTTATTTTTGTTTGCCACATTTCTGTTTGGAATATTATTAATTATTGAATAACTTATTTAATAATATATCTTAATGCCCATGTCTGTGTGCCCTTATATAGCGGGGCATCACACACAGCTGGCGACCTTAGACGGGAGCCAGTATAATCTTTTTGAGCATGCTCTTTTTGTAATTGTTTGGACAGGGAGATATACCTTTTATTTTAAGTTAAAACAAGAAAGCCTGAAAGCGGTTTGTGTTTTTTGGGAACAAAGAGAGGCGCGTCACAAATCCTGGCATCCCGAGAGTGGCCTTTTAATTCAAAAAGGAAAGGACTAAAACGCCACGACAAATAGTTTGATTTCAAATCAAAACTTGATTTCCATTAGTGAGAAAAAAAACTGAAAATATGCTCATTTATTCTGCTTCATGCCTGTAACAGTTACTTGTGTTTGAACTATGAATTAACGTGCCATCACGTGTTTGTCTTCTTTTAAAAGAGGCTGAGTGGGTGGACAAAAACAGGGCTCAGCTCATTCAGAAAGTCACCCTTGTGATGCCAATAGCAGATGAGTTGCTCCAGCGGACAATCATACGACAGGAGATGTATGCCAACATTTCAGCTGCCAAAACCACCCAGGATCAGATGAGGGCAGTCTACAAAACCCTCACTACCACAAAAGCCAAATCTGTCTTCTATAGAATCCTTCAAGAAAATCAGCCACAGATTTCTGAAAGTAAGTGAGGATGTTTTGATTACTTGTATACAACATTATGATAATGTCTATCATGGTATGCGTAGGGTTATGGGTTATGGGTTAAGGGTAAGGTTAAACCGACTTGAAAACATGTCAAATATATAATATCGTAGAAATGTATCATACGTCTCAATTCATTATATATATGTCACTGTAACTTTCTGCCTTGGGTTTATTTTCTCACAGTTTAAATGTATCTATTAAGATTCATTCAGTTCAATGTAAACCACGGCTGTCACTCCCAGGCTTTGTCACACCTTTAATACAAAAGACTGGCTACCTTCTGTTCTCTGGCATTCGACAGATGACATTGTCAGGCAAGTTACCGTATGGATGTTACCGGTTATACTTAACATGTAAAACCGTAACCCCCGTCGGGCCACCATTTTAATAGCCTGTAATGTAATGTTGATTGGCTCTCCTTCCCTGTATCTTATCCCTGTATAAAGGGATTGCTTTTCTGTTGGTCAGATCCTTGTACTACATTGCAAGTGCGGAAAATTGGAAATAAATTGATTCTGTTAAATGCTTTAACTCGGTTTTAAATGACACAACTTTGGTTCAAACCTTTCTTACCAGAAGGAGATTAAGTGTGGATTTTACCTAACATAATTCCGGCCCAAAAAAATAGACCCAGGTATTTCCAGCCTTTTCAATCAAATAGCGTTGTGCAAAAACATAGAAGCAATTTATAACATTAACACATGTACTACACAGTGCAGGATGGCTGTAGTCCTCAAGATACTGCTTTGATTATGCTTTGACACCAAAACACTTGTCCATTTGCAGCAGAAGATGTCGTCAAAGAAGTCATCAAAAGTCACAAAGCACAACTGAGGGAACAGTTCAAATACGAGTTTGAAGGCCCTGATGCTGATCATGGGGATGCACAATCATTGGACAACATTTACACAGAGCTTCACATTGTACAGGAAGATAGAAAACAAAAAACGGCACAAGAGGAAGTACAACGTGTCAATATAGAACATGAGATTTGGGAGATTGAAGACAAGGCAAGGAGTCAAAAAGCTGAGGAGGGCACTAAAATTAATTGTAACGACATCTTCAAAAGTACAACGAAAGATAGCGTGTCATCTCAGCAAGAGGACGTGAAAGCTATCAGGACCGTGATGACAAAGGGAATTGCAGGCATTGGGAAAACTGTGTCTGTTAAGAAGTTCATTCTTGACTGGGCAGATGGGAATGCCAATCAGGACCTGGACTTCATCTTTGTGCTACCATTCAGGAAACTAAATCTGGTACACAATCAGCATAGCCTTGAGACACTTGTGAGAGAGCTCCACCCAGGACTTAAAAAGATAGCAGTTGCAAAATTATTTGCTAATCACAAAGTTTTGTTCATTTTTGATGGTCTCGATGAAAGCCAGCTTCAACTGAATTTCAGAAAAACAGAACTATTGACAGATGTCACCAAAGAGTCATCAGTGGACACTCTTGTGACCAACCTCATCCGGGAAGATCTTCTTCCCTCGGCTCATGTCTGGATAACCTCAAGACCAGGAGCAGTTCAGCGCATCCCTGGAAGGCATGTATACCGGTCGACAGAGGTCAGAGGATTTAATGATCCACAAAAAATAGAGTACTTCCGAAGGAGAGTTGAGGACAAGTCAATTGCTGAAAGAATTATCAGCAACATTATGATGTCCAGGAGCTTGTACATTATGTGTCACATACCTATCTTCTGTTGGATTGCGGCAAAAGTTCTTGAATTTTTGCTGCCAAAAATGGACAATACTCAAGATAAAGACATAAAGATACCCACAACGCTTACCGAAATGTACACACACTTCCTTTGCATTCAATTGCAGATAGCTACCGAAAAGTATGATGAAGATAACGAGTTAGATCAGGAGAAGATCTTCAAGTCGAATGATGAATTCATTTTTAAATTAGGTAGGATGGCCTTTGAATGTTTGATTGAAAGCACAATTGTATTTACTGACAAGGATCTAGAAAAATATGGCATTGACATACGTAAAGCTGGAGTTGACTGTGGGTTGTGCACAGTGGTGTTCCAACAAGAGGAAGGTTTGTACAGAAAGAAACTCTACTGCTTTGTTCATCTGACGGTCCAGGAGTACTTTGCCGCTCTCTTTGTGTACCACAGTTTTGCAAGTAAAAAGATAGATTCCCCAAGCCTCATAAATTTCCTGCTCATAGGGTCCGAAGAACAGCTCAAGAGTATCTTGGATGAAGATCCTGTTGATATACCTTTGGATGAGCTGATTGAAATTTCAATAGCTAATTCTTGTCTGAGAAAGACAGGAGAACTGGACATGTTCCTGAGGTTCCTTATCGGCATGTCCCTACGATCAACACAAGAACTGCTTCAAGGCTTGATTCAGCAGAAAGAGGAACACTCTACAGTTGTTGAGGAAATAAGAACAAGTCTTGTAGAAATAGATTTGCTTGATTGCAGCCCTGAAAGATGTCTGAACCTTGTTCATTGCCTGATCGAGCTGAAAGACAGTTCCATACACAATACTGTGAAGAAGTATTTGAAACCAGATCATGATGCAGAAACACAGCTTTCCCCTGTTCAGTGCTCCGCTTTGGCCGACTCAATTCTAATGTCAAAAGAGCCTCTAGAGGAATTCAACCTGAAGAAATACAGACCTTCAGTAAAAGGTGTTTTTAGGCTTGTCCCAGCTGTGAGGAACTGCAAAAAAGCAAGGTGGGTTGGTTACTGGTGGTATAAATACATTGCATGCAATCACTTTGTCACAGAGACAAAAAACAACAACAATAATCTAAGTTATAATAATAATAATAATAATAATACATTTTATTTGTAAGCGCTTTTCAATCACTCAAAGACACTTTACAGATGAAAAATAAGTAATTAAAATACATTTAAAAACACAGAAACACAAGAAAACGCAGAGAAGTAGATACATTGTAAATAGAACAGCACAATACAACAGTCAGACAGAACAAAAACAGAATTAGGAAAAGTGGTGGTTAAGAATTATAGGCAGAGTGGAACAGGTGTGTTTTGAGTAGTGTGTTGCGTTTCATGTAAGCTGAAAGGCTAACATATTTGTAATTAGCCTGCATAGTGGAAACACAATAATACGTATCTTAAACTTAAACTTTAATTGATATTGATGATTCTTTATTGTATTTATTTCAGAATATCAGGGGTGGATCTTGATGTTTGGCTTTGTGAAACGATCTCCTCAGCTCTACGGATGCCAAACTCTGTGCTAACAGAACTACACCTGATCAATAATCGCTTATCTGAAGAAGGTGCAAAGATCTTGTGTAATGGACTTGAAAACTCTCAGTGTAACCTTGAAGCTCTGAGGTTAGTAAAACTATTATTTTGTGCGCTGCTGTTTTTCTTTCTTTTCTCTTTTCTGGTGTAGTACTTTTGGATAAATTGGATTGGAAGTGAATTACATTAAACTATTGGTCATTTTGCCATGTTGGATTTAATATATTTCCAGTGGAAATACGCCTCTTGCCCTAGAGGATTAATATAGTTGTTGCTGTTGTTGCTGCTATACATGCACTCATGACAGTTGCCTGTTTTTGTCTGGTGTGTTTACAGTTTCTCAAGTAGACAAACTTTACAAGAAGACCATGAAAGAATGGCATCAGCTATCAAATCAATCATGAAAAAGGAGACTCTAAGGGAACTTGAGCTGAGTGCCAACGCACTGGGCAATTCATTATACCCTTTGCTTTCTGATGGACTGTCCAGCCCTAAACTAGAAAAGCTCAGGTCAGTCCCAGACATGTTATTCCCCAAGTATAATAACAAGGTGTTTAACTTAATTTATTGTATGTCATCTGGCAGAATGATTTATTTGTTCTACGAAGATATATCCAATGTAGGAATACCTGATTTATTTATTTAAATGAATGTAATGTTTTTCACATGTGTCCCAAAAGACTGAACAGAACTTCGGGGATTGCAAAAATCTGTAAGGAGTTTGTGGTGGCGCTTGAATCCAAGCCATGCTCCTTACGAGAGCTGGAACTGAGTTACACCAGTTTAAAAGACTCTGAAATGGAGATCCTCTCTACTGGGCTGACGAGCACAAACTGTAACCTGGAGGTGTTGAGGTAAAAGACTGCATTACCTTGCACTGCATCAAGGTTATGTTGAATGATTGTGCACTGCAAAATCATTCAACATAGAGGAAGAAAGAATTACAATACATAGTGAGGAAAATGTACTGGTTAGGAAGTATGTTAATAAGCCCAATAATGTCTGACAAGCTCAATGTAAACTTCAACTAATTGACACATCAGAAAAACTAAATTGTGAATATACTAGGAAACATATTCTTCTGTTATTATAAGTAATTAAACAATATTTCTACTTTTGTCTTTCAGTCTCAGTCACAACAGACTCACTGAGAAAGGTTGTAAGATGTTGGCCTCAGCACTCAGCTCCAAATCTTCCCATCTGACAAAACTCGACCTGAGCTACAATGACCTGGGCGACTCGGGAGTGATGGCGCTCTGTACTGCACTGACAAAACCACAATGTGGTTTGAAAACACTAAGGTAATGATTAACTTTTTTAAATGTGTTTTTTGATTTGATTAGAATTTATTTATCAAGACATAATGCTTAGCTCTTGAGTATTTCTAGTCAACAGCTTATGTGATGCTAACTTAGCAGCTAGGTGGCTAATGCTAATAAGCTGTAGCCATGCTCGCCTCCTGATTGGCTGGGGCTGGAGGCTTGGGTCTGGGGTTTGGTAGGGACTTAATTACCATGGCTCAAAGTACTACTGCCTAGACTCTGAGGTATTTTTTTTCTGGGATATTTTGACATCACTTTTGTGCAGTGGGAGTCATTGGAGCGTCTTGCATGTATACACTGTATGTATGCACAATATATAGATATCTATATCTATATATTGTGTAGCTGTGGCTTCAACTCATTTTAATTCAGAAAAACTAAATTGTGAATATACTAGGTAACATGTTCTTCTGTTAAGCAATTAAACAATATGTCTACAATTGTCTTTCAGTCTCAGTCACAACAGACTCACTGAGAAAGGTTGAAAGATGTTATTCTGATGTAAAATGAGTTGAAGCCACAGCTATACAATATATATATATATATCTATATATATAGATATATAGCCTATATATATTTATTGTATACATACAGTGTACACAAGACGCTCCAATGACTCCCAGTGAACAAAAGTGTTGTCAAAATATCCCAAAAAAACAAATATCTCAGAGTCTAGGCAGTAGTAATTTGAGTCCATTTGAGTCTCTACCAAACCCCAGCCCCAAGCCCCCAGCCAATCATGAGGCAAGCATGGTCACACCTTATTAGCATTAGCCACCTAGCTGCTAATGTATACGATATATATATATTGTATACATTAGCAGCTAGGTGGCAATATATATATTGTATACATCCAATTGTCAACTTTTAGAACGGCATGCATCCTACATGTCAAAAGGTTTAAAGGGAGAGCCTTCTAAATACATTTCAAATGGGGTTCGTGTCACAAGTGAACATTGCTGCTGATAAGAGCATGTTCAGATGCCTAAAATGTGATTGTTGATTGATTTCTGTAGGCTGTCGTTCTGTAAGGTGACTGTAGATGGATGTGTCGCCATGGCCTCAGCTCTGAGGTCTGACCACTGCGGCCTCAGGGAGCTGGACCTGAGGTTTAATCACCTGGCAGAGAAAGGAGTCACCTTGCTGACTGAAATACAGAGGGATTCTCGCTGCAGTCTAGAGGAACTCAAGTAAGCTCAAACTAGCAGTTCAGTCACTTCTCTCAGTATTCCAGGATTCATTTGCAGGATTAAAGTTGATTTGAAATCCCATTGTTTCCATCAGTGTGGACCAAAATGAGGAATGCTGGTTCGACCTGAAGCTACTGAGACAATGTGAGTGTTATTGAACACATCATTAATTTTGTAATGAAAAAGATAATGATATGACCTTGCAATGTCTCTGCAAGGTTAATAAACGTCCTAAAACATATTTCAAATCTGATAAGGATATCATGTTGATGGGCATATTTTATCACTGTGCAATATCAGAGGTAAAGTGACGAATGACTTTTTGTTTCTTGTGTCTTGCAGATGCGTCTGATCTGACACTGGATCCTAACACAGCATGTCTGAATGCAATTTTGACAGAAAACAACCAAAGGGCAGATTGTGTTCTGGAGAAGCAGCCATACCCTGATCATCCAGACAGATTTGATTCCTCTCAAGTACTTTGTGAAGAAGGTCTGACCGGTCGCCATTACTGGGAGGTTGAGTTTACAAAGGCTGAAGTTGGAGTGGCGTACAAAAGTATAGACCGGGTGGCAGACTGCTCAACTGAATTCATTTTGGGTGGAAATGAAAAGTCTTGGTGCTTGACTAATGATGGATTCTTTAAACATAATAATTCCTGGGAGGGGTTTATTGTCCATCATAGATTCAATGGTACCACTGGGGTGTATCTGGACTGGCCGGCGGGTATTTTGTCCTTTTTTCAGGTCCTTCCTGATACACTGACCCACCTGTACACTGTCAATACAACTTTCACGGAACCACTCCATCCTGGTTTCCACTTAGATTCGGAAGGATCAATTTACCTCCGTAAGCTAAAGTAATCGAAAATCTTGGTGAAAAAACCTGTGCAACAGTGAAACATGCAACACAGGTGATACAATGATTGACTGTTTAAACTTAAACACTTAACATTTGAATAATTGTTCAATGTTAAAGTATTATTAAATGATGTGGGTTTGTCCCGTTTTTGTGTATACAGTATATTGAAATCAGTCACAGTTTCTTCTGAGAAGTCGTAGCACACCATTCTTAATTGACTAATTGAGTTACTTACCTGAGTATTTACATTTTATGCTATTTTACACTTACTACTCTACAGTTTGGAAGCCAAGTTTGTCATTTTCACTCCACTATATTTATTTAACAGATAGTTACTTTATAAAATCTGATTTTGACACACAACACTTGGGAAAAAAACTTTAAAAAAAGAAACATTTTGTTAAGATGAAACCATCCAACATTGTATTTAAGTAACTCAAACCATGACAGAAAATGAATTTGCCGAAATGTTGCTAAAAAATGTTTGGTCTCTCTTAAATGTGAAGATCTACTGCTTTTGCTTTAAACTATTTTAAAATGCTTACATTTCGTTTTACGATTTGGCAATACATTTACTCCTTATACTTTAGGTCCATTTTACTAATCGTACTAACATACTTTTACTTAAGTACTATTCTTGACTTTTACTCTTAATGGAGTGTTTTTATAGTGTAGTATTTGTGTTTATTTAGTAGCACAGTATCTGTCTGTCACCTGCCAGCTAACCTGGAACATTTATTTCTGTTGCTTTGGCTGAATGCTTCTATTAAGAATTGGCAAGCAGCTCCTCACACCCTGTGTACTGTACAGGCTTGTCTACATTCTTTTTTACTGATTTACAGGAAGTATCACAAACGGCATGAAAAAAAACGTAAATACAAAAAAGCATAGTTCAATAGCCACACACACACACACACACACACACACACACACACACACACACACACACACACACACACACACACACACACACACACACACACACACACACACACACACACACACACACACACAAAACAAATTAACCTCCGTATTGTTTCTTGTGTCTTGCTAATGTGTGGTGGCCGACCGGTGCAACAGTGCCAGAACCTAACCCTACACAGCATGTATATATGCCCTGTGAAATTGTAATTAAGTCATATGGGTGGTGGGTTTAAGACAATATCCCATTAATGTTTATTTTTGTAATTGAATCGCAGTATGCTGAAAAGTGCTATATAAATAGCCTTGTCTTGCAGGCACTGTTACAATGAGGGTTTGTGTACTTCATTCTTATCAAACTGTATGACTCAACTTCCACAGAAACGCTCAGGTCTGCTTTCCTTTGTGCAGTTCTGCACTTCCTTATCCATTATCTTATCCACTCAGCTAACAGACCGACACAATTTCAAACAGTACACTGGCCCATCAATGCCATGTATGTAATCAATTTTGATATCCTAAAATCTTCTCTTTATCAACCAATGTAAATATACTTAACAATCCGGATAAAAATTGTTTATATGTTTATTGAAGTCCTTAATTCAGTTTTTTTTGTTGTTTTAACAGATACTTACCTGTACATCCTTTTTGTTTTACTATCCTGTGTGAACCACACTGTCCTGGTTTTCATTCTTATTCTGTTGCTGCTTAAACCACTGAATTTCCCCACGGGGATTAATAAAGGTACATCTTATCTTATTTTGTATAAGCCTCTGCATTCTAGTATTGAACCACTAGAGGGGGCTGCTTAACAGTTTATTGCATCCCAGGCCAGCTGACGGGTGCAGGGAAATAGAATATCTTTTGTGTAGTTTGTGTGTTTTTATAAACGACACGTATAGGTATTTCATTGCTGCATATTTGTACCGTTATTAAGACAAAAGTACACAGACTCACAATTCTCTACTTCCATTTTAACATGAAATGTCAGGGTTGTGTCTTTGAAAGCAGTGTTCAGCTTTTCCTTTTTCTGACAGATTTTTTCAAAATATAACGACACTTTCCTACCTCAAGTATAACCTTAAAGACATTGGACCTTGGAACAGGTGAAAGCAGATTGACACACACACACACACACACACACACACACACACACACACACACACACACACACACACACACACACACACACACACACACACACGCTGTAGAAACACAGAACAAAAAATGAAGCTAAACACCCCTTTAGAAGAGACACGGCCAAATCCTTCATGCCTGAGTCACCTTCTGTTTAAAAATGATTTTATGCATATTATTTATTCATAGTCTCATCTTGATTTACCCATATGTTGAAAAGGTCAGGGCACATCATCAGTTTAGAAGCGTAAAAAAAGTTAGCGTTCTCACCTCAGTTATTAGGAATAGTTTTTTTTCCTTGTACCAGCAATATCAATATGTTTACCTAAAAATCCAAGAGGTGAATTTTTCAAACTTATAAGATAATGTTTCGAGACTTAATTATTACTAATTGTAAGAATACCCAAGGAGAACAGGCAGTAGTTGATACTGTATGTATTACTCTGGACAAAACTTAATCCGTTGAATACTTTACCAAAGAACCAACCCTGTCATTACTAGTCTTTCAGAATCGGAGGATGAAGCCCTCTTTATTAGTCACATACATGGGTTGTTGACGTGACAAGGCAATTTCGCTGTCTCATGAGATAAAAATGAATTTAATTCATACTTTTAACATTTTAAATGCTGTAAAAGTTTAAAAATGTCTCTGTTTTGTAAAAATGTACTGTCATAAATCCAGACAGTTTTTCATATTTTTTATTACTTTGAGCTAAATGTTAAAATTGTCCTATGGTGTGACTGTCCCAACCTAGGTTCAATAGATATTAACTTTTATAAATAAATAAACAAAACTCAGGAATTCTTCTAAACACCCCTGGCATAATTGTGTAAGTGTCTATTTTAGTAAGTACCAATGCTTTTTTCTATACATATATTTCTAAGAGTGTAGGGATTTATTAAACTTTGTCACTGAAAACAATGTCCTATGTTGCGACACCATACCCTTATTTTGAGACGGGCAATTTCATGGACAACTATCTCTTATTGATGGACCCCCTCTAAAGTTATTTGACTGAAGACTCCAAAGAAGCCCATGACAAGTGCACATGGTAAGTTTTTCTATCATACGTGTTCAAACATTTACATATGTTTTCACACCAGTGAAAGTGTTGAGTTGTGTTGTCCTTTGGTGTGACTACCTTAAATGATATTTTTTGATAAAAATCTGTGTTCTAAACAACACAATCATTGAGAATTATGCAAATGTGTTTATCCATATGCTAATCAGAATCAAGCTAGCAATGGCAGGTCTATCAACTGACACAGAAGACTAAATGTCCTTCGGTGTGACAGTAAATGTCCACTGGTGTGACGCTTTGGACAGTCACACCAAAGGACAAAGATGTCACACAAAAGGACAAAGTCTCTTAAAAGAAGCTTTTAAAACAACCAACTATAGATTATTTGAATGATTTCTTTCTATATTGACCATATTTGGCCATTTTAAATTCAGTAATGATTTAAATGAAGTCTATGCTGCTGATTTTAGAGACAGTGTCTAATGTGATGAAATGACATTAAAGTAAAGTTTAAATTAGATATTATTGATGCAATTTCACTCTTTTTTAGAACAGTAAGATTTGAGGGTGAGATGAGCGGGAAAGAAAGAACAAGGAAGTACAGAGAGCGAATAAACAGTGATCCACACAGCAGGGAGGCGATCCTTGCAGAGCGACGGAGAAAGTAAATCAACCTGAAATGTTCCCTTTCAATGCAGTATAACACATCATTTGCATACTTTTAGCATAGCTTGAGTATCAGTCAATCTGTTACATTGATCTTAATCTATTTTCTTTTTAAACAGGTATCAAGAAAAGAAGACTGAAGGCAAACTATGTGCCTTTAACATCAATACAATACCAAAAAGGAAGCAAGGACAATTGCGAAAAACATGGAAAGAATCAAAGAAAAGATGCAGAGCCAGGGAAAAAGCACTGAATGCTATTCTGGACATAACCCCAACGTCTCCAGAAAACATACTGGTGGAGCCAATGGATTTGATACCAGCAGAACCTCCAGAAGAGCCTGCTCCTTTACCTCTTCAACCAGTAGTGCCCCCAAATCGTTCTCATGATTCCAAATATTGAGCACAAAAAAAAACAGTTCAAAAATGTGTTTTTAAAAAGTAGCCTACTATCTAAATTACATTTTATTTTAATAAATATTAAGCTAAATACATTAATGTTAATGTTTGAAAATGACGATCGTTTCTGCATGAAATTGAATATGCAAATGCAAAATAAATTGATATTGACTGATGATATATTACATATGTTTTACAATGCAGTACTGTTTTTTAAAATAAAAATGACTTACTTTATAAAAAGTTAACAATAAAACCTTTATAAATCAGTTTTCTGACTCAGTCTTGCGTTTACTTTCATCTCTGTCCTTTAGTGTGACTTGGATGTCCTATAGTGTGACATTTCTAAAAGAATCAAAACTGTGTTTTAACTTAAAAATGTCTTTGAAAAACATTGAATATTGCATTAGGGGAGAGACAAGTATCACTTCTGAAAATGTAGTATAATTTTGAAACATTTTGTACAATTGACAAGAATGTTATCCCTGCATTTCTAGGAAGAAGTCCAACGAGCTCAACTGTAAGTGGGTAAAAATATTCTTAATAGTAATTTCACATTAAATAAAAACTCTTTATGGAAATCAAGGGTGCAACAATGTAGAACAAACTGTTATTAGCCATTTGTATATTATTTCATATATATTTTTTTCCATTTTTTAAACGTCACACCAAAGGACTTATTAACAGTGCAGTGCAGTATAAATGTAAAAAAAAATGTAAATTAATAGACTAAGATTGTGACCACTTGTATTTTCTGAAAGATCAGTTGTCACACTACAAACATATTTATGTTTTATCTTCATAAATGGTGTTTTACAAAAATTTTTTAACATTTAACCCATCCTAGTACTAGGAGCAGTGGGCAGCTATTGTGCAGCGCCCGGGGAGCAATGGGGAGGGGGGATTGGAGGTGTCCGGTGCCTTGCTCAAGGACACCACAGCAGGGCCTAGGAGGTGAACTGGGACCTCTCCAAGTTCACCGTGTCCTAATTTGCTTTTGTTGCAACTGCAAGACAGTCAGGGCTGCTTTAGGTTAAAAATCTTCAAGTCCAGTTATGCTATTTATAAGGGTTTCCTTATCCATGGTCCTTGATGCAACCCTCTGTAGTAGCCTGAGTTGTTGTTTATTTGCCCTGTATATTGTGGTGGAAATTCTTGCAATGAACTGGTCGAAGACTTGTCCTTCTGAGTCTTGAATCCTCTTTTGCAAAAGAGGCACACAGCATATAGAAAGCAATGTCTCCGAAGCAACAACTCAAACTAAAGAAGAGATGGAGTGGGAGGAAGGTCAAGAGAACAAGTGTCTGTTTCCTGTAAGTTTCTCTGTGATTCCTCGTTAAAAAAAAGGTTGTCAATCACACGATACAGGTGTTTCCAGTAACAGCGAGTATGTTTATCTCTTCGGACTTCTTTGCAATCATAAAGTAGTGATTTGATCGACACTTCAGTGCAGCACCACAGGAAAATGTGTCCGCCATGGGGCAACATTTAGGTAGCATTTATGAGACACAATTACATTTATGCTTCAAAGACAATTAAAATATGTAAATGAGAAAAACAGAATGATGAGTTTGGTTCAGCATAGGTGATCACAGTAAGCAGGGCAAGTCTGAACAGAAGTTTATTGAGCTGAAAATTAATATAACTGAGCTGTGTCTGACCCACTTGTAACTTCCTATATGGAAACATACTTTGTATTGTATTAACAGTTCGTTACTATAGTGTAATGCATTGTTGTGTTGTAATGCATAATTATCCCTGTGGTCTATACAGGAGGCCTTTATTTAGAGTAATTCATTTCTGTATTGTGCTAGTGTTTATCACAGATTTTAAGTGGTGAGGTAAAGCGGATGTTGTTACTTTTGGACAAAACTAGGTTAGCTGTTTCCCCCTGTGTTCAGTCTTCATGCTAAGCTATGCTACCCACCTGCTTGATGTATAGCTTCACATTAAGTCCTTGCCAAAAAAGCAAATAAGCATATTTCCTAAAATTGTGCTCTACAGATTTAAAGACAAGTTATTTTACAAACATTTTCAGACTTACTGAATTCCGAGTTAATTAAAAACAGCTTTCATACCAACATAGTCAACAATGGACTAAAATAACCTTTCTTTTCCTTGAAGGAGTTGGTTAAAACGTAATGTTTATGGAATATTTTTGTCCACACTCTTTGCCTCTTTACTACAATACTTACTATGCCTGGTGAAGAATAGAGGCTATATATTTTTCAGTTTTTGTCCAGCTGTCTATAAGAAGTAGTCATGTTTTTTTAATGGGGGCTTTTGTTCTTTATTATTCTTCTTTATGACTTTATTGTGTATGCAGTATAGGCAGCTGTGTGAGCATGTTTGTGTTTTTATTTGTGCCTGTGTGCTTCAGAGCTAATGATTTGGAGTGACAGGCTGCCGATCGACAACACAGCATTTACAGTAACTGCATCAACAATTGCACACATCTGAAAACCCAAATCATATGGCTCATTTCACCTTTTACCTGCACATGCACGCATACAATGTCACTCTTCAAACGCATATGCTGCCATACATACACACTAGTGCTTCTACTCACAGCCAATCTTTGATGTTCATCACTAACAAAACCGTCCTCGTCTTTTTATTCTTTGTGAATTGGAATTTATATGAACATATTTTTGCAGACGCGTCTTGTCACATGACATATTTAAGCTGCTGCGTAATTCAAGTCCAACTCAGTTTCATTTAAATGTATTTTGGCATCTGGAACAACTCACGCAGATATTTTTACTACTCAAAATAGAATCATTGGTTAGTTGTTCAGAAATAAAATGTCATTGTTGAAAATGCAGAGGTTTTGTACACAACAAATGTGTTGTGTGCATGTCTAAGGTATGGGTATCTTTGTTTAAGACCACCCAGTGAGCAATATAGGCCACTGG
Organism: Eleginops maclovinus; assembly: GCF_036324505.1. Lineage (NCBI taxonomy): Eukaryota > Metazoa > Chordata > Actinopteri > Perciformes > Eleginopidae > Eleginops > Eleginops maclovinus. The sequence continues at coordinate 18,967,423 of NC_086364.1, read as the reverse complement.
GACCCATAACTCATAATTTCGCTGCTGCTATTAATCCACTTCTACTGCGTTAGGCTGTTTTATTGGAGGCCATATTCATAATTATGAATGAGGATGGGTGCCTAACTTCATTTCTGCTACTTCAGAATCAAAGCCTGGCTCCACATATCGAAATACGATATTTTTTCAGATTTTTAAATAGATGAATCTAGAATCTAGATGCTAACAGACACAAACATTTTTCACAAAAATGGAAATTGTGGATGAAATTAATTAGCTGTCAAATTAAATCAGTTTTCAGAAGTAACTCTTAAATAACTTTACTGTTGAAAGCTCCCAAAAACTCCAACCACAGCTCTTGTTTTGAAACATATACAAATGTAGACATACAGAGTACTGTGCTACATAGACCCACCTTGCACTGCAAAAAAACATTGACTTTATAAATCTAAAAACAATCTGATTTATTTTGCTGTCTTCTTGATTTACCTACTATTTGTATTGTTCTACCTGTTTGTTATTTCTGTGTCTTACTATTTAAATGGAGTTCTTCAGATGCCCACAGGGAATACATTGGTGGTCTATTTTAATCCTGCCATACCCTATACCTGCATTAAAAAAATAAAGTACAAACATGGAAAAGGAAAGAGAGGCAGTGGGCAGCAGCATGCTTCCAAGATGACTCCGTTAAGAGTGTTAATGCAACATCCTTGTTTGACAAGATTTAGCATTAATATTTCAAGGAGCAAGCTTTCAAAAGTAAAACGTTAAATGTAAAAGCCTTATTTTTTCAGGTCCTCTGAGCAAATAGAGACATGGCCATGGGAATGTCAAGATGTGTATTTTTGATCAGATCACACACAGTGCTTGAGTTTTGTAGTTTTGTAACCCCCGTTCATCCATTTAATTTATCATCAGGATTGTTCAAGTTTATAACATTTCTAAAAAAGTGAAAAGATTACACAAAACATTTCAAGACTCTGAAAATACAGTCACAGATTTCCTATACTGTCTGAAGACATATAGGGGCGATGCACATATAGGATTTTATTTTTCTCGTTCTCTATTCCCTACCACACAGTACGTCTGGTAGGTACACTGTGATGCTGGAAGTAGAGTTTGATGTTTCCTTTCTTTGCTATCATGAATATTTGATTCAGCTCACCATCCCCAGAAGATTCCATCAAAATGAAAGCTAAAACAACAACTTCGACAACAACTACAAGAGCCGCAACAGCAGCCCCCGCGGTGGGAATATGCAGCCAATCGCCTATAGCCTGACAGGAGTGATGTGTGTGTTATTCCATGGCATCTCTTTTCACTCACTCTGCACAAGAGAGAAAGAAAACAAAGGAAAAGTTAAAGAAATAAGTATGGGTCTTAAGATAAATACATATTAAATCTGTATCCAGAGGAGGACTTCTTGTCATGTACGGACAAAGACACTTCTGGGAAAAAAGTGCTCTAAAAGAAGCAGTGGAGCACAAGCTGAAAATGACACAAAAGATGATATTATTAACAAGACAGTTATTCGGAGTCATTGCTGTACCTACTATAGCTACTAATAGCTTAGCAACACCCCGTAGCTTACTAGTTAGCATACGTGCTAAAGTTATGCTAGTGTCTGATGTATGGACTTTGAAGCCTGAACAAACACAGACCTGTGTAACCCTAACCCTCTGGCTCGAAGGTGGTTGGATTTGTTCACCCCTCGTATTTCCTGGGACTGTGTGTACCGTAGACAGAATAAAGAGACTCTTGAACTTGGCAGGTAACCAATGTTGCCCACCAGCAGCGACTGGTGCACGAAATATCCCTAATTATTTGAATAATTCACACCCGATGGTGACCTCCATGGTAGAGAGCTGTCAGTCTTTGAAGTAAACGTTAGATGAAGCAGTGACAGTGCAGAGCTGTCAAGGGGATATGTTAACTCAGATTAAGATAAGTCATTTTACCATTAGTGCAGACATGTGTAGCCTTCATTGATAAATATAGCACCACTTTGAGAAAAGAGACATTTGTCCTATGGTGAGCTTAAGATACTGACACATTTTGTTATCTTACTAAATCAAAAGTAAGTGATCCAGTTCCTGTTAAAAATTGTATAGATTTAAGCATCCCAGCCAACAAAAGCTGGTTACAAATAGTCTACTGTATTATATGAGCAAATGTGGAATGTAAGGGTCATGTGGATGAATGATATCTGAACCCTGGATGCATAAAACACAGTGTCCCTTAGATTTCTATTGTGGCTGGTGTGAAAAAAGTTGACGTACAATACGTTTTGTCTTGACCTGTGAACAACGCCTTGTGAGCCACGATAGCAAACATCAAACTGCACTTATTTCACATTTGAACCACATCAAATATGTTCAATTGCTTTAGCTAGGTTGTGTGTGTGCTAATGTGTACTAACTGTAGTGTCCTAGTTTTTGCCTTGCAGTCTTTGAGGTCAAATAAGGAGCACATTTTCCACATTGTGTAAAGAGGAATAATACACACACACACACACACAAAAAACACACACACACACACACACACACACACACACACACACACACACACACACACACACACACACACACACACACACACACACACACACACACACACACACACACACACACTGTCAGGATACGTTTGTATAGATGCAATTAAAGCAACATCATTGTCCATATAATCAATGACAACCACAAAACAAACAGGCTGCCAGTTAAAACAAGTCCTCAGGGCTTCGGAGCCCACACACACACACACACACACACACACACACACACACACACACACACACACACACACACACACACACACACACACACACACACACACACACACACATTGATATAACATATTTTCTTTTAACTATGTAGGGACAATTTAAGTCTCGAAAAATCAGTCTAAAAAAGAGTTAATGTGAAAAACAACACAGGCCGTGGAGAAGGGGGTGTCACAAACCATCACCACAGACAGGTCAGCATACGATGACACAGCCAAGATGGACACCATAGCCAACAGGCCGGTTGTTACTCAACATACATACACACACAGACACTCGCTCAGTAACAATTTACTGCGAGTGGAGCGCAGACATCATGGGACCTGACGTGGGTCGGGGGTTTTCATTTGATTGGCTTTCACATTGACTCTTGTTGTCGTGACCACCTCTGTCCCTGCAGGACACTGGCAGGCCGAGTTTGGCATGGGACCGAGCTGTGACGCTGATGAAGGAGTTGGAAACTTTTACGTTAATGTGTCTCCCTAGAATTAATTGTGGAATCTGTAAGTGACAGGATAGCAGATCAGCGTTTTCATTATTCTCAAATATAAAAAACAACCTTGAACGAGTGCTTTCTTCAAGAAACACTTACATATATTTTTCTTATCTAGAAAGTAGTCACAATGATAGAACTTAAACAATCAGGTGTTCATGGTTTTTATCAATCTACTGTCATCTCCGCCTGCCGTAAGCCTGTGGTGAGGTTGTGTTTTATCTTGTGTATGCATGGATTTATCTGTCAGCTGCTGATATCACATAATACCGGAGCCATCAGCATGATATAACTGTGTGATTCACAATTAAAGTATAAGGAAAATGCATCAACTGTGTGTTTTATAGTGATTACCTTCTAAATCCTAATCCTCTGATGTGAATGGTTGGGGCCACAGGTGTTCAACCCTGATTTGTATAAAAAAAAAAGAAGCATTTCCAGGAATAAGCTAGACTAAAAACACGCTTTACTTAGTCCGTGCCTGTCACACTTTTGCCTTTATCATTGCACAATAATTGACTATTATTTGGTCAGAGCATCTTCAGATTACCGTTATATTAGAAAACTACATTTCGGCATGATAGGAGATATAACTCTTCCTTGTTTGTGAGACAGAGGCACACCTGTCTCAGTTCTGACCTCCACTGAGTGCTCCTTTTTTGGAAAATGTTATAAGTTTCTTTTCCCGCTGATGTCTTGTGATGTATCCTACTTACTCCCACTGACTTATTAGGGTTAGGTTTAGGTTAAAGGTTGCAGATCTCTGAGCATGGTTTTCTTTGTACATTTATGTCAGTCTATGGCAAAAGTGTCCACTGAATTAAAGTGCAGGACTAGCAAGTTAAAACAAAACTATCTGGAAAGTTTTCCTGATGCCCATGTGAAGAATGTGTTGCATCATTTCTTGTTGTTTTTTTTATCACCTGATTGCATGTGTGTGTGTGAGTGTGTGTTGCCATATCTAATTCATTTCCATTTTGCTGAAAATAGTCCCATTAAAAGGTGATTCTGCTGCCTCAGTGTGTGATTCTCCAGCTTGGATAATGAAGCCGCAGGAGACACACATTCGGAGCGGAGTTAAATCATTTCACACACTTTCTTTCTCTCTCAACACACACACACACACACACACACACACACACACACACACACACACACACACACACACACACACACACACACACACACACACACACACACAAACACACAGAAGGAGACACAACGTCTGCGATTGGAGTTAAATCACTTGACCTCTGACCTCTCTCTGGACCGATGAGAACATCCTCGACACCAGGGTGAAGACCCGACGACAGCCTATAAATAGCAGGCAATTTAGAACTAAAGAGGAAGGTGCATCTCAAAGATTAATGACTCCTCTCTAAATGCATTTTACTACTTTTCTAATATCCGTCTTATCTTCACTCTTTTTTTCGACCTGCTCCACCTTGCTATCGCTCTCGCTCTTTTTGTGTTCCCCAAGCACTCTATTACCGCGTGTCTCTCTCCATTGTCTTTATGTATATTTGAGTGTGATGTTCTCAAGGTAAATGTTTCCCAGGCAAGAAACTAACTATTTATAATATATGCTAACGAAGTAGATAGCAAACTTTAGCTAGCTAGATTTAAAGGATGGATGGATGGATGGATGGATGGATGGATGGACGGATGGACGGACGGACGGACGGATGGATGGACGGACGGATGGATGGACGGACGGATAGATACAGTAGGTAGCTAACGTTTGCTAGCTAAGTAGCTAACGTTCGCTCACTAAATAGTTAACATTCGCAAGCTAAATTGGACACTGAGAGGTACATTGAGTTCATTCTCTAGGTTCACTTTTATTGAAGTGAGAAGGGGGGGCTACACAAGGTGAATAAGGTTACACACAAGGACCAATAAGATGTTAATATTCCACTGACTTTCTTAACGTCTTTCTTTCTCCACTTGACATTTTTTAAATTTGATTTACTCAGCCCTGGTTTTTACCACTCACTGACAGACCCTTTGACACATGGGAATTACACTGCACTCTTAATAACAGGCAGCTAAGCTAAAGCAGTTCAGAGCTAAGTGATTTACTCAAAGGCACCCAAACAACACAGAGACAGGCAGGGAGGGGTGAGACTGCCCAACCACACACATGGGATGCTTAGTGGGAATACTCCAGAAATGTTTTGACTGTATAACTGTTATTCTGTGTTACACTCAGGGGCTCACATTACTAAGATAATACAATCTTAGATCCTCAACTGAGGGAAGGGAAAAGCCCCTCTGGGCATTTCTTAATTGGGAAGCTAATAGTGAAGTTTTAAGTGGCCAGTAGCTGTTTTACTTTCAAATTGCAACTTGATTACTCTTACTATCTACACTCATTTCTGTTTGGATTAGCAATTATGCAAACATTTCTGGTTAACTTCACTAAACATTTACAGACCCTCAGTTCAACTGAGAATCATCTGCTCAATTTTGGGACTATTTCCTAATGAAGGGAAAGCTGTTTTTGCTGTGTCACCTCCTTACTGTATGAGAGAATATGCATAGGTACAAAGCCTTTCGCACAATAAGTACACAAGCAAAGGTAAAGAGACACTAATGGAAGCAGGGAGTGTAGGAAGTGCAACTGTGCAATGTGGAATTGTGTGTCATATTTGGAAACCTGAATTTCCCTCAAACTCTACTGTTTATCTTTGGCGATGCGCTTTCTATTACAGCATCTTCCTATCAGACAATAGATTTCGTTGTACAGATTGTGGAGTCTCGAGAGCAGTAGAGATAAACATCTTTAGGAACATTAGGAAAAACAAATGGCTCATTAACTTGAATTTGATGAAATCCCTGGTGATCATTACTGATGATGCATTTTGAAGCACCTACTGCAAGTCCATTCGGTGTCACTATTGTTCAGACCATATGAACAACATATTATGAATTAGTGCAGTGGTGCTTGTTTTTGTTCTGTGCGGTGTCTCATTGCACTCACCTGTGGTCCTGGTCTAATTAATCTTTAATTATGCAGCAAAAATCCGAACTCAGAAGAGTAAAAAACGTGATTTGGGGGCCACTGCTCTGGCTGCTTTCTAGCTGTCCAGGTCTTTGCAAACCAGAGGACTCTGAACCTGTAAGCCCACACAGAGAAAGGTAAAAGACACGACCACAAGCGGACACAACATATTTGAATGGGAGAGGCTCCAGGCATGAATTGTTCTACAAATCAATATGTAAGTGTCAGTTCACCCAAAGCTGGGTGTAATGTTTGCTTCCAAACTTCTGCCAACACAATTTGAAGATCACAAAACACTGAATATGACAATTTGCATTAATAGATGTTATTGTGAGCTTTGAAACAATATTCTAATGCTTTAGTTTTTCTGGTGCTGACAGTCTCAGGATGGAGGGCTGGTGGAAGGGATGTCAGGGACAGTGTTTTTCTGTCACGTTTGTTTAGCGAAACAGGGACCTTTAAATAATGCATTAGTGTGCGCAAAATGTTTGTGTAGTTGCACACACGTCCATCTGTGTCCGTGCGCATGCATGCACAGGTGTGTGGCAAAGTGTGTGTTTGTGTGCATGTGGCTCTATGCACCTGCCCTCTAGCTATAGCTTCATTAAACATTTCATTAACGTCAAACATCATTTGCACCGTCAGATTAAACTAACCCACACACGTACACACTCACATGAAGGCGCACCCACATGCACAAAACAACGTCAGGGAAAACCGAGGTGACACATTTACAATGGGATGACAAAATTAGAGCTATGCCCTGTAAATTACAGTATCACACACATTCGATACACAAACCCACATTAACTGGGTGATGGGGATGCACAAAGACACTTGCCAAACACAATTTGTATCAACGGTAGGAGAGAGATGCGTTTTCCATTTGGTCTCTGCATGTATGAATATTTTTGTAAATATGTGTATCACTTTCTGTGTATACTGTGAATGAGTCACTTGTTCTGTGTGAATGAAAGTACGAGAGAGGAGAACGAGGGATAGAAAACTGTGGCGGATGGTTGGGGCAGAGGTTAAGTACACTTCAAGATAACGTTTTAAACACAAGCAGTGATTCATATCCCCACGGAGAAAAAGGGTGGGAAAAAATATTGTGCCACAAGGCGAACAGAGTTTCAGATCAAACACAGAGAAGATACACAAAAAAGAAAGCAATAGAAAGATACGGATAAATTATTCGGTGACTCATTCAGGTGTTTGTTTGGTAGTTCAAGTCAATGACCCTGCCCTTTGGTCTTTAAATTGACATTATAGATTTTAGTTTGTATGGTGTATACACAAATCAACTACAATGAATGGTTTCATATCAACAATGGGTTACATGACTACTTATGAAAGTAAATGGGCTTAGTAATATCTTTCATTTATTGTTTTTTATTGTGATGGCTCACAACTTAACTGGTTCAATCTCACAGTGTTGTCTGCCACATCCAATTTGAATAATATTAATTATGTAAGTTAAAGGGTAACTTAACATCAGGCTTTTAGGAGTGTTTAGCTTCCCTCTCTGTTAAAGTGGTCTACTTTTAAAAGTGCCATAGAAAGCATCTATCTGGTATTTTGAATTGTTTCTGATGTCTACAAAGAAGGTATATAACTTTGATCCAAAAAATGTCCAGATGCGGTTTTACAGGCCAATTTAAAACCCTATGATTTGGTCCTAGAATGAAACGAGCTGAATTGCCTTATTTGGGGGCTCATTCAAATCATTACGACGACCTCTGCTCTGATTGGCTGGTTTACAAGGCGCAATCCATGGCTGCCTCAGAGCCAACAGAAGTAAGTGAAGTTAGCGAAACTGTGAGAGATGAACCATGGAGGCTATTGGCATCCAACCTTACATGTCTGAGTCTTTATCGGAGGAGGAAACCGATGAATTGGAAGAACAGCCAGTTGGTCGGAGATTGGAGAGCAACATTATGGAGTGGTCAGTGTTACCGTTAGTGTTTCCAGCAGCTGGTGTATGCACATGTTGGGGCTGGACTACCGTGTGTTACGTCACACACAGGGATTGTTGTAATTCGCCCGTTTTACCGCTGTGATATGCATATTCATGATTTGTACCTGAAGGAGGAAACAATGGTGTTTGAGGTTCACGGTATGTCAGTTCAATGTACTGAACTCTCCTTATTCAACTATGTCAAGGTAAATACAGCTTTCCATTCTATGGCACCTTTAACAACACCTAGCATTATTGGACTATTACTCTCAGCAGTGATGTCATAGTTTATTAACATCTTGCAGCAAATTTAATAAACGTATCTAAAGTACGAGGCAAAATCAGAAAAATGTGTGTGACATCACATGTTTATCTTGGCCAGACTGGGAACTATTGTCTTTTCAAACTGGGGGCATTGAGTTCAGGCCCTCGAGTAATGTATTCATCATGCAACGAGAGGAACTCAATCCATTGATGAACATGTCACATTATTTCCACTGTGTAAGCAGGGACACAGGTGTCGACAAGCCAAGCTAACATTTGGAATCTCTATCATATTTCTTGGTGACATGAATGCTGAGATACAGCTTTGTCTAAAGACATAGTTTCACCTCTCTTACTTATATGATGCAGAGACAGCAGTTTGGGATGAATAAGCAGGATATAGAGTCCCACCAGTCATCCTACGTGCACACAAGAAAAGAAAAGCTTTTCATCGGCGTATACATTGATTGAGTTACAAGGAAAATCCCGGAATGGCTCAAAAATGCCAAGCTTCCACCATAAATGATTCAAATCTACGTCCAGGACATTTAAATTGGCTCTGCTAAAACGAGACAGGATACGAAGTGCTGAAGTGGCAGGAAGCCCTAATGAGGACGCTGGTGGCAAGTGTGTGTCCGTGTGTGTGTGTGTGTGAGTGTGTGTGTAGGGGATAGAGAGATAGAAAATTCTTGCTCGCCAATTGCCAGAGCTTTCATCATTGAGACAGAGAAAAAAGACATACATGGAACTAAAGATTTAAGCATCTTAAGTCTTATCATGCGTCATTTTTCGCAGAGGTCCTGCCTCGCTTTAATATTTCTTAGAAAGTGACCTTGAAGAGATAGAAACACAATAAATACAGACAGAGCAAGAAGTCGGATTATCAACAAATAAAATATGGTTATGGAAAGAGAGGAGAAAAGAGAGAGAAATGATGTGTGGATGTTATTAAGAGAGGCTTACAGGGAGGAAAAGGTAAGCTTACACAAAATGCGTGGTTTTTAACTGGGGTGGCTGCTGCAATGCATGCAAATGACACAATGAGCTGTCCATGCTATTAGGACCTGCATTTTACCTCGCTGTCTTTCTGCGTCAGGTGAAAGAAGAGGTTAATTTTCCACTCCAGTAACGCGCTTGACTGATGACAGACCATCTCCTGGGGATTTTCTCGCCCCCACTGTCCCTCATGCCTTCCAGGCTTTATTTAGTATTTAGCATTAGAGAGAAAAGTGCTGTGATTAAAGGGAAGTTGGGGTGGATTTGATTAAAGGGGACGTGGAAGTGGACCTGACTCAAGGGTTTATTTTTCTTTTTTCCCCCCTCTATTCCGATTAATTGGGATACTTGTCATCCCGCTCCCGAGGCCATTGCAGAATGCAGCGTCAGATTTTTTTAAACTACAACCCACAGAAGTGCTCATGTTGCCTCTTGATTAATTTTAAGTTTGTGTGCCTCCTTTATTTAGAGGGAAGACATTTGCTCCCATTCGACATTTGTCAACACACTTTATGGGTAGCAGTCAGCATTATAAATACAGAATGTTTTTGATAATTATATTCTGCTGAGATGTTGATGAGACGTTTAATGAACAGTGGGTTGTTCCAACAGTCATCTGCAGCTCAGTATTGCTCAATAAAATCACTGAGCCGTGCCCCCCCTGAGTGAGGCAGCACACAAATAAGGATTTAAGTCCTTCATATGCCTAAACACCTTTCAAAGTGTTGAATTTCACCAGAACATTTGTCACATTTTGTAGACTAAAGACACTGTAAGGGCAAAGTCACACATGCGTACATGTAGGTGTGTTCCCATCAAAGTAATATAAGGAAAAAGAAAAGGAGGCAACAAATGTAATCCTTTTTCAATCATCACACAACAAACACAGTGAACTTGAGTCCCTGCATTTAACCCAGCATTATTCGATGCAAAGATAATAATTTGCTTTGCCATCAAATGTTTTTGTCGTTCCCTCAGTTGCATAGAAGTGAACAGCAACAGGAGGTAAATATTTAATTGAGAAATTGTGATTTTAACCACTCCTTAACCTAACCCTAACCCTTCATCGAAACATGATCAACATTAATGATGCGGCTAGGCTCAGGATTTCAATGCGCTGATAAACAAATCAAAGGGTTTGACCCCCCTTCAGTCATCGGTTAGTCTCCCTAGGCAAGTCACCAAATTACCCTCATAGGCGTGTCTGCAGTATTGGAGTTTATGACTTCACTTTGGATAAAAGCGTCAGCGGAAATGAATGTAATGTCACAGTGATAATGCTTTAGTGATGGTCTATATAAAGTAACATAAAGAGTGCATTGATAATGGTCTTGACAGCAGATTAACTTGGTAAGTTAGAAGTTAGAAATACTGAACTGTAGATCAATTAGCTCTACAGTAGATTTCAAGTATGACTGCCGTATGGAATACATGATTATTAACAACGTGAAACAATACGGCATTTATCTTAAATGTTTGACTGAATACACAGATTATAATACAATATAATTAACATATGGCAGTGAACAAACTCTATGTGCGTGTTCTGTTCTATATTCCCTCTCTGCATGCCTCTGTATTTCTAATGATTGTAAGAGGGGAGTAAGAAGGTCAAGCACAGCAGACTACCGCACAGCAGAACCGACGCTCATCCTGACGATGTCTGAGTCCAACAGTCCATTAGAGCCTTAAATATCAGAGGGCTAAACTAACATTTAGAGGGACAAATTTATGCATGAGTATGAAGGAAATGACCTTCAGCAGGCGTTAAGAAAATCAGTGAATCAATACCCGTCACAGAACAGGAAAGCTGTCTTTTGAATAAAACAGTTGAAATTGAGAAAGGGATATTCTGAAAAAGCCATAATATTGATGTTAATGTGACATTTTGACTGTAGTTTGTGTAATGTGTATTGAGTGAATGCATTTTGGTAATTAGGAATCCAGATTGGGTCCCAGGATGCCACTTTTTATGATAGCAAAACAACAACGACAGGGATTCCCTCATGTTGTGTGGTGTCCCTATACTAATCACTGAAGACAGAATATATCAATGTACATCTACACTTACTGATATTACACACTCTTATATGTCCACTACACCAATTAAGTTCCTTACAAAAGAAAGCATTTTGAAATTGACTGGGGCCCCATTATGCAAATGTGCCTCTACTGTGACAGGTGGACAGGCTTTACGTTCAAAAGAGCTCTATTTTTTGCTCATGCTGCCTTGTTGTCCACCTCTTAGAGATGTCCCGCCATTTAACCTATCACGTGTAAAGTGTTGGAGCGCTAGCCAATAGAAGCGCGGATGTAACATTGTGATGGCACTACGTTAAGGAAGAAAACAAAGGAGTCCAACTGAGGCGTTTCAGGCAGGGGGGCGAGTGTGTGGGAGAGGAACTTTGGAATTTTAGCCTTCACAGACCATGCACAATAAGATATAACGCACTACAGGAAAGGGAAAACCCTCAAAAGCATAATAGGGCACCTTTGAGTTCAACGGGTCTGATAAGAAAAAAGCTAATTGGATCTTGCTGATTTGGATTGAAGGTCACATGTAGATGAAAAAAAACTTGTCTAGAACTCCAACTCTTCAAAATGAGTTTTTATGAATAGCCGACACATACTGTCCATCGTGAACGCCAGACGCCTCCAGGGTATCACAAGACACTATAAGCAAATAAGCAATAAAGCACTAAAATGAATATTAAGCAAATAGTAGGTTTCACAGAACCACACAGAACCCAAGCCGACCAATTAGAAGAAAACTCCAGCGAGGAGGAGAGGAAGTAAGAGAGTCGAGAGATAGGAAGAGTGGCTTAATGTTGAATCTTTAATTGGCCTGAAGTAGCGAGATGTGTGGTTGCATGCGTATGTCTCAGCTTGTATGTGCAACAGTGAATCCGGGTAATTAGGTCTGAGAGAGCCCCTCATTATAAAAGGCTCTTACAGCTGTTGGTAATTAAAAGCTGCGCTCTTCCAGAAAGATTCATGCAACCGTAATGTCGCCAAACACTGCCTCTCTGTGTATCAGGTTCAGATCCAGTGCAGTGAGGGGGTCAGCGTCCCTGATCTTTCAATGAATGCCCTCTAACATTACTGTCACCATAGACCACACATAGACCAGGACCCTACACACTTTTATCACCATAAAGGACACACTTTTTGCAGCAAAATGAGGTTAGTGTCATCTTTGGTACTAATTGCGAGGGTGTGTCTGCTCCTGCGTGAGACCATTTATCATTCAAACAGTGTGGGCGGTGCTGCAGCACTGATCTTCTGAGAAAATATTTTGACATGTCGCAGCAGGGAAAGCACAGGTGTAAAGAGTGAAATTAATGATGGCTGAATTTCATTAATCTGCTTCAATTCTTGGTTCTGGTGTTGCCTCACAACATATTTGGACACTTTAATGGTGCCGTCGTTCATTTGATGAGCAGCACCTGTGCTTTTCTTGCTGTTTTGACGGCATTATTACCCACTATTCTAAATGTTTATAAAGCTGCTTTAATCAGCATTGTTTATACAGAGAATTGATCATAGACTGTAATGTGAGAGGGACTGCTTGTAGTGTCAAACTAAAAGATAGTTATCACCAGACTCTGCGGTTGTCCTTAGCTCTATGGTATGAAGCGTTTGAGCCTCATTAACTTTTATTTTATTTTACAGCTGCAATTTTACTGATCAAACTGAACACACTTTTCAGCCTTGTTTTAAGCCACAGCGGGTAGCTCTTCGGCTAGGGCGGAGGTGTTGATGTCGGTAGGGACTTGGCTTGGGAACTGGAAGTTCACCAGGTCATGTCCCGGAAAGACCAAGTGTTACCGAAGTGTCCCTGAGCGAGGCACCGTTCCCTACACTGCTCCCCGGGCGCCGTACCTACGGCAGCCCATTGCTCCTCACACTAGGACGAGTTCAAATGCAGAATGTTAATTTCCCCTCTGTGGGATGATTAAGGGTATATCCAATTCAATTCAACCCTCACAAGCTCTATGTTACCTGCTAAACATCAACCTTCAGCCTGATTGGTCCATTTCAGAATAATATATCTGATATGTTTTATAATTATTGATCATTAAAGTGTTATCAAAGCTGGTAAAGGTGCAGCTAGTTTGAATGACTTTGTATTCTGCAGGGTAGCTTGTGGATGTACTCCAGGTGTAACTAAAGTCTGATTTAAGGGTTGATTATATTTCACATCATTAATCCAAATCTGCCTAGCAACTAAAGATATTAAGTTATTTTACTGGAGTAAAAGTACATGATTTGCATCTGAATTGTAATGGATTGGAAGTACAAAGTAGCATAACATGGAAATATTAAAGTAAAGTACAAGTATATGAAAATTGTGTTTGAGTAAATGTACTTATGCTGCTTATGATACATACATTAAACAACTGTCAACAACATATGGCATGACTTTTGTGTTAAGAATGGAAAGATAATCATCATAGACCTTTATTTTTGTATTTGTGTGTTTGAACGACACTGATGTGATCAAAAATAATATTCCCTTTGGGGATGATAAAGACCATCCATCCATTTATCCACACCATCTACATGTTACTGACATCCTGAAATGTATAAACATCATTCTTGCAACTGTCTTCTACCTACAGAAAGATAGGATCTGTTATACAGCTGCCACTCTTGCCCAATTTTTTGAATGCACATAGTGAGGGCATCATGCTAAATGTGAAAATGTAGGCTGATATTTATAGTCTGCCGTCTTTACCCACCGGACACTTAGTGCTGTTGTTCCTGTACAATGTGTCAGAAATGTCACTGGGACTTGTCATTTCTTATCCCGCAGCAATGTCACCGACACACATTCCTATGTATTCATTGTACTTGGCAGATAGAGAGGTTCAGGTCTCCAAATTGCTACAGCAGCTCTTACCTTTTATAGACATACAGTATTTTTGCCTCAACCCCCAAAGCAATGGGAAATCATTGAGTGTGTAAGATTCTGCTGAAATCACTCTGCTGGATGCTGATATTTTCTTACAAATATTGCACAAAAGATCCTGTCACACATGGAATCAAGATTGACAGGTGGGCTTTTATAAACAACATTAAAATGGAGTGAAAATGAAGAAAGTACACTTTTTGGACACTTTGAAAGCCTTGCATTCTCATATTTATTATGGTTTAACTTTTGTGCCACTACTTCTGTCATTTTTGTGACATATCACTTCATGTTTAAACCCAATTTTCCCTCTAGGGTAATTTTTAACTCGTTTTATTTCCTACCTCCTGTCATTTTCGATGTCTACTCACCAGTTTTTAGCTTTAAACTTGTGTATTCATTTGCCAGTGTTCTATGTGTGCATGCAATGTCTGTTAGCGCCCATGCCATACAAGAACATTTAGGTCTTTTGTGATTCCAGTATCTTACATTTATGAGGAATGCATAAAATATTATAAACACACTGATTGCATTAAGCATGCAGCCTGAGATTCACACACTTTCTTTACAGTCATCGGAGCAGGTGACAATAATGCCAGCCGGTTGTAGAGTGACTGTAGAATTTGGGGAGCAGTGTATGTGGTTTACACCTGCGAATACGGAAGAAGCATATGCATGATTTAATGTATGTAATGCTAATGTAAACTTGGTATGGAAATGCAAAATGCGACGCTGCTGCTAAATAATTTATCAACATGTAGGAGGCATAAGGTATTCAGGTTCTTGCAAGGTCATGAGTAAATAGTTAAACATTTTTGTATGCAGCAACAGCTTTAAAGTGATTCAGGGAATATGTGCAATGAACGAACGGAAAGAAAAAAAGCAAGGACAGTAAATAAACATGTGTGATCGGTGGAAGAAGGAAAAAAAAAACGAAGAAAGGATAAAGAAAGAAAAAAGCGGAGTGAGGAAAGAGGTGCAACTGTTGTTACAGCAGTATGTATGTTTTACACCAAGGCACAGAAAGGAAGGAGTACACACACACACACACACACACACACACACACACACACACACACACACACACACACACACACACACAAACAGCACACACAAGCTTCAACACATGTTCCCACTTAACTTCTAACAGTCCCTTGTGAACTGCCGGATGATACATCACCGAGTGCACTCAACCTTCTGAGTGCGCGAGTATGTGTGTGTCTATGTGTGTGTGTATTTTCCCAAATACAAGCCTCAAGGGTGCGGTTATTATTGGATGAATAGAAGGTTATGTCAACATTCGGCCTATTGATTTCTCCTCTGGCTTGCTCTCTCTAACCTTTTCACTTACAGCCTTTTTAGGCTCCATCACTTCTGTCTCGTCTCTCCTGTCCTCTCCTCTCCTCTCTAAGCAGCATTATCACGCTCAAATTCACCACTTAGTAAAATGAGCAGTTGAGTTTATCACACTGTAAATGTGCAAATGATTAAAAATAATTGTCAAATAAATATGTAACCCTATTATCCCTCCTCCCTAATTACCCTGATATGGTTATCCAATTAACAGTCATTATCTGTAAACATGCCATGGAAGTGTATCTGTGGATGTTAATGTGCAGTTTATTTTCTGATTGATAGCTGACCCTCTTGGAGCATTGATGAAATGATAACCAACAAGATTAGAGCCTTACCTGGAGAGATGCTGCTGAGGTTGAATTGTCCGACTAGCTGCTCTGCTGCTACATTAACCGATGCACAAACGGGTGGATGTTTATCGCCTGCTCTATATATGTGGAATACACACTACTGAGTGGACACATCTCTTGGAGGGAAAGTCTATTTTGCTCTGAAACTTGATCACCACGTGAATTAAAACACATTGGACACATGCTAACATATTGCTGTACATCAGGGGTGCCAACACTTGTAACAAAATACATGAGCCTATTAATGGAAAGCAGTTTTTCCTTAAAGCATATTCAATTATCAAGATAAATGTACCTACATTTGATTGATTTTACTCACTGATAACTTAATTTATGAGGAAATATACCTCAACAATAGTGAGGGGCCCAGCCTTTCATATCTTTTTCTGTATGTGGCCCTCAGTGAAAAATGTGTGGACACCCCTGCTGTTCATCATAGTGTCTTCCATGACTAGCATCAGATGTGGATGATCTTCTTCGGGTAATATAAAGTCTTTATTAAGAAGTTGACAGGACACATTTTCAGGTTCAGGAACAAAACGTTGACCTTTTAGATTTGGATAGCTAATTACTTCTTCTCTGTATCGCACACAATCAGAATCAAAATCGGTTTACACATACTAAGGATTAGCTTTGGTTAAAACCAAAATGAGGTCCCTACAAATGGCTTCACAGCGGAAGCATACCTCGCGATATACATTAACACTTATAACTCTATTAGCACTGTAGCCGTCATTTGTACTTTTAGCTGCTAGCTTAGCTGAAACCGTTAGCTGCTATATGTGTAAAGCCAACTGGAAACAGCGTTGGAGATGGGCTCTCGTTTAAGTTGGGATTAAATTCACTTAGAATTTTAGGACTTAAACATCCATTGATTTTCATTCGTCTATGTAAGTCAATGGGAAAAAGTATGTTTGGGCCCATGCCAAATCATGTGATAGACACAGAAGGTATTCAATGAATTAGCCACTATGTAAAATTCTTCCTTAAAGCCTGGGGTCTTGGTTTTTGAGCTGTGTGAAGGAAATCCCATTCATTTTGAATATTAGAAAACTTTTAACCGTCATTACATACCCAGTTTTTCTCCGAGCTGTTGTTGAAACAGAACATAGAGGTGCTGGATCTACTCCCACATCCATCATTCAACACTTCTTCCATTCTAGTTTTGAGTCCCTGTATACTCACTATAGACAAGTGAGACCCTGTCTGGGTTTCTTTATGTGTCGAATTAGAAAGAATGACGTGTTCTTCCATTCAGGCAGAGCTAATCGTTTACTGACGCAAGAAAGAAAACAAATACAAAGGCTGTCAGGAAGTGGGGGTACTTCTATTTTATTCTCTCTATCTCTCTGTGTGTATACCGAACTAATACTCCAAGGTGCGACGAGAGATCTTGTCTCAGAGGAAAACAGCAAAATATAATAATGGATGTGGAAGTAGGACACGGAGTATTTCAAAACAGCTCATCAGCGCGCCTGAGAGATTTATGTTTCGACGATGCAAATGTCCTGGAAACTATAAAAGCCAGGAAAGAGGTCAGTCATGAGGGCCATTTTCACATCAGTTGATAACTCACTGTTGTTGACAATCAGCCAGCAGAAACAAACAGTATAAAGAGACTATTTAGGAAATTACGTGAAGAGAATTTCCGGAATGAAATGAGTGTGCGCTGCTACAGTATGTGTTTGTATGTGCACGCCTGTTAAGTGAATCTTTCACCCTAAAGCCCCAGATGGAAACTGATGGACAAGATAGAGGGGGCGATGGGAGGATGAGGGGAAGGCATCGGGGTGTGAATGCTAATAGTCTCCTGGCTAAGGCATCCACAGCATCTCTCCATCTCATCTCTTATCCTCGCCTGACTTCCTCCTCCCTCCTCTCCTTTTCCTTTCTTTCTTTCCACCAACATCTCACCTTCATCCCTCCTCTCTTGCCTCAGCTTCTCTGACTCCTCTGCCACTTGCTCTTCCCTTCCGTTGTCCTCTTTTCACCTTTCACTTTCTTCCTTCTTTGTCCAAGAGCATCTTTTAGTTCTCTTTTCTTACATTAGCTGAGATCAGAGAGGGAATCATGTCGTCCATCCCCCCTGCTGTTGCCCAGCGGGACCCCTCACAACGCGATATCAGTGTGTATATCTTTTTGGGCTAACACATGAAGAAGCATGTCCATGTTTATATGTGCCAAAGAGGCAGAATTTATGTGTGTGTAGGGGACATATGCATTCCTGCATTATGTGTGTGTGCCCTGAGAGGAGGCTTTCCAGCACTCTCCCATGCTGCAGGCACTGAGCAGAGAGGGGGGGAATGTGCTTGCCACTGCAGTAAATGAGAAAAAAAGGGAGGAGGGGAGGAAAAAGAGAAGTGCTGTAAAAGTTGCTGAGGCACACAAAAGAAAGGAGGGAGACAGAAAGAGTCTCTTATCCTTAATTAGAGTTTCCGCCTCTCCCTCTTCTTTCAGAGAACCACCGCATGAACCCACTTTTCTCTGTTTTTGTCTTATAAAATTCATTTTCTTCATCCACAATGCGCACATCAGACACATTATTGTTCCTACTAAGAATACACATTCACCCTCTTTTGTTTTGTCACATTTAAGGTTACCTTCGTCATTCAATTTGTTTTTCAAACTGCTTTTTCTTTTCAATTAGCTATCTCTAAAAGAACCCTAACTGCATAAGCGTAGTCAAGTGTGAAACAGGAATAGCTCACACACACACACACACACACACACACACACACACACACACACACACACACACACACACACACACACACACACACACACACACACACACACACACACACACACACACAGTGTTCCTGACAGTGTATCTCCGCCCCAGCTCTTGTCTGTGGAGCGTGGCAGCTGATGGCTCATTATGGAGGAGATATATCGGATCCTACACCTCACAGAGATTAACCTTGGAGGGGTCGAGATTCATCATGTTTTATTCTGAAATTCTCTGCGCGATGCTGCACCTGTTTTACATGCCTACTCGCTCATGCACACCACACATCGACACCCACACAGGAACAGAGAAAGGCCTTGGTGAACACATAAGCACATCGAACAGAAATGATTCATGCGGATGCGTAACCGGACACTTGTCAATTAAAAGGGATTGATTGTTGTCAAAACTTTGTATTCTTCTTCTTCACGTACAGCACATATAGCCAGCCTAATTTCGCATAAAAAAAACATGTGTCCATAGAACCTAGTCAAACCTCTCCTTACACGCTGCTGCTGTTGATGCACACACCTTTATTCCACAACAAAACAGCTAAATAGAGTATTCAGGTTTCACACTACTGATGCCTCAAAATGTAAAAATGTCAAACAGGAAAACCTTGTCAATTCAGCCGACTGAAAGATCTATATTCCTTAGTCCGTTAACAGAGTTTCAACACAGCGACTGTGAGACCCTTTCAGACCTTCTACTTGGCAGTGAATGGTTCTGGTACATATTTGTGCCTCTACTGTGGGACGACTCCCAAAAGCTTAATAGGGCCCTTTTATTCCCTACCTCAGAATGATTTTCCCACTGAGAGCTAATTATAAAATGTCAGGACACTCAGTCGGTACTTTATGCATGTTTTTCTAACCTTACCAGCTCCCCAATTAACTGTTTTTGCACTAATTTACATCTGATCCAAGGGGTTAAGCGTTGGTCTGGAGAAAAAGAGGGAGGCAGAAATGCAGATATGCAGATATTGCTAAAGACTGACAGAGAGACAGTTGGAGGGGAAGAGGTGGGTGTTAATAACATGTCTAGTGTAATACGCCTGCAAGAGTCAAAGGCCTTTGTTGAGATCTTGTATTTTAGTGGCAGCAGTCGAACTCTTCCCAACAATTACATTTATTAGCAATGTTTGAATCACTCCTCCTCTGTCTGTGCATGAGTGGTTTCATTAACTCGCTATTTTCACTGTAAGATGTGTCACTATACTTTGGATCGAGTGCTTATTGAGGAGACCTGCCAGGCTCTCTGTCTCTGATGAAATTAGTCATAGTGAACTATTTCCAGACCATTATGCAGAATAAGCTCAAATGTCTACAGCTACAGTAAACTGATTTAATTTTCAAACCAAACTGTCATTCCCTCTATTCCACCTCAGGCTGGGAGAGACATGCAGTAAAAGGATATAGACACACACAAACATAAGATGATTCATCACCCTAAATTCTACACATGGTAAGAAAATCTGACTGTCGCTGGTGCACAGCTGAACATCGTGAAGGCTCTCGCTAATCTAGACAGGAAAACCTTTCTCAACTTCATTTTTCTGGCGCTATCTTAACAAACAACATAGTTGAAACAAAGTGTACAGCAAGCAGAGAGGAAAACAAAAACATGTACCATGTCAAGGTAAAACCTGTGGGATAAGTATCCGTTCCAATTGGCTAAATGCTCCCTTTCACCGGTCCAAAATAACAAAACCATATATGCATTGTGTGAGAGTAGTACATGTTAGTGTCCCCTCCGTGTCACTGGTTGAATTTGTCAAAGTTAACCAGTTTGTACACAACGTCATCTCTATATCTTCATATGAATGCATAAACAGGGGGTACTGGGACACGATTTGGGTATTGGGAGCATTCTGGTTTCTGTTTGTAGTTCTAACCCTAACCCTAACTCTGTCATAGAAGTCATACTGTAAATTGATCTATACTACTAGATATATATACTCACCAGACTGAAACAGCACCTTTGCAACATTGGGGAAGGCTGTCTTACCACACCCTTGGTCACTCAGTTCCAATCCCACCTACCCATTCAACCTGATTATCTCGTGACTGGAGTCTAATGACAGTTAGGACCATTAGACAGATGAGGAGGAAGGAAAAACTCTCGATATAAAAAAGCCAGGCACCACCACGCCGAGGTGGCTGAATGACAATTGATTGACAGCCCCTGCAGAGCGGTCCTCACCTCTGACCAGTGGTCCACGGTCAGGATCACCATGGGGGTCATGTTTCCTTTTTATGAGCAGCCAGTTCAGAAACCACATATATGCAACTCCCATCCACAGATCAATAGGCCATTGCAAACAATTTAACCCTAACCCTAACCCTAAATCTGTCGTAGATGTCATTTCTAAGCTCTGAATTGATCTCACATCTCAAGTTGCTAATTGGACTGGCCAAAGCACAGAAGAGGAAGTCTTGTCCCGCATATGCGTGATCCGGATAATAACTTGCTACAACTTAACTCCCACTATAAAGCTAAATCATCAATTTGACCAAAGACTAAAAGTATGGAGAATTGTGTAGACGCTATTCTTTGTTTCAATCGAATAATTAAAATCCAAATACAACAGCTCATTCATAAATGCATAGACAAAGCATTAAAAAGCAACACATGATTCAGTCAGCTTGAACACCCGATAAATCATGACGTTGCTGATAAACACACCTGTGATAAAGTAGCCTTGAAATAGAGCGTTCAAGGTTCTGCATCTCTCAGAATAGGTCCAATTTATATTCTGTTAGCAAACATGTTGGAGCAAACTTTAGCTTAAAAAAGCAACAAAAAAGTACACCCAGTAAGTAAAATGTTCAGTGGTCACCTTAATAAAAAGACAGGAGTTAAAGAAGAATGATAGTACAGCAGAGTTGACAGGAAAAAGCTCTTTGCTCCCTCTTTGAAACATTCATTTCAAACCCAGAAAGTTCTGGGACACAGTACAGTGATCATTTGGGGTAAAATATTCTGGGGAGCAGCTAAATATAACTTTTTACATTTTGTTTGACACACCAGGATCTTTCTTCATCCTTAACCAGAGCTGCCATGCATGGATATTAGAGGAAGTCAGTACTTGAAAAACATTTCCTGTGTATGTAAAAGAGTGCATTGTTGCGCAATATCAACATTCTTGTTTGCCAATATGTTTGAGTAAACCATGCAGCAGTACGGTCTGAACATAAATGGCAAAGACTGTAGATCAGTATCCACTTGATGCTGGATAAAATATCCAACTTCAGGGTGGAAATAAACAGCCACCGTTTCCCAGTTTGAGCTTCACTGTGGCTCTTCAGAAACCTATGGGTGTACCTACATTGCAAATGGTAAATACACTCAAAATGTTACATATACAAGTAATCATTCTCACCCATGCATACAGAAGCAGAGGCTTTGGTGCCACATATTCAGGGACACACACCATCTAGGAGCAATTTGGGGGTTAAGTATCTTGGCCAATTGACATTTGGACTGTAGGGGGCTGGGGATCGAGCCAACTGCCGAGCCAATTGCGCCAACTCCACCTTACTATATTAAGCTGGTGAAAAGTAAGAACTCTTCTCAATGATGTCCTTTAGAACATAGCCCCACCCTAAGCGATAAAGTCCAAAAAACACACAGTTGGCCTCCACTGTCTACATCAGGGGTGTCCAATCTTTTTTCACCGATGGCCACATACAGAAAAATATTCAGAGAGCTGGGCCACTTATAGAGGGGAATATCAGCAAAACAAATCAAAGGTGAATAATGCGCTCATTCCTCAAAACAGAAGCCTCAGATTGCTGATAATAGTAAATATGAAGGTTCAATTTCAAGCTTGTTATAGAAATACGTTTTTTTTTTATTAACTAAGATTTGTTAGAAGATGTTTTACATTTTAAATGACTACGTTTATTTGAAAATTGGCCTCATATATTTGAGAAGTACAATATAAGACAAGCAAAAGTTTAATTTGTTGGCCATATTGCATCATACTTTTAGAATTTTCTGAGGGCCGATTCAAAATGGCCTGCGGGCCGCATTTGGACACCCCCGGTCTACATCATCTGTCATTGTGCTCTGGACCTACTCGACTCTATGCAACACCTGATCCGAATTCAGTCAAATTATACAAATTATATCAGGTTTATTCCACAACAGATGGTGTTTCCATTAATTTAATGCATGGAGAGGTTAATGCACCCCAATGAGCAGGGGGCCCAGGAAACCAATTAGTGCAGCGACAAAGGCTGTGTGTGAAATCACAAGTCTATAGATTATTTTTCAGTTCTGTTAAGGTAGGATTCTTACGTGTGTCAGATTACATTGGATACCATATTTACCCAGTTGACATCTATTGCTATTATCTTTTGTGCCTTTCACATTAATGGTAACAAATATAGTCTCTTTTTCTGCGCGTTGCTGTGGTTGGTCTGGCTGTCTACAAAGAGAAAGTGCCATCCATCATTTAGTTAGGGACTTAACAGAGTTGGCAGTACCTTCTTTCTTTCCATTAAAGAAATACATTTGATCAAAGATGGATATCAATGCATTTCGACAATAGTGTGAGCACAGGGAAAGTCCACATTGTTGCTCTGTATCATTAATCTTTTGTCTCATTACATCACTTACACACAAGGTCATTTAGGGTGAGGGCGCCTTTCGGGCCCCATCCTTCTCCTTCTGTCTCTCTCTCACACACACAAATCTGTCAAGCCCCGGTGGTAGCTGCAGGCTTGGGATGCAAAGACAGTGACATACTGCTGACAGCCCCAGGATGATAGATGCGTCCCCACAGATGTAAACTAATGCCCCACACTGCTTTTACACCGGTCCACACCATGAAACAAGGCTCTGGAGTTTATGATGTCAATCCTCTGAGGAAGGCTGTATAACTCACCTTCAATGCGAGAGCTACAACGGTCGCAATACTTACAAACAAGAGACTATCAAGGGACAATCCTTTAACTTAGCACATGGTGTCGCCTTAAACTTCAACAAAGAATGGGGAGGGTCCGACCTGTTGATTTCAAGGCATCTTAAGATGTTATGTAACCAACCAGGTAACTTATCTAATTTAACAAAATTGTCCATATTTTATTCGCTAAACATTGAAATATTCAAGCTTTAGCGTTAGTGTATCAGCTCTGCTTTTATTCGCTCTGTATTGGGGTATCTACACATTCAGTTGAGCCTCTTTAAAACAAAGTAGCCGACTATAGGGTAAGTGGTTTTCAAAGTGGGCCTTCACTCAAACAAAGCTTGGAGAAATATGCAAAGCTGTACTCCCAGTTAGATTGGATGCAATTGGGATCATCATTTTGATAGCATAGACACTCAACTGTTGAGCCGAGATTGTCAGAACGTACAGTACGTTCCAGCTGGCTGTTTGCTGGAGTGTTTGCAGTGTGTTCAAGTGCAATACGACACTAAGCGACACAACTTTCAGCATTCCTTGTTGCTAGTTTTTCAGCTTTTTCTAAACTCTTTAAACTATAAAAAACGTTTTCTCAAGGATCAATTTCAGGACCACTCGTTTTTGAATGTGTTTGTCTTTTGAAGTCTGGTATGTTTTGTGAATACATTAAAACATTAAGAACAACGGTTCAACTCTCCATGAGCAAAGCCAAACAACTTTTACCTCATATTTATAACCGAAGAAAAGCTTGAACGTAATAGACATAAAGCTGGAGCCTGTGGAAGATGGCACTGTCAAGGTACATAGTAATGTATTTTACTTAAACAACAAGAGAGAATAAAAGCAACCTGACGATATGTGATTTGTGTCGACAGTCAAATGTAATATAGGTCACATGTCTGCCTGTCACCCTTACTGTGAGTGTTGGAGCCTCTCATGTTTGGCAACAGCTTCACATGGAGAGGGCTTTTATACGTGTTATAAATAAAGGACCTTAATATCACTTAAAAGGCTCAACCAAAAATGAAGAAAGTACAATTTGACCACATGAAACGACAAGAATGACCAATAAATGATAATGATAATATTTTTGCATCCTCTGATGAAGCATTCTCTTTGCTTATTTTCCACCAAAATTCGTAATATCCCTCAAAACTTCCCTCATTAAAAGATGAGAAACAGCACATAGTGGCATTTCCTTTTAAATTCTTAGGGGTTTTGTGGTGTCTGTCACTCCTCAAGGATTTAATCAATGATTAATGTTCCTTCCATCAATATTTATTGATCATTGAACTCCTTTGATGAGGCTCCCATGCGAAGGCTGATAAAAGTTTAATCCTACAATCAAAAGCTGAGTCTTATTTTCCTTTTGATAAAAATAGGGAGGGAAGTGTCCCATTATCTTCTGCCGGAGCACAAACACCCTCCCCACAACACACACACGCAAATAACCTCGCACAGATAATCACATTTCTAAATCAATTAAATAATTTACTCTGCTAAGAAGAGATAATACAGGACTAATAGATATCAACATGAAACTTCCTCAGTCAATTGCTTTTATCAAGGCAGTTATTTTTGTAGCAGCAGTTTTCTATAAAAGTACACTGAAAAAGCTGAAACGTTGACTTTAATTAAATGTATTATGTCGACAGATTTCACACAAGTATATTAGGTTAGATGAAAGCAACAATATTACGTTTAGAGAAAGAACATTAGGTTCAACTTAATATTATTACTTTCAACCAACCTAATAAAGTTATGTGTACATCTGTTGACGTAATCCATTTAATTAAAGTCAACATTTCAGTTTTTTCAGTGTATGTTTAATATGAAAATTAAGCATTGTTGTAATCATTTGCATACAAAATCCAGAACAGAAATCCAAACATACTTTTGTCAACATATTAGAGTTAAAGACCTTTACTGTGGACATTTAGGGTTAGGGTTATCAGTCCATAATCAGAAAACACTGTCAACACAATTATCCATTTTAATGAACAGGTGAATTATAATGAAACAAATAAACAGAAAAAAGTCAACCTTTAACCTTTTATTGTTTATGACTTGTATTTGTTTTCCTGAACATGCATGTGGTGACGTTTTAATCAGTTTCTACATTTAAAAGCCACTTCTCTCTTTGCTTTCAAACTCATTTGCGGAATTCCTTTTAGCGTGGAATCACATCAGATGAATTCACTGATCCAGGTTGAATACGAACATGAACATAAACTGTCTTACTTCAACGTAACTAAAAGTATTTCTCCATAAATCCTCTAAATGAACATCTATTAAACCCTGGTTTAACTCACCAAAATAAATAGCTAGGAGTTTGATCTGAAGCCTTTTATTAATAAGCCAAATATGAGGCTTAATTAATACTTACTTTATTTAGGATACATTTACAGATATAAATAGTGCAGTAAAATAAAGACCTACATGTGTTTTTGTATGTTTTCCTTTGTGTAAGTCAGAAAGAACACATGTTGAATGATTATTTGGAAAGCTGCACATTTTAATTCTTAAATCATCAATTCCTCTCTTGCAAGGAAAGTAATGTTTGGTTATGATTGAGTTAGGGTTCTGATATGTAATGAAAGAGTAAGAATGAAAACTGGTTCTGACTGCAGGTTGTCAAGAGTTCAAGGTACAGTAAATGTATTATCGGAATACAGCTCAGATGTGTTTCGTAATATACACCAGGGGTCTTAATCATTTCTCAGACAAGAATCTAAATGAGAAAGTCAGCCTCTTGTTCTGGGAACCAAGCCATGAAAACATTCTGCAAATTAGGAAATTAGTAGGGGGAGCTTTGTGCTGAAGTGAGCTGTGGGCTACACTACAAACATGTGAACCTTCCACGTTACCATTTATCAAGCAGATAGGGAAATCAATTTCCAATGCTTAAAAAAGGACAAACCATGTCCACATATCTCTCCTACCGTTTACTATACAAATCACTGTATTGTAGGAAATATTATTTTCACCTTTCTTTTCCCAAGTGAAAATGATGCACAGCTTCCAAAGCCGGACTTTAACAACACACTTAATGCTTCGCAGTGTTTGTATACTTCAATTGACGTGTTATGAAGAGTTAACAGACTGTAAAATGAAATAGCCTACAAAGCGTTCTCAAGGTGATTCATTACCCCCTGACCGAGCGAGAACGGTAATGTGCATCATGCTTAACTCGCTCTCTAAGGGAGCTTGACTCTTCACACATAAACACAGGCTCGGGGAACACATCTTGCCACCTACAGTTGCTTTCTCGATTGAATTTGCATATGCCCTTGAGACTGCCTCCACACTTTGTTAATATTCTCCTAGCCATTAAGAGTGTTATTGCATTCACAAAATCTCTTTCTCTCCCCAGGTCTCTCCCTCTTCATCCCACCATCGCTCCTCCTTGTTTAAACAAGCGATCCTGGTAATACCGCCCTGTTCTGCATGGAGTAGCTCTTTTTGGCCTCAGAGATAAACCTTTCTCCTGTGTGTTTGTTTCATTGTATATATATTGCGTACATGTGAAGTATTCCCATCTCTAATAACTTGTTTCTGCTGTCGCGGTGGCCTTGTTGGCGATAGTTTCCAATGAGATTAGAAACACGGTCAGCTTTGTTTAGGGCTGACATCAACCCCACTTACTTATTAGTCCGGCAGGGTTAAAAGTGTCTGACAGACGCAGCAAGCCACACAGAGGAAGTAATAACGAGGACAGGGCGGAGGAGGGCAATCATAATTGACGACCCTTGCTTTTCTGAGCGTTGTTCTCTCTCCCTATAGCGCCTCTTCAGTCATTCCCTCTCTCTAGAACAGCCAAGCCAGCACTTTGAGACTGCAACTCTGAAATGAGGCCACAAGTTTACCACACAAACAAGCACTCCCTCTATCTATCTATCTCTCTCTCTACCCACTAAGGCCGACCTCTGGGAACAAGCGGAACCGAGACTTGAGTCAAATCCTTACTTAGTGGGAATTGCACTTCAGCAAAATTCTTTAATAGCTTAAACAAAGGGGCAAAGACATGAACACGGATGGAGTGAGACGATTGTGGGTGGGAAAGCTCGCTGCTCAGGAGTTCCATAAAGTTACGGATGACGCTGGCGAGCTGCATAATTCATCCGCCAGTAGACAATACTCCTGACAAATTGTACTGATCTCATTCAGGGAATAATAATCATTATAATGATAATACACTTAGTTTAGCACTTTCCTAAATACTCAAACAAACTTTATAGAAGCATACTATGCAAACAAACATAAGAGAATATTTAAAAGAGAAAAATATAAATCCCTAATGTGTCGGCTTTTAAAGTTCTGAACTCAAAAGAATTGTTGACTCTTACAAAGAAAAAGCCCTGGGGATAATGACTTTTTATTCAATATACACCTCAATAAGACTTCATGTTGTGTAAAAACTCTTTTGAACTTCAAGAAGATCAAAGCAAGTGTGAGAAATCATTGACTGAACTCCTTTAAAAAATAGCAACAGGAGCCAAAACCTCCAGAGTAATTACGCCATTTCAGCGTGCAAACTGCCAAAAAAGTACTTCAGGTCTCCCTCTAATGATATGAATAAAAAGGATCCTTTTAGCAAACATGGCAACAAATGACAATCCTACATTCCTTTATGTCTCTCAGATTTCTACCATTGTGTTGGAGCTTTATCCACAGCATGTAGTATGTAATCCAGTCTTTAAGGAATGTACATACGAGTTTATTTATGGACAGCTTCATACACCTAAACCCTGGAGTCACTCCCACTCGATTTTGCTTTATCCATGTGTGCAACCATCTTTGTATTTGTTTATGTTGTTTATAATAAAACAAAACGACATCACAATTGGCCGTATAGAATTAAACCAAGAGGTTGAATTAGGCCACTGAAGGGTGAGGTAACGTAATAACTTACATTTGAAAGAAAAGACGTATTGTTCTTGTTGTCTTTCATCATTTCAGCTCATCATGAAATCCAGGCTACCTGCAAATTGCTGTAGTTGTCGCTGTCGATCTGTCTCAGACTCCCCCGTCTCTTTCCCTCAGCCTCAGAGTGCAACACAGTGTTGACAGTGGATGCTTTGAGACAGACGGACGGGGAATGAGATAAAGATCAGCTGTGATGAAAGCTGATTGAGCCAACAACAAACTCATTTAACAACTTTCTGGGAAGACGTCCTTTTATCGATGTTTCAAGGAGTTTAATGAGTAGCAAATGCTCAAACTAAAAGACTCAAAAGTGTATTTCTTCTTAAAAGCACAAGATTAAGTTGTGTCTGAGGAATTCAAACTACATTGTACTCAAACATTGAAAAGCTCAGATGACTTTTGACATAACTTGACGGTGCCGCTAGGTGCCTTTGTTTATGGCTGTGCTCTTGTTTGAGTTTTGTTTTATGTTTTGAGGCTTTTAATTCAAAAAGATTCCATCAGGTGTCGTCACCACCTTGTTGCCTCACAGCTGACATGTGGCCGTCATTTATAATTGGATTCAGACACTGAACTGTGTTATGTCAATGAACTTCAAACATGCCCAAACCTTTATTCTATCTTACTGTAATGTTAAGCCATAAAGCAAAAACAGTAAACTAAGAACTGCCGTGTGAGGAAATGAAATACGTTAATATAAGCTGCATAAATGCAACACTATTATTTATTGAAATGATGTTGAAACTATTACTCATTTAATGTTACGGTTGCTTTGGTCAAATTTGCATCCGTACGACACTTAAGATTGACAATACTTTCAGCTGTTTTAACCTTTTGTCCCAAACCCTTTTATTCTTACAGTTGTAGCTATATAAATCATCATCAATTACAACCTTATTGGACCATGAATTAATAACTTGTATTTTACTGCTTCAATGTATCCGTGTTCATCCAGTTCTTTTAAGCTAACAGTTTGAGCTGTTTATGCTTTTTGGCGAGCCAATATTTGTAATTTTTTATTTATTCTTTACAATTAGCTATTTCCATCCGTCATCTATTACAACCTACCTATCCATCCTGTTTATCTCGTTACTTTTAATTAACTATTTCAACTGTTTGGAAACTGCTTTTAGCCAAGTACTTTGGCTGTTTAAGCTAACTGTTTGGACGGTTTTATAGCTATTTGGTTATAAAACTGTGAGCCACTTCTCGCTAGCCAGTCTTTACACTGTCTAAATTGTCTCAATGTGGTGTTCAAATGTTACAAATGACACAATATGTTGATATAATGGAAAAACTCTGTGTTTTTTAAAATAAAATACAATAGAAAAAAAGACCAGGTGCTGCAGAAAATCACTGCCCGTCAGTCCCAGGAAAATGTTAACACCAAAACATGGGCAACGTAAAAAGAATCACTTTAAAGAAAGGACGTATTTCTTTAGTATAGCACAGTCATTGCATTCTTTCTAATGGGGTACAGTCCATTCACTCTTATGAAATCATTTCTCACGTACATTAAGTAGCTTAGCTCAATAAGAACTGTGCTGTGTGTCTGGTTGGGAATCACTGTCCTTAAGTGCCTTCAGAATTGATGTTCACAGCGTCATAATGGAACTAAATTATTGATACGTAATAGTTCATTGTAATTTAACTGACCAATAGAGAAGTGGATATATTATTCAGCTGCTAGTGATGTAACCAGACTTTTTGCTTTTTACCCGTTCTCTCCAAATATATGAACAGTTTAACATCAACACATTTCTTGCTTGCTTTCCTGTTTCTCTAGCAACAAGAAAAGCAGGTTGTCTTTGGCAGCAACATCAGTTTCAGGTACAAACAGCCCCGCCATCTTTGCAGTGAAGTTGATCAAGCATTTCACATCGCCCATGAGGCCATTACGGCTCCTAATTTTCTGATGTGCCTCCTCAGCTTTTTTACTGTGTGTTTTAACTGCAGCATGGAAGAGGAAGAGGAAAAAACAGTCTTGTGTCTGTGCCAGATGATGAGACACACACACACACACACACACACACACACACACACACACCCACACACACACACACACACACACACACACACACACACACACACACACACACACACACACACACACACACAGAACGGGGGTTTCTGCACCAGTGAGTGGTTTCAGTGAGCAGAGACATGATGTGTGTGAAACATGTTTGTTCTGTAAAGCAGAAACAAATTATGGGACACTGCGTGAGTGTGTGTTATGTGTGTGTTTTTCTCAGAAAGCGAGAGACACCGACATTGACAAACAGAGAGTGTGAGTGAGTTTTCATCCTGAACATGTTACACCTGTTTCTTTTTCGGTTCTCTGGAGTCCAGACCTCTGTATAGCCTTCCTTGTTTCCTTTTCATGTGTTTACTGTTCTCTTTACCTTTATGTAAAATCCTAGTTTTACCCGATGTTGAGCCAGAACCCTTTTGGTCAATTCTTCATCACCCCCTAAAGAAGTCACCGAGCCTTTGCTGTTTTTTATTCCCCTAAAAGCATTGCAATATGTTATCTACAGAGAGGAAGAGTTGTCTATTAAATAACTGCCCACACTATACCAGGCAGGATTTTAAACTTCCAGAATCCCTGTTGTTATTGCCTGCATTTCTTTCTTCAATCCATTCTTAACTTATCTTGCTATTTGTAGTTTTTCATTACCTGTTAGGCATTTGATATCTCTGCAGTGACACAGTTGTCGCAGGTAAAACACTGTTATGAAAAAGAGTTAAAGCATATTTGGACATTTTCTGTCCTTTTTCTTAGTCCTTTTCATAGCTTATAACACCTCACATTATTTTGTGCGACCCAAAGTTCACAAACACATTATAACAGGCAATTTAGTTTGCAATGTTCTTGCTCTATCTTGAAATGTCATTGAAGGAATTCAAGCTTTTCCTTTCCTTGCACATATAACAAGGACTGAATAAAAGCTTCTGCAAAAACCTGAAATATAAATGTCGAATAAAATGCAGAAAAGGAAACACTCTTCCATTTCACTTCCCAAATGTGATGCTTCCCTCTGTTGCTTAAGTGAACTGTTACATCACCAAATGAAATAAAGTGTGTTATCCACGATGCTCTTAACACAACCCAATTTCCTTTTCCCTTGAAGAGAAAAATAGATGTGAACATACAAACATATCTGTCATGTTATTAGTGGCTGCACTGATGTCCTGTTTGGATGTCACAGCAACTTCCCACAGATCTAATATGACTTTCTCATGCAATGAAAACAGCAGTAAAGCTGTAGTAACGGTAGTCAGCCAACGAGCGGGAAACTGTTGGAGTCATTCTGGCATTCATCTGTGCACAATTATTCTAATGGTAGATGAGTAGATTTTGTAAGAACAAACAAATGAATGATGTCAGTTTGAAGTAAATTATGTTGATTGAGATTATGTACATACAAGTGGGTTAGCTTTGTACATAATGCATGATTTATACAGTATATGGCTTTGAAATCCAGATCTTCTACATTTGTCTCGACTGCTTTCTTTATTTTACACTGTTTGACTTTATATTTACAGCTTGTCAACATTTACAGTACTTGTTTTTAAATTAAGTACTTCCTTTGTCTTTTGTGAAGTCTCATAATGAATTAAAAGGGGCCTTATGATTTTGGGGTTTTCCGTTTCATAGAGTGTTGAACGGCAATTGAATCTCATTTGTAGTCCTTTATTTACTTTCACAACATAGTGACATCACTACTTAACACTCGCACTTCTATCGGCTGGCGCTTCAACACATTGTACGTGCTTAGGGGCCAGACATCTCTAAGGGGTTGACCAATCACAACGATGATGCGTTTCTGTTCCAGTTTTATTCAGGAAATTTGGGTCTGTATTACAACCAAACTGTGACAAACAGAGCCGGCCAGCTAACCAATCTGAGCAGACTGGGCTCTGGTTTCTGACAGAGGGTGAAAAGACGCATGCAGCACAGGCAGGAAGAGAAACATAAAGGGCATACTGAACATTAAAGCATTTTAACATGTCACAGCAGAAGCACGGAATACAAATATGAAACCTGAAATTAGCATAGTAGGGTCCCTGCTGGGATTGGATGAATATTCCAGGGAAAAAAATCACTAATAGGAATTTGAAACCCTTTTATCAGCTGTTTGAATGGAGTAAATGATTTAAATAGATCTATTATCCACAACACACAAGTATTTGATGTTGCAGCTCTTTGTGCTTGTGAGTGAGCATTCTGACAGGCAGAGCAATATTTATCCATTCCCTCACATGTTTGTGTTTGTTGGTGTCGTTGTATGACACTGAGGTTATCTTTTCTAATGCAGATGTTTCAATGAATTAGGCTCACAACACATCCAGAAGGCTCAACAGTAACTTCTGATGTCCCATATCCACCCCCCTCCACACCTACTCTTAGTAGAAAATCACCTTCACTTATTTCTATAGTTACAAGAGTTCTCTATATATATGATACCAGGTTTTACCAGTAGGAAAGTGTACTCAACATGAGTGCTTATTATGGATTACTCTTAAAAAGGCAGGTATATTATTCCATGTGATTCTGTGCTATGTAAGCTAAAATGAATGAATGAGTTTCTTCCATGAAAATGACATTACCTGACACCTTTCCACTCCTGTTCCGACATGGCTAATGACTGCACTTTCAATTGCTCTAATCCACCAGCGGGCTCATGAATTAGAGAAAGGACAGACGTGTCTGGGAGAAGAGTGAGTTTGGCAGAATATTTCACTCTTGAACCTTTGAAGCCAACTGAATCCCAAACGGAACAGCTGTATCTATACTCTTTCGCTGGAGGCAGCAATCCATTCCTCTTCATCAGGCAGCAGGGTGGAATGTTTTCCCCCCGATGGGTTTTTGGTTCAAGTCAGTCCCATGAGAGCAAACATCTGCTCCTCTGAAGTGTCCTTGAGCAAGACACTGCACCCCTACCAGCTTCATGGACGGATGCTGTTGTGCAGCTGAGTCACTTTGACCTATCAGTGCAAAGAGATCAATATGATATCATCATTATTCACAAGGGGTTCATTGAGGTTCATGTCCCTGCTGTGGCCTTTGCCCTGTCAAAAAATGACTGAGGTTATGCGTCTGTTACCAGACATCTTGGACTTTCAAGAAGCTATCAAATACAGCTGTTCTCTGTAGGCGGTGCTCTGTAATTTCCATCTACAAATCACATTATTTGACTTTCCTTCTCGGAGCTAAATGCCGACAGTATGTTGAAACACTTGAAAGCATTTGGTTAATGGCGAATAACATAAAAGACCACATGTTATTTCAAATAGCAACATGTGGTATGTTTTCAAGCAAGTTAGCTTTTGTTGCAATAAACTGTTCTCTTCCATGAATTTTAAAACCAAGTCTTCTGAGGTAAAAAAAAAGAAAAGTACAATCAATACTGAGTACTTGGCGAACTAGTGTGAATAGATAACAAGGTGTATTGGGATTCCCTTGACATTGCTTTTCTGGCAAAGCAAGCTGTTTTGAATGGAAGTCTGGACTAAATGGTCCAGCAGGTTTCTGTCCAGGCTTCGTTATCAATCAGAATACAGCTGCATGAAGCAGAATGAAACGCAACAACCATTAGGCATTATCAATTGGCTGCAACCCCCCAAACACGTGAACTGTTTACAAGTATGAGGAGTGGAATGGTGTGAAAAGCAGGGGTGTGGTACAGCATTTTGAGCAGTAGATGGCACTTTCTGTCACTGTTTCTTTCTACAGGCGAAGGAAACACTGCAGTGAGGAAAGAGTAATAGTGCATTAGAGTGGTTGGCAAAAAAGCCCTCTTACTCTAAGTCCCAAGTGGAGCAGAAATACTGGCATGTTCAGAATCAAAGGGCTTCTTCAAGGTCGGCTGTCCAACCAGACTGATTGATACTAAATGAAAAAGCAAGTATGTGCTTGTGTGTGTGTGTGTGTGTGTGTGTGTGTGTGTGTGTGTGTGTGTGTGTGTGTGTGTGTGTGTGTGAGAAAGAGAGTTTCTCAGTAAAAAGCATAGCGATCTAGACAGACAAAACAGGCAAGCCAAGAGGCAAACTGCCCATCAGCCAAATGCACAGACTGACAAATCAACAGCAGGCCAACCGGTTCGAAAGAGACCTGAGTCAACCTGACAACCAGGTAGACAGAGAGAAAAGACAAAGGCTGCACTACAGCGGGATGATATAGCCGTTGGACATCTTCAGGGTTGCTGATGGAAATCTTACTAACCACACGTGTGCCACTTTTCTCAATAGTCTTGATACCTGGGATACCTTTGTTCTGGGACAAATCTGCATAAAGATAAGGAACATTTGGTTGGTAACGATTGGTAGTTAACAATAGTATCGCAGTAACCAACTGAAGGTGAATTATGACCTGGTGTTTGACCTTTTCCAGCTCTATCTTTGTGGTCGACTCCTTTTCACAATATCAGGCAAGAATCATGGGACTGCACAGAAATCTATTTCTAGTAATGTGTGTGTGTGTGTTTCGGAAAGCCAGTTATCAGCCAATCAGAGTTCTGGGAGGATCTTCTGGCATGCTATGGTCCTTATATATGTGTGATTCTCTCTGAGGGCTACTAAAGGGCATTGCTGCAATAGCATCGGTTGATTAAAAACATGGAAAACATTTCCTCATTGAACGTAGAACAACAAAGACACTGATGGCGTATCTCGATGGAGCTAACGTATTAGCTCTTTCGTCAAATGGCTTTGACAAAAGTTTAATTGAAGCGTTTCCAACGAGTTGATGGAGACCAAAATATAGCTTCAATGACAGAAAATATTTGAATTACAAAACATTCATCAAGTGAAACAACACGACATTCAGCACAACAACTGTATAAGAGGACCATACGTCAGTGTTGTTCCATTGTTCCCGATGGCCACAAATAAGTAGCTTTAAATGGGCACTGCAGTGATTTGGTATTGAATATTTAAAACTGTTGAGAGAAAGAAACACAAAAGAACAAAAGAAGTCAATAGCATGGCTCAAGCTCCAACAACTGACATCAGTGCGATGTTTATCAGGGTTATTTTTTCACTCCATAACCCTGTAATGTAGACGTTCATGATTACACACCCACCTGCAAACTGTACTTGAGTTCCCTAACCAACTGCGTAACAGTGTGTGTGTATTCATGTGTGTTTCTATTCTTTATAGCCTAGTTTCCACCATCTAGGTCACATAATGTACATTGCCTCACCCATAACCTCCGTCTGCTGCAGAGACAGAGTGTGTAAGAATAGTATTTAGGCTGGTGCATGATACAAGCTGCGTTCACAGTGACCACCTATTTTTATTCGCTGTCCTGTCCCCAAAAAAACACATGATACCGGCTCCATAGCCCTCCCTCTTTCCTTCCCATCTGCCCTGACTTTTCATTTCTTTTAGCCTCATGCCGTACTGTCCTTTGTTCCTTTATTCATTTTGTGAGTAGCTGTGTGTTTGACAGATAGTGAGATAAAGACACAGACTATAAAGGACGTGGAGAAAGAGATGGCCAAAATTGGAGACCATGGAAAAAGAGATTGGGATTCAGTGAACATGAAATTAAATGTCATCCCATCCAGTTTTCATAAAAGGGAAATCTATCTCTTTGAATGTATTTACAGCTGGAAAAATGTTGGTCCCTTTATTTGTTTCAGGGTTTATTTCTCTCCGTGTCTTATCCCTTTGTTTGTATCTCTTATTCTTCCACCAACTTTCCTCTTTGTCTCTTCTTTCTATTTATACTCTCTTGCATGTTAATCCATCTCTCCTTCTTTTTGCATTATATCTGTATCAGTATCCAAACCCTTTTGCTCAGCTGCTGAGGATAAATGATTGCATTGCGCTTCTTCGATTTCAGATGCGGGGATGCATCCCTGAGTCTCATGCATTAAATGCACCAATCAGCTCGACTGCAGGCCTCGGGGTGATCTTCTATAGAGAAAATAATGTTTAAACATCAGCTAATGGCTATTGATTATGCATGTGAATGGATGTATCAAGTTTAAAATGCTTGTGTAGTGAAAAATTAGTGTGTGCAGGAGCAAGGGTTTATATATGCTTGGCAAATCTATGATCCTTAAAACTGTGTATTTATGTTTGCAGACTTCCTTACTCATCCTGGTTGAAGGCTATAACTGAAGCAATAAGCTATTTTATTTACAAGGATATGCACTCTACATAATAATGTTGCTTAAGCTGTTCCTAGACAAATGGGTGTTGATCCTGGGAACAGAGGCACACAATCCCCAGATGGCAGCCTTTCAGAAGAAAACGGCACAAAATGTTTCTCTTGGGACAACCGAATACCGTTGCCTGCGGATCGTTTTACATTGTTTTCTGTTTGAGCGAAAGTACACCACTCTTTTTGGGTCAATTTTACACTTTTTTTTTAGGAAAACAACTGAGATAAACTCTTAGAGCCAGACTATATTTTCCTCCCATTTTCATTACTTGTTCTAAGCTAAGCAGCTGATGACTGCAATATTATATGACACAAAAATATGAGTGGATGCATCAACGGTCAACCACAAAGTAATGCCAATATGGTCTACCTTGTGATTGACAGGAAGCTACCACAGTGTTTTCCAGTCTAGGTGTTCTCTATGTTTCCATCTTAAAACTTAAAGGTGCCATAGAAAGCATCTATCTGGTATTTTGAATTGTTTTCTGATGTCTACAAAGAAGGTATATAACTTTGATCCAAAAAATGTCCAGATGCGGTTTTACAGGCCGATTTAAAACCCTATGATTTGGTCCTAGAATGAAACAAGCTGAATTGCCTTATTTGGGGCTCATTCAAATCATTATGACGAGCTCTGCTCTGATTGGCTGGTTTACAAGGAGCAACCCATGGCTGCCTCAGAGCCCACAGAAGTAAGTGAAGTTCCTGAAACTGTGAGAGATGAACCATGGAGGCTATTGGCATCCAATCC
Source organism: Eleginops maclovinus (assembly GCF_036324505.1). Lineage (NCBI taxonomy): Eukaryota > Metazoa > Chordata > Actinopteri > Perciformes > Eleginopidae > Eleginops > Eleginops maclovinus. The sequence continues at coordinate 18,929,845 of NC_086364.1, read as the reverse complement.
TACATGTTTGAGCCTTTCTCAGAGGAGGAAACCGATGAATTTGAAGAACAGCCAGTTGGTCGGAGATTGGAGAGCAACAGTACAGAGTGGTGAGTGTTAGCGTTAGTGTTTCCAGCAGCTGGTCTAGGCAAATGTTGGGGCTGGACTACCGTGTGTTACATCACACACAGGGATTGTTGTAATTCGCCCGTTTCTCCGCTGTGATATGCATATTCATGATTTGCACCTGAAGGAGGAAACAATGGTGTTTGAGGTTCACGGTATGTCAGTTCAATGTACCGAACTCTCCTTATTCAACTATGCCAAGGTAAATACAGTTTTCCATTCTGTGGCACCTTTAAATCCTTTGACGTTGCCAATTCACGGAAGTTATTTGTTTTGGGTACCCTAAAAAAGTCTTCAGTGTTCTGAGTTTGGTTGTAAGTTGTGCTAGACTCTTATTAATAGCAAAAACAAAGATGGCAATGGAAAAAAATGGTAGTCTCAAAATGGTAGTCCACAAACCATTGGATGATGACATGGGTAAGTATGCACTGTTTATATACAGTACAGTCTCACCAAATGTCAAACCTTAGGAATAAACAAGGTGCAGAATGCAAATCGCTGGGTAAAATTTAAAGCACCAAACTAAAAATGTGTGATAAGTAGATGACAGATAACAATGTTGTGTTTTTATTTTTATAATATGCTGTGTGGAAAAGTAACCCCACACCTCTACCTCCGTGGATTTGCATGGTTTGACTGATGTAAATTTCCATTTGTCTAAAAATGACTTTGACAAACTCACAGCTCCAAGAGAGATGAAGTGCAGTTAACCTCCAAGCTCAGCTGCCCTGGGGATGCAATGTCGCTGCCCACAGTGAGGATATTTCTCTCCCCTGCTGTCGATAGCATCCACCACATGGCGAAATAACTCATCGAAGAGACTGACCTTGGATGCAGAGGTAAACACCTGGGACTACAGTACTATGCTTCTGTCAAGGGATATTGTTTGTGTTTAAGAGGAAAGAAAGAGTTTGCCATTTTGAAAAATGACACACCACATCGCTGAGTTGTTTGTACCTGTAGTGACAGATTTTCTATGTGACCAGAGAGCAGCGTGTCTTTACCTGAGCCACAGTGACCTGATAAAGTGTCTGTGTGTGTGTGTGTGTGTTTTCTGTTTCCAAGGTGAATTGAGCTGATTGCTGATGGCAGGCGGAATGCTGACAAGACAAGCGTTTCACCCTTCCCTTCTTTGCTTTGCCCACTGTTTCTCTCCCTCCTGTTGCATCAGCGCCCTTTGTTTATCCCTTACACACATATACAAAGTTACACACACTGCAGTGATACTCAAATTGTAACAGCATTTATTTCAGTTGATGCTGACCATTACTTTAAGTTAAATATTGAGTTGCAATTTGGAATAAGTATGTTATTTCTGAGATGTAAGTATTTGTTTAATACAGTAAACCATGTAAGTGTGTTTACATTTATCTGTAGGCAGTCCAAGACAAAGCCTTGGTCGGTTCTGGGGGGGTCAGATGAGTCTTCGTCTCTTCGGTCTTGCATTAAAAGTGTTCTTTTTACAATATAACTGGCCCCAGTACGGCCCCCCAGTATATTTGGTTTTGAACCACCACTGGACAGAGCGCATGAAAACAAATGTATGTTCTTTATGTGTACTTTCGTGTCTCCTTGTTTAGACGGCTATATAGACAGAAGTACTTTACTGATTCCTAATGCGTCTCCTTGTTTCCTAATGTGTCTGTCCCTTACTCCCCTTTTATCCTGTGTCAATCCTGTCTTTTTCTGTCTGAATAGGATATGTGACATTAGTTCATGGTCACTTTTTGGAGAGATATACCTTCTCTCTCACTCCCCATTTCAGCTGGTAGCATTCACACACCAAATGAATACTAAGACAAAGATGAATTGCTTGTCAAACAGTGTTTCATGCATCAACAGCAGGTGAGCAGTAGGCAGAGTTAACAAAGGCTTTAGGGCACATCACTGTTTAATATAAATTCAACCTTACATTGGGTTTGCCATTGTCCTTTTTTGCTTAAAAAATATACAATTGTTCTGTTCAATGAGGGATTGAGGTTTGCTTACTTTCATTTGTCTCCAAAAGGTTTTTGACAAGGTGGATTAACAGTTGGCTCAATGAAAATATGTTTTATCATCTGAACTTTTGTATGTCACGTCCCTTTATTTCATTTCTAAAACTGATCTGTCAAATCAATAAAATCAATGTCATTCTCTCCCTTTTCTTTGTCAAATAATCCAATTCTACAGGCTCAAAATTATGTCATTCATCCCCCTGTCACACACACACACACACACACACACACACACACACACACACACACACACACACACACACACACACACACACACACACACACACACACACACACACACACACACACACACACACACACACACACCTCTCTGCCTCTGCAACTTTTGCTCACTCAACTTCTACATCTCCTCTCATTCCCTTGGCCACTCCATTAACCAGAGGGTCACTTTTCCAGCTGGTTAGCCCAGGCTAGATTTCCATCAGTTCACTGACGTAAGAGACTGTCCCGCCATCTGTGTGTGTGTGTGTGTGTGTGTGTGTGTGTGTGTGTGTGTGTGTGTGTGTGTGTGTGTGATTGTGATTGCGCTCTGATGGGCAGGTCCATTTGTCAGTTTTACTCCAAGTCTTGGCCCCTGGTGTGATGTTCTAATGACCCGAGGCGGCCCAGACAAAAGAATGACATTTAAGACTGGCCCCCAACCACACACACACACACGCACGCACACACGCGCACGCACACACACACACACACACACACACACACACACACACACACACACACACACACACACACACACACACACACACACACACACACACACACACACACACACACACACACACACAAATGATGCCGCATTCAGTCTGCTATTGTTATTGAGCTCCGAAGAATCCACAGAATCCTTTTTCATTTGTCTAAATCAGATTTGAATCCACATGAGGTATGGCTGAGCCTTTTACTTTTGCTTGGCTTGTCTTACAGCTACAAAATGTAGATGTAAATTCCTACAAGTTTCATGAGGAAAATCAAATCCATACTGTGTGACACTTGCTTTTGGGGAATCCAACCCGACCTTTAGGTTCAACACAGTTACAATATGCAGCCTGTCCGTTAGCTAGCTGAGGCTGCTGCTTTAAAATTACGCTGCAGATTTCCCGGGGTGTGGGGATGCAAACTTCATCCACAAACAGATGAAGAGTTGAAATATGACCTGTACATCTAAAACCAGTGAAGCAATCTGACGGGTTTTATTCACAACAGCAGTTTTGGTCAAAAATGTATTCATTTTATCACCATCACCACCTTCCCACACTATGTGGATAAGAGACATTTTAAATAATTTACAGCTTGATAAAATCCGTTACACATTGGGAGGCTCCTCCGGGAAATTCCAAAATGTCTGTGGTCCTTTCTTTCCCGGATTTTCCGGAACAAGACCCACTCATGTACTTGTGTTTAGTTAAAATATGTTTTGTTAACTTGTACTTTTTTTGTTTGTATTTTTCTTACCTCAAGAGAATGAGGGTATGTGTTTGTTTGTATTTTTGTTGTGTGACCAAGCCGACTGTTTGTCTTGTTGTTGTAACGTATCATGTATTATATGATCTGCACAACTGTAATGTGACGCTGTCAATCACAACCGCTCTGTCATCCCTGTTCACTTTGTGTACGAAAATCAATTAACAAAGTTTATTTAAAAAAGTATTCATTTCCTCTGTATGTGCTAATTTCAAATCATTTCCAGAACATGGCCATGTTTTTTTCCAAAGGAATAATACGTCATTTAATGTGTACATGTCTGTCCTAGATAAAGAAATTGACCAAAGTATGAAAAATTAGTTATTTTCCTGCAATTTGCCGCCTCAGTGAGTCTCTCTGAATATGTCAGTAGTCCAATAATATGTCCCTCCCTCTCTGATAAGTCTCATTGTTTTATGGAGTTTCATTTAATAAAAATCTTTTTGCTCCTGCGATGCGATGGAAAGGTATGCACCCCAGCACTATTAGCTGTTCTTGCTGGCTTTGTTTCTCTCTCACTCCCTCCATCCTACTTTCATCCATCCTGTTTCAGATGATATACGTTTACCCGCAAGCAGAACAACACCTGATGATTGTTATTAATGACTGCAGGAATGTGTTGGTGGAAAGAACCAGTTGAGTAAAGAGCCACACAGAAAACACATTGAAAACCTCCCTGAAACTGAAGGATGTTCCTTGCCTTTCATGACATAGTTAGAAGCGTGAAATCCTGTATAATTATATTGTTTCAACTCTAATTTTGGAGCGTTGTTGAATTATCCTCGGTTCTTGACTGTCTCTAAATGCGTCCAGGTGCTGTGATTACCCACGACACACCAAAGTCCCTACATTTCTCGCATTGCTATTATTTTATTCATCATCATTTAAAAATAAATCACACACAGTGAGTCAGAGAAGCTTTAAAAGAAACATAATTCTCCCACAGCGTATAAATGTTCATGTTTTTATGTTCTTGGGCAGGAGATCTTTTGCCTCTCTCGCTGTCCTTTTGTATAAATCATCAGCGCTTGTGATGACTGCACCGAGATGTGAAGTTTCCCAGTGTGGCTTTAATAAGAAATTTATCAACAGTTATTATCTGCTTCAGCAAAGTGCGAGGTGCAGCTGAGAGGCTCTATAAAGAAAGCAATCTAGTGGCCATAATGTTATCTCGCAGCAGCTGGGATACTGTGGGTGCGGAAGGTGAAAGAGGGAAGGTGTCGGCTACTGAATTACCCTTTAGCGTCATCTCACAGGTGTGTGTAACTGAGATGAAGGGCCACTGCTGCAGAAGATAATAAGTATGCTTGTAGGAAGTCAGATTCACAGTACAAATTACAGCTGCAGACTACAATCATCCTTCAAAACCAGTGAAGATCGCAGTTGGTTTTAACTGATTGATTCATTTGGATTCATAGCAACTTACCGCATAAAGGAAGAAAGAGTGAGAGAGTGTGCTCAATAAATATTGTTCCAGGAGTGAAGTCATCTGACATTTAAGAGTCAGCCAACCATGGCCAGCCAAAGTGCTGTGTGTGTTTGTGTGTGTGTGTGTGTGTATGTGCGTGTGTGCATGTGTACGTGTGTGTTTGTGTGTGTGCGTGCATGTGTGCGTGTGCATCTGTGGGCAGGCAGGAGCGCCCAGAGGGCGAGCAGCTCAGACAGAGTCATTATTTAGTGACACACAGATGACGGCGTGGCCTTAACAGGGACTGCAAATATACACAAGCACGGACACACACACACACACACACACACACACACACACACACACACACACACACACACACACACACACACACACACACACACACACACACACACACACACACACACACACACACACACACACACACACACACACACACACACACACACACACACAAACACACACACAAACGTTACATCTGTAAGGCCCGGGGTATCAGGACTTTAATGAGAAACATCAGTAATGTTACCTGTTGCTGCAGCTCTTTCTCTTTTCCGTGCTCTCTGTTCAGGAACGAGCTCACGCAAAGCTAATTGTAGCTGGTCATTAAACTAAATTTGATTTAACTACTTAAATCACACATTTCAAAACAGTTAAGTGAGTGTTATAACTACTTCTCTGCAGTTATACTCCAAAATATCTGGCCAAAATGTACGGAGGCTGAAAGGAACAAACTTACTACGATGGTCAAAACATTTCGATTGTGGTAGAGACGGATTGCAGTTTCAAAAACGATGGAGAGATAACTAATGTGCAAAAACACATGCAAATGAAGTAACACCTTCCACAACTTGACGGAAACATGGGAAGCGTTTACTGAAATCGCTGCATTAGCGAAACGCTGCAAATAACAATATATAATGGATAATATTGCAGATCTGCTCTAAGCAAGCTGCTAACCTAGTCATTTTCAAATAAACTGATGAAACACGTAACAACTTTATAATCCCTGAACGTCAAAAAGGGGTTCCAGCTGTGGAAATGCTTTGTGGTGTTTTTGGTGAATGTTTTTGAAATTTGCTGTTTTTGAAACTGCGCTTTTCTCTTAATGGAAATGTTTTGCGTCATTGGAGCGCATTTGCACTTGACAGCCACAGTAAATATGTGAATAAATATACAGCAAACATTGCGCACATCAACGATTGTTGCATCTCCATACCTCCATCTATACAGTAATCATTCAGCATTGACCATCTCTTACAACCTTACAATCCCAAGGTTTAGATTTACCTGTGGCGTAAAGGGTTAGGGTTAGATGATTTAAATATGTATAACTGTACGGACTCACACAAAGCCTTCAGGCCAAGGGTATTCAGAACAGAACATTACAATCCATTATAAACGTCTTTAAGATATCCTTCTTTAGGGCAAAACCTCCGTCTGAATACAACAATATCACGTCCCAGCATTACACTTTTAAACAAAATCTAATTGTAAATACCCACAATGCCCTTGCCTTGTGTCCTATGGTAATCTCTCTGTTTTCTGGGCTCCACATGCTCCTCTAATGAAACAGACTTTTAGTGGTTTATCAACAAAACAATTACATTATCCACAAACCGCCTCTCTGATTGGGTAGCTGCTTCCTCTAGCCTCTCTATGAGCATACCATAATTAATAACCATATTTAACCGGATATAAACTTCATTTAGTCTTAAACTGGAGGATTTTTTTTCAGGGTGGAATGGTTTATTACAACTGCGCTATATCACTAATTAAATCAATGTGAGTAGGGCTATGGATATGTAAACACCACTTATAGGATCATCTTGAGATTGATTTGAACTGCAGGTAAAATAGAATTAAGGTACACGTCATGCAACAACAATTGTTGGTGAAGATTTAAGTGAGTTGTTTCCCCACAAGTGGTTTTGTATGGTTTACATACCAAAATGTTTCGTACCGAAAGAAATGTGCAGACATTGTTATTAATTGTTCCTAAGTTAAATAAATTAGTTGGGTTAAACTGATACTCTCAAAGGCCACTTGTTATTGTCAATAAACCTTTTATATAGGAATATAATAATAGTTTTTGTCCATTCAGTAAAAAAAGTTTCCCTGACATCACATTATTATTATTAAGTTTTGTTGGAATTCTGCAACTACATTTAATGTTTTTTCATTTAAACATCTCATTGCAATATAAAGGATTACAACCTATATTTAAATTTACATTTGGTACGAATAAAGGTCAGTTTTTCGCGAGAGCCAAATCGGCTATGATTCGTTAGCTAGCCGGCTCTGTTGTGATTGGTCCACCACTTAGAGAAATCCCATGCAATGTGTTGGAGTGCTGGCCAATAGAAGTGCAACTGTTACATTGTGATGTGATAGAAGTAAACAAAGGAGTCCAACAGAGGGGTTTCAGGAAGGGGGGGGGACTGTGCTGGAGGGAACTTTGGGATTTTAGCCTTTGCAGACCATTTACATGCACCTATGTAAAACACTAAAGGAAAGAGAATATCCCCAAAAACATAATAGGGTCCCTTTAAATTAGGAAAGGTGAAACATGTGCAGCTGTGTCATGGGAGGTTTGAACTGGTGCCATGTTCACGTCAGTCTGTGTGTGTCGTGAAGAGATTTTGGGATGTATTAGGTAAGGAATCCTTTGTTTGACCTTATGACCTAACCCTGAGAGAAACTGCATGGTAAAATGTCAAACACACACACACACACACACACACACACACACACACACACACACACACACACACACACACACACACACACACACACACACACACACACACACACACACAACAGACATTGCTGGAGGCAGGGGTTGATGTACACCACTCTGTGATCGTAAGCCAAAGGGTTTGGAGGGAGGCAACGAGAAACCCAGGGAGTCAGCACAGCTAAAATTACAGCCCTGTCACACCAAATCAGAGCCGACGACCGTGTGTGTGTGCGTGCTTGTATGCAAGTGAGAGAGGAAGTGTTTGGCTCAGCCTAAAGACATTGGGAGAAAGTAAACAAAACAAACATGCATATATACACACATGAATACTGTACACACACTTGTACGCACATGTGCACAATGATGTTCTGCAGTCAATAGAGATTATGTGATGGGAGGATCAGAGCTGGGGCAGAGTCAGTCAGAGTGTGTCTGGGGCTCTATTATCTACTAAACACACACACTCTGCAGTCGAGTCACTTATAATCCAATCATGTCCAAATGTACACTTTGATATGGCTGTTTATTTGCTAATGAATATTCACTCTCGAGTTTTTCCAAGCAGGATTAATATGCTACCAAAAGTTTTTTCCATAATGAGAGTCAAATTGTATTTCCTGCATCTGCTGAATGCAAGAAGAAGCAAGACTGCTCAATCTCCATATTTGTCTGTGTGACGAACACAAATGCAAAACAAGATTGTATGTACACACACAAGCTAATGTGGCTACGAAGCTACCATATGCCGGAACAGGTGGTTGCTCTGACAGCGTAGCTCAACGCACTTCCTAGTTAGCATCAAAGAATGTTTCTTCCCTTGCAGTTCAAACTCACGCTAACTGGGAACCATTAGTCTGTTTTATATTGGTGTCGTCAAACACCAGACCCCGTGGCAGCCTGTTTGAACCAAACAGCCATAGCTAAAGGAATTCAAAGTCATACAACACTGCCCTTCAATTTGTAAAAACGTAGACAAAATATCTGCTGTTGCAAAAATACAACATACTCTACAACAAAAAACTGCAGCATATGGAGAAAAGTCTTCCATCGGCCTTGTGTTGCCGGGTATCTAGTTCGATGTTACAGAGCAGGGTTTTTATGGAAAAATATAGTATGGCGGCAATACTGTGGCGCTGAACTTGTACTGTACATAAGATATATCAATTCTCTTCAGATCATGAGGACCGTATACAAGATGGCGCCGCGGACGTAAATAACAACATCGGAGCTCTGCAAAAACAAAGCTGTCTCGGCCGTCTGACGGTGTATTTGACACAATTTCCCAAATTTAAAGTAATTATACCGTTTTTGATTCCAGAAATAACAGCTCTTCCCATTCTGCTGAAAATGGTGTAAATGCACAATTAAGCTTGGATGTCATGTGTAACCCTGCCAATTGCATTCTGGGAAATGTATTATGTAGCATGTGGCTACCCTGTCCTTCA